>NW_006204543.1:860161-888689 GCF_000334495.1 Tupaia belangeri chinensis
GCCTAGCTCTACGCCGGCTACTTTTCCTAGAGAAATACGTCCTGTGGCGTTTCTAGATCCCCTCGCAAATTTTTATAGTTGCTTATAATTTGCCTGAAAACTTCATGCCCTTCCTTTTCAACGCTAACAGTTTTCATTATTTTGCATTCATCTGATAATTAAAATAGTTTCAGTGGTTCCTATTGAATGTCATTTTTGAAAATGAACTACTGTAATCATTTCTGTATTCTTAGGCTTCTCCTAGCTTTTCTATTGGTTTTCTTATTTTTAGAGACTTACGGGGGCTACGCGGTCAAACTTTCCAAAGTGTCAGTATTCCGTCATGAAATAGTATTTTTAAATTTTAAAAAAATGTACAAGGTTGAAAGAAGTTTCTTTACTACGTATTAAAACAACCAACGGCAGCCCTTCTCCTCCCGGACACAGCTTACACCATCACGCGGCTCTACCCTAAGACTTACTAACCACTCGATCCCTAAGTGGTTCAGAGTCTGCTGGCTTCACCGATACTATTCTAGTTCCGGATTGGGTTTTCCTTAGAGAAATACTCCCTCACTTCCTAATTCCGAGGCCAGCAGTTTTCCCCATTACAGAGGCACGAACTCTGTTTTAGGCTTTGTGGGCTGTCGTCTCCGTGGCAGCTACTTTGTGCAGGTGTGGCTGGGGGGGGGTGGAGAGCAGCCTCTAAGCTTAGTGAGAATGAACTAGCCTGGTTGGGCTCAGTAGAGCTTTACTTCCAAATGCAGGATTTGAAGAAGGAGGGTAATTTCTAATCCTGCAATGTAGTCAGCTAAAAGCCCTTGTGCTCTTATTTTGATTTCATGCCTTATGGTGAAATTTGAAAAGTGGTATTAGAGAAAGGAAGGGAAAAAGGAAACTTCCACATTAAGACAGTGATCCGCTATACTTGATTCGTTGGTTCTGTTGTTATTGCTCTATACTTTTTAGCCATGTTGAATATTCTAGGCTTTTTTTGGAAAGAGTAATACATGCTGCTGGTAACAACAACAACAAAAAATATTAAGAAAATAGAAAACAAAAGTAATGGAAAATTTGCCATCTACTCCTGATTCCAGCAACTGAAAATTACAATGTATTTCCATATTAAGGCTATGGTGCTTTTTTTCCTCTTTTTTAGCTAAGAGGGCTTTGTGCTCAGGGAGAAAGGGAAGGAGAGAGAGAAAGTTAGAAAGCACTCCCTGGGGAGATGGCCATACCACAATCCCTTCTCCATCCTCCACATGTGCCTGGTGTGTTCTTCAAGCTGCCACATCTGGGATGCGAGCCATGCAGTTGGCCATGACATACAGCCACCTTAATCACTATGCCATTCACTGGTCTTATGTCCTATATTTCTTACATATACTTATAAAATACATTAACATATGTCACTGTATTTGTTTCTTTATGTGTTAAAGAAAAAAAAAGCAGTGATCTTGTTAAAGCACAATAAACAAGACTTCATTTAGAGCCATCCCAGTAGCTGCAGGGAACAGTGATGAGAGCTTACAGGCTCAATTCCCTGTGTAGCCAAGGAGCAGGGTGGGGGTTGTTGAGTGGGAACTTAATAAGGTTACATCAGGAAGGGTGGGGGATGGCGGAGGCCGTGCGGGCTAAACCGACCTGACAGGTTCTTGCAGAAGGGTCTTACTGTTGAAGGCCAGGATGGTCAGATGTGGCCGGGGGGAGGGGGAGTAGAAGAGGAGGAACTGGGTCAGATACTAAGGGTTAGAGTTCCTGCTAAACTGATTTAGCAGGGCTCTTACTAAAGCTGTATTTTACCAGAAAGTTTGCAGATGACCTTAGAAAATATTTCTAGAGCCTGACTAAAGTTTAGTCAAGGAGAGAACTGATTCTTTCTCAGTGTGCTTAAACACATTACACAGCAAGCATAAGGACAGGGCTGCCCAGTAGTGTGGTTAAGGAAGCTGGGCCCCATGTGATGGACTGTGTGGTTGGAGTCCCTGGCCCAGAGGCCTAAAATGTACGCCAGGAGCATCTGAGTGCATGCCCAAAGTCTCTGGAGAAAAATGGAGGAGAAGGGATTGTGGCATGGCCTTTGCACTGGGGGTGCATTTTCTCTTGCTCTGTTTCTGTCTCTTTCTGGTGAGTGCACATACCCTATTGCAAAAACAAAAGAGAACATAAAGATAATATGAATTTTATCTATTACTTATCCATGGATTATCTTGTGTAAGGTATTGTTGATACTGTGCATCTAATTAAAACCCAGAAAATATATGTGCAGTATAGTCTATGATTTTAACCACTGTTTGGATGACAAAACAAATGTTGAATTATTTATAGTTTCAAAGGCAAAATTAGCGGTGGAGCATGAACACAAAGCCACCCTTCTGTCTGCAGAGACTGAGTTCCTCACCCTTGTGCTGGAATGAACACCATCCCTTATTTTTCTGTCCTCCATGTCCTGAAGGACAGTCCCGTCCACTGCTTGTTCTCCTTTGGGTGTGTTTCACTGTATTTTACTGGAGCACAGCTGCACCTGCTCACTTCTGTGTTGTCCGTGGCTGTCCTCATGCTGCCATGGCCAAGTCCAGCAGTTCTGAGAGGCAGTGTGACTTGTCAGGTCAGTGTTGCTGCCCACCCGGTCTGTGTGCGCTGATTAGGATGTGCTCCACTCTAGGGCCGTTGGAGAGAGGGTGAGCATGTGAGCTCATAAACATTGCAGACGGGTCCATTCTCCATCACTTCTCTGTCCACACCGTCCCAGTATTTAGGCTTCCCTTTGCATGCCCTCACTGTAGTCCTCTAACCATGATTTTGCCTCTGTCTGGGTTGGTGGTCAGAGGAAAGGGGAAACTGAAAATGGAGCCCTAGTGGTTTTAATTTTAGCCAAAGCAACCCCCAAAATATTTGTGCTTACAAATTCATATTTGCACTCATAAAATCTGCTTGACCCAAGTTCTTTGTTTTAGTATTTATGCTTTTTAAATTCTGTGTTAATCTGGTAAATCTTAGGAAATTTTTGAAGGTTCATCTATTGTAATGATGTTCACTACCACTTTTTTTTTTATTTGAATGTCATGTTTAACATGAAATACAGGGGCCAGCAGGTGGCATGGTAGTTGAAGTGCTGAACTCCCACATGGCCAACTATGGTTTGAGTCCCTTTCTCTCTTTCTCTCTCTCTGTCTCTGGTGAGAGCACATGCTCTGTAGAAAATTTTTTTTAAATGAAAAATAAATGACATAACAGATCCCAGTAAACAAGTCCTGCTTCAGTACTTCTGTAATTTTCCACAGTAACACTCCAGTAGGTCTCAGTGGCAGCCGACAATATCACCGGGGTCTCATTTTATATATGTGTAATATGTAATATATGTACACATATGCATTAGGTTGTCAGAAAAGCCATAATGTATTTTTCTAAACAGAAATGTATCATGACTTTCCCAACAATCCAGTCATATATAATATATATACATACACTTACATAATACACACATGCATACATAATATACACACACAATAACATATACACATGTATATTTGCATAATACACACATATAGACACATAATACATATACACATATACACACATAACATACAAACCTATATATACACATAATATATGCACACACGTATGTACTTGTATATCGTTTAGATTTTTGCCATAGGACACCTGGCTGGCTGGAGAGGGGAGGAGGGAAAGGGCAAGTGAGAAATCACACCCCCCCAATGGCCATGCCACAGCCCCTTCTCCTTTATTCTCCTCCGGGGATTCTGGGCATGCACGAACATGTACTTGCTGTTTTTCAAGCCACCAGGTCTGGACTCAAACTGCAGGCAACCATGTGCAGTAGATTAGAGACGGGACTGGGGCATGGCTCCCTGGGAGGGATTCCTCACTTGCACTCTCCCTTTCTCTATCTCATGTTTGCATGCACCTGTAGCAACAAACTGAAAAGAAAGGGTTCTAGAAATCCCAGTGAAAATGTAAGCACCACGGGAAGTTGTCAGTGCTGTTACAAGTTGGCCATATATCCATGCACTGTGTGTGTTCTCATCTGGTAAGAGGAGGTCTGACATCATGGGATTTTCCTCTAAGCCGTTTCGCCATAGCCTTTCGGCTTTTGGGCTAAGACATCAGGTAAGATCTTTAGCCAGTATCAAGGCTGGCTGGTAATGGTGGTTAAGGTGCTGGACTCCCACAAAGCAGACTGTGGTTTGAGTCCTGGGCCTGGAGGCTTGTTTTCCTACTTTCCCGTTCTCTCTCTGTCTCTCTCTCTCTCTCTCTCTGGTCAAATTAAATAAATAATAATGATGATAATAAATGAAATAAAATAATTCTTAAAAAAAAATAGTTCAGCTGGCATCTGCCAAGCAACGTGTGTTCTCGCATGGCCACAGCGCCACCACTATGCCAGCCAGTGGTCTCTTCCATTTGCAGACTTCCAGCTCCTGGGTGTGTAGAGGTGCCCGCGAGCAGTACATGACACAGACAACACTTCTGTCCAGTGTCCTGGTGGGTCTGGGCAGCCCCACGCCAGCTGCATGACAGTTCAGCCCACTCTCATGGGCTCCTCTCCAGCTGCCTCTCTTCTTTCCTTCTCCTGTTTTCTGAACCCTCAGGCACATTTCTTCCCCATGGACACCTTTCAGGACTTTCCTATTAAGTTGTAGGACTGTAGAGAAAGAAGAGGAGGGCCCAGTAGGTTGCGTGGTGGTTAAAGGCACTGGACTCCCACACAGCCGGCTATGGTTCAAATCCCGGACCTGGTGGCTTCTTTTCTCACTTTCCCTCTCTCTTCTGTCCCTCTCTGATCAAACTGAAAAATAATAACAATGATAAAGTTAAATAGAAAGTAATTCTTTGAAAAAAAAAAGAAACAATATATAATACCAAGAATGTAAAAAATTAAATATTTTATTATAAGTAATTTCCTTTTATTATACACTGAAAATGGTTATGGTAAATTTTATGTGTATTTACCATAGTAAAAATTTTTTAATATTTTAAATATAAATTTTTCTTTCTTTTTTTCCAAGAGATTTTTGCTATAGGGTGCGTGCACTCGCTATAAAAGCAGAGAGAGACAGAGACAGATAGCGGGAAATCACCCCCCAGGGGGGATGGCCATACTGCAATCCCTTCTCCTCCATCCTCCTCTTGGGATCTTGGGCACACACACTCACACACCTGGCATGTGTTGAAGCCACTGGGTCCGGGACTTGAACCCCAGTCGACTTCATGGGAGTCCAGCAACGTAGCCAGTACACTACCTGGTGGTCCTAGGACTGGAAGGTTTTCACAATTTAGGTTTTTTCTTTTCTTTCTTTTTTTTTTTTTTTTGAGGTTTTTGGTATAGGGAGTGTGCACTCGCCTGAAAGACAGAGAGAGACAGAGAGACAGAGAGACAGAGAGACAGAAAGTGAGAAATCACCCCCCAGGGGGATGGCATGTTTTTCATGCCTCTGGGTCCAGGGCTCAAACCATGCAGTTGGCCCTGTGAGATCCAGTGCCTTAACCTCCACACCATCTGCCAGCCTCATAGACCTTTTCTAGGCCCCCTCACTCCACACTTACCGTGCAGGTCCTACAAGCCAAGGTTGTTTCCATGTGATGCTGGGGTCAGAATATGATAGCCCAGAGCATGGCATGTGGGCAGAGTGCGGCCGGCTGAAGGAAGGTGAGAAACTGCGGGAGCTGGGGGCCACTCTGACTCTCCCCACCCTCCTCCTCTGAGGCAGGCCATAACGAATGCTCTGACCCTCATCCCCTGAAAGTAGACCAGACCCTTGTTCCAGAGGGATCCAAACCTGGAGGCTGGCAAGCACTTTAACAGACAGGCCTTGCTGGCTCCCCCCTTCCCTGTGACCCCCAGGCTGCAGCCCCTGCTCTGGGCCTCCCACTGGCTTTGGGGCTTCCCTTCTCTAGACTCCCAGTAGCATCGGGCTTACATTTGTTAGGTTTTCCTCTTTTAAGTACGAACGAGAGTGAGAGGAGCCTATGGATGGCATAGCGGTTATGTCGCTGGACTCCATCATGGCTGACCACAGTTCAAGTCCTGGACTCGGCTTCAAAATCACGCTGGGCATGTGTCCAAGATTCCAGGAGGAGAATGGAGGAGATAGGATTGCAGCGTGGCCATCCTACATCAGGGGTGATTTCTCACTTTCTTTCTCTTTTTCTCTCTCTCTCCAGCAAGTGCACACACTCTAAGGCAAAAACCTCTAAAAAAATAAATAAAAGCCTCAGCCATGAATCCTGTGCCGAGTGAGGAAAAGATGTCGCTGTTTTGCCCTACTGGGAGCAGAGTGGATTGTGCTTTGAACCGTCAGGAATCAGGGCCCCTGTGAAGGAAACGGATCAGGGGTCTTCTTTGCCATTTCCTGCTGTAAGTAAAGGCTTTCTAAGGCATTGCCTTTGTTTTGCACTTTTACTAAAATGACATAAGTTTCTCCTTTATAAAGGAACTAAGTGCTTTCTGGGCTTGTCAGTCAGGTTATAAACTGTGCCGCTTCTCTTCGAATTACAGTTGTGCAGTTCCTTAAAGGATGAACGTGAACATCTGTCTGACTGTCTTAGCGTGGGTGGATTACCAGTTACATGTAACAAGCAACCCTAGGGAAAGGAGCGCAGGCCAGCGGGTGGCATGGGGTGACGGCACTGGATCCCACATGGCCACCCACGCCTTTCATGCTGGGCACATGTATGTTCAGCCCCCAATCCTGAGAGAATGGAGGAGAGGGAACTGCGGGCTGGGCCCTCCTAGCTGGGGGGTGATTTCTCCCTTTGCCTCTCTCTCCCCATCTCTGTTATCTCCCTCTACCTCCCTTTGTCTCTTGCTCAAGTGCACATGCCCTATAGCAAATTAAAAAGGAAGGAAGAAAACAGGGGCAGGCGCAGCCCCATGGTGCTGCAGGTCTTCAGGATGCACGTCCTTGCCTGCCCTTCTCCCAGGCTCAGGCCTCACTCTGTCCTTGGTCTTGCTGGCTCACCACAGTGTGGCCGTGATAAGCGAAGCCTCTGTCTATTTGCAGTTTGGAAGGATTAGGGCAGAGGTCTTCTCTCCATTCGACTTGGCCTCCTTGAAGGAGGGCCTCCTTGAGAGACCTCCGTGCACTGCTCCCGAGGTCTTGGTGCCCTTCTGCTCTGCAATGCCCCCACACTCCAGGCTGGTGCTACTGCCCTGGCCTTCCCTCTTCTTCAGGCTGTCCTTGGGCTCAGGCTTCGGATAAGCGTATTACTCAGGGCTCTGCAGAGAAAGAGAGCCAGTGTGTGTGTGGGGGGTGCACACACACGAGAGAAGCGCATCGACGTATTTAGTATGTTTTATGTGACATGGGGCCTCACAGGGCAATGACGAGAGGCACATACTCCCTTCTCCGTTCTCCTCCTGGGATCTTGGGCACGTGCACACACATGCCTGGCGTGAGTTTCAGGCCTCTGGGTCTGGGACTTGAACTGCTGTTAGCCAGGGAGTCCGGTGACATAACCACTCTGCCATCTGCTGGTCCTGAAGAGTGGGACCCTGAACCTTGGAGTGGGGGTATCTGTCTGGACTCAGGTGAAGCAGAGCTGAGAATGAGAAGCCTCCAGGGGCCTTACTGGTAGGAGCGCCCCTCTCTGCTGCGTGAAGAGTGGCCGTCCTCTGCTCGCCGACTGTGAGAGCCCTACCTGGGCAGACGCCCTTAGGGTCTGTCTGTCCCTGAGTCCCACTTCGAACTTTTCCTCTGCACTCGTAGCATAAATAGACCCTGGACTTGGGATCGGAGTCAGCGTGGTCTTGGCAGATGCTCACCCTGGGGCTTGGCAATGGCTCTGTGCCTGGAGCTGCGGTGTGTACGGGCAGGAGCCAGTAGGATGTGGCGGGAGAGCTCAGGCTGTTCCTGAGGAGGGTGGTGCGCAGCCTGAGCTGACTCACCAACAGCACGCACCAACCAGGGGTTTGCCACGTGTCATGTTCTTGACGCAGTGGGAGATGACAGAGCAGTCGTGTCCACATCAGCACGTGACTGCCAGAGACCTGGTGTCAGCTGGCCCCCCGCTGGCAGGCCAGCAGGCCCACAGGCCCGCACAACATTCTAGTAAGTGGAGACTTTGGTGGCAGTGACTGACCACAGAGTCTGTGCTGTGAACTCGGCGGGCGCCTCCCAGGGAGGGAACAGCTTGTTCCCCGCAGGAGGGAAGGTCCCCAGGTGGCCCACAGACTCCCACCAAAACTCAGACCAGGCTAACCCCAACTCAGTGGCACCAAAGAGCCCGCCACCAGAATGGCTGTTCACAGGTGGGGACTGCGAGCGGGGCCTCCAGCGTGCCACCTCGGCTTGGAGCATGATGGGTGGGCGGTGGCATGTGTGGGCACGGTGCCACAGTCACGGCATGTTTGCAGATGTGTGCTCTTTTTAGCATACATGAAACTTTATTTATTAGTATTTAATCTGACCAGAGAGAGACATGGAAAGAGAAAGAGAGGGAAAGTGAGAAAGCAAGTCACCAGGCCTGGGACTCTAACCATGGGCAACCATGTGGGAGTCCAGCGCCTCAACCACCATGCCACCTGCTGGCCCCAGATGTGTGCTCTAAGAATAGTGCAGATTGTCTTTATGAAGGGAGTTATGAGTTCATATTGGTGCAAAGCTGTTTTAGAGTCTAACCATGCTTTTTTGGTAATACACATTTTCTGTGAACTTTCTGAACTCTTCCATTTAAACAACATGACTCAACATCAGTTTCTGAAGTAAGATTATGAGTTAGTTGTGGGGGCAGCAGGTGGCATGGTGGCTAAGGCACTAGACTCCCACGTGGCTGACTGTGGTTCGGGTCCTGGACCTGGTGGCTTCTTTTCTCACTTTCCTTCTCTCTCCCTCTCTCTGACTCTCTCTGGTGAGTATGTGTGCCCCATAACAAAATTTAAAAGTGATAATAATAATAAGTAAAAGAAGACAGTGTATGCTGTAAAGTAGAATGATTGTAAAAAAATAAGAAAATACTACAGAAGGAAAAAATAATCCTTAAAAGAACCATATATACATGTATACATATATATATGAATTAGTCAAGGCCACGCCACAGCACACGAGGGAAGGACACGCCAGTCAAAGGCAAGGCCCAAGGGTATGGAGATGAGGCCAGCATGGCTCACGGACAAGTTCCTGAGGCAGGGCGAGGCCCGCTGGGGGCTGTGGACAGGGAGGGGGAGATGGGAGACCACACGGTGGCAGGGCCGCCGGCACTTTGCTTGTACAGATATGGGGCTGAGCAGTTGCCACGTGGGAAAAGCCGTAGTGGTGTGTTCGCACTCGGGCTGGTGCAACTGGAACGCTCAGTTTTGTCTAACGTGGGGAAAAAGCACCATGTTTGGGCAGACGGCGTCGGGGTAGGGACCAAGCGCCACCCTGCCCAGTGTGGGCTGCGTACTGGGGCGGCAGGCTCTCCTCCTGCGGGGAAGCCGGGGCCCAGACCGCCAGGGGCATAGTTCTGATGGAGACCCTGTGCTTGACTTACTGCCATTCTGGGGGCTTCGGAGGGCCTGCATGGAGCAGTCTAGCCTGAATGTCAGGGAAGGCCCGTGATGTACAACAGGGAGAGTACGCAGCAGCAACTCAAGGAGCACAGCAGCAAGAACACCAGGGTTTCGCTCCACAGGGAGGAGGCACGGGCAGGTGGCCAGACTCTGAGGGCCACTCTGACTGTCTCACCTACCTGATCGACTGGAGAGTATTTGTCAGGGCTAGATTTTGAGGGCATTTAATGGCCCATCAATTATTTGACTTTAGGTTTTATTGATGTTATTAGAGAGTTTTGCTGTAGGGTGCCTGTATTCACTAGAGAGACAGACGGAAAGTGAGAAATCACCCCCCAGGGAGGTGGCCATGGCTCAGTCCCTTCTCCACCATTCTTTTCTTGGGATTTTAGGTGCACACACACATATGCCTGGTGTGAGTTTTAAGCCACCAGGTCCAGAACTCGAACCACAGTCAACTACCTGGGAGTCCAGCGACTTAAACATTACACCATTTGCTGGTCCCTGTTTGTTTCCTTTTTCTTTTTAAAGAAAGATTTTTGCTATGTGGCATGTGTGCTTGCCAAAGCAACAGAGAAAGACAGACAAAAAGCAAGAAATCAGCCTTTGGGGGGATGGCTATGCCGCAATACCATCTCTTCCATTCTCCTCTTGGGGTCTTGGGCACACATGCCCAGCATGAGTTTTAAGTCACTGGGTCTGGGCCTCGAACAGTGGTCAGTTACGTGGAAGTCCAGCGATGTAACCATTGCACCGTCTTCTGGTCCCAGCTATCTGACTTTACACTGTCCATCAGCTCTGTCTGGCATCTTCCCAATAGGTATGCCACTGGTGCGGCTGCACACCGAGGGTTCTGGGCTGTCCTCTCTAGAGAGCAGAGGTTTGGCAGAGGAAGAGGAGAGCTGAGGGCCGAGGCACATGGTCACAGGAACTGTGCTTACCACCTGGCATTCCCATCCGCTGAGGCCTCCCCGGGCCGGGGCCCAAGTGAGTCCGTGAATGTTCCCGGCACAGATGGCTGCCTGCCTGCACTGCTCGCGTTTCAGGGCTGGAGACGCCATTTGTCTTACAGGGATTAGAATAGCAGCAGCACCTGGCATCCAGGCACCGAGGCCAAGCTCGCCCGTGGAAAGGTCTCGGAGTGTCCTCACAGCTCTGGGCCAGCCAAAGTGTAGACAAGCTTCCAAGCCACCCCCGTCCCCTGGGCTGCTGTGTGCTTCTGGGTGCAACCAACGCTGCTGGGTCGACTTCGCACAGGCCCCAGGCTCCATGTCTGACTCCATTCTCCATCCTCATACCCCCAAAGGTGTCTGATTGCCCCCGCCTTTCTTCAATGGAATCCCGTTAAGTTGGTTTAGCCAGAGTCCTCCCTACCCCTGATGTTTGCTGTTAGTCATTCTTTACCCACTAACCCACAGCCTGCTCTATGGCTGCAAATTCCTATGTACTCATTTTAAATTTTTTAAAAAAGAACTACTAATTTAGTTTTATTTATTATTATTATTACGTTTGCTATAGGGCACTTCTGTTCACCAGAGAGAGAGAAGGAAAGTGAGGAGGCAAACCGCCAGGTCTGGGACCTGACCCATAGTCAGGCATGCGGGAGTCCAGCATCTTAACCACCACACCACCTGCCGGCCCCCCACGTGCTCACTTATGTCTGCTGACTTCACTCTCCCTCTCCCCACTGCAAGGCCTCACCACAGTGGTCTGCCTATCTTTGGTCGTGAACAAGGTCTCCTTATGTGCTGGAACAACTGTCATCGAGTCCTCGTCCTGTAGCAGCTGCCACCGGCAGCTCCGGCAGATAATGCTGAGTTGTTGGGGAGGGATAAGTCTCCAGAAGGCTGGAAAGACAGCAGCAGAGCAAGAAAAGATGGTCTAGGGGCTGGAATAACTGAGCTGCTTCCTACCAGGAGCTTTTTATTATTATTTTTTGAGAGGTTTTTGCTATAGGGCATGTGTGCTCACCAGACAGACAGAGATGGATAGACAGAAAGTGAGAAATCATCCCCCAGGGGGGACAGTCACGCTGCAATCCCTTCTCCTCTGTTCTCCTCTCGGGATCTTGGGCACACACGCACACGCACCCAGTGTGAGTTTTAAGCCACCAGGTCCAGGATGCGAACCGTGGTCGATTATGTTGGAGTCCAGCGACATAGCCATTACACTAACTGCTGGTCCCTAGGATCTTCTTTTTTTAAAGAGTCTTTAAAATTAATTTTTAAAATGTATTCCTTTATTTTAATTTGACCAGAGAGAGACACAGAGAGACGGAAAGTGAGAAAGCAAGACACTAGGTCTGGGACTCGAACCGTGGTTGGCCAATGTCGGAGTGTCCAGCGCCATGACGATCATGCCACCTGCTGGTCCCAAGAATTAAGAATTATTTTATTTAACTTTATTTATTTACTTACTTATTTTAATTTGAGAGGGGCAGGGAGAGAGAGGACGAGGGAGAGAGAAAGCAAGCCACCAGGTCTGGCCAGGTGAGAGTCCAGCGCCCGTAACCGCCGTACCATCTGCCGGCCCCAACCAGGGTCTTCTTAGAGAGACAAGCACAGAGCACAGCTCTTTCAAAGCTCAAACATAATGCCATGTTTTTCTGGGGGAACACAAACACCACTTAGAATCATAGTAAAGATTCAGGAAAGCCTGGCCCTATACCTACTTTTTATCTCTCTTCCTGTGAACTGCTCTTGGAGGGTGTGTGCGTCCTGTTAGGCTACATGATTTCATACGTAAACATGGATAGACAGGCATGTGTGCCTATGAACAAATGTGCATATCTTATTATAAAAGCTACTGAGTTTGTTTTGTGTCAAAATTCATCCTTCTGGGGTCAGCAGGTGGTGTGATGGTTGAGGGACTGGACTCTCACATGGCCAACCACGGTTTGAGTCCTGGACCTGGCAGCTTGCTTTCTCACCCTCCCTATCTCTTTTGCTCAGGTCAAATTAAAATATGATAATGATAAGGGGTTGGCAGGTGGCATAGTGGTTAGGGACGCTGGGCTGCCACGTGGTCGACTACGATTCGAGTCCCAGATCTGGCAGCTTGCTTTCTCACTTTCCCTCTCTCTCTGTCCCTCTTTGGTCAAGTTAAAATAAATACATAAAGCTAAATAAAAAATAATTCTTTACTAATAACTATAAATAAAAAGTTCATCCTTTTGGGAGCTAGCAGGGGGCATGGTCATTAAGGTGCTGGACTCCCACATGGCCCACAGTATTTCAAGTCCCAGACCTGACGGCTTGTTTTCTCACTTTCCCTTTATTTCATTCTCTGTTTCTCTCTGGTGAAAATAAAAAACAAATGATAGTAACAAATAAAAATTAAGTAAACAAAGAAGTCTTAAAAAAATTTATCTTTCTGTAAATAAGTGTGCACATCTGCATGAGTGTGAGTCTGTGTTTCATTGTTAAAGAAAAAATTATTATTAAACCTTTTTAAAATTTTTATTTAATTCCATTATTATTATTTTTTAAATTTTTGACAAGACAGAGAGAGAGAGAAAGGAAAAGTGAGAAAGGAAGCCTCCAGATCTGGGACTTGAACTGCGGCCGGCCATGTGGGAATCCAGCACCGTTAACCACCATGCCTCTTGCCGACCCCAAGAAAAAAAGAAAAAAATTATTAATATTTGATGAGTCCTGCAAAGCATGATAAAGCAGACTATTCAACCATTAGCATAGGTTTATGGGCCATTTCAACATTTCTGCTCTCCTAGAAGTCTGCTTACCTTTTAAAAAGGAAATTGCCAGAGGGTAGGCTAGCAGGTGGCATCGTGGCCAAGGCACTGGACCCGATGTGGCCAGCTCGCAGTAAGGGTCCCAAACCCGGTGGCTAGAAAAACACCCTGGGCATGTGTGTATGTGTGCCCCAGTTCCAAGAGGACAACGGAGGAGAAGGGATTGTGGCGTGGCCATCCTCCTGGGGGCTGGTTTCTCATTTTCCCTCTCTGTCCCTGGCCCTGGCAAGTGCACATGCCCTACAAAATTGTTTTAAATCTCAGGGCCACAGGTGGCGTGCTGGTTAGGGTGCTGGACTCCCGCATGGCCAACTGCAGCTGGGCCCTGGACCTGGCACCTTGGAGATCCCACTGCATGTGCACGTGTACCCAAGTTCCTGGGAGGGGCATGGAGGAGGGATTGTGGTGTGGCCATTCCCCGGGGTGAGGGAGATTTCTCACTCTCTCTCACTGTCTCTACCTATCTCTCTCTGGAGCACACGTGCCCTATGACAGAACCTACAAGTGAGAATAGAAGGCCACGCTCTGACGGCACGGCCACCTGGTGCCCTCCCGCTCTCGTTATTGTATAGATGCTTTAGTGTGTGCAGTCTGAGTTTCCAGTTGAGTCCAATTATGGGGCTTTGCTTTCATTTAGTTATTGACTGTGTATATGTGTACACTATTTATTGTACATATTCATTTAAAAATATATATCCTAATGACCTAATTCATCTATATAATGTGCTGAATCCTGTACGTGTGAGGCTGTGCGCTCCTGTATCTGGGGCTCTGCCGGTGCGTGCCGGAGCAATCTGGAGTCACAGCCAGGTGTTTGTGAAAGCCGACCTTCGCTCAGGGCTTCCAGTTCCTGCTTTTGCTGGTTTGGGACTTACAGGTTCCTAAAGCAGCAATTTATGCCCTCTTCTATTTACAATTTGGTTTTCAGTTTAGACTTTCAGCTGCTTCCCCAGCAGTGTGCCTTCTCCTAACCACAGCTGCCGCTGAGAGTGCCCGCAGGACCAGTGTGCTCATGCGCCCGCCTACTCGTTGGCATTTCAGGGTATCTCGTTGGTGATGCGCCATGCATGACAGTTTTTGTTACTAGGATCTTCAGTAGTAGGCCTTGTCTGATCCAGTAACTGTGTTTTCTGATGGTCACTTCGGTATTCTAATCTCACTGGATTTTCTCATAAGCTGTCTACCACATTACTATATTTAGTTGCAGAGAAAGAGTCTTGGACTTTTATTTACATTTAGTAAAAACTTCAATGCCCTTGAGGCCAACAGGTGGCATGGTGGTTAAAAGCACTGGACCCCCACGTGGTCGACTGTGGTTTGAGCCCAGACCTAGCGGTTTGCTCTCTCACTCTCCCTCTCTCTCTTGCTCTGTCCCTCTCTGATCAAATTTTAAAAATAAATTAAAAAGTTAAATAAAATGAAAGAAGTCCTGGGAAGCCCATACTTGCTATCGCTGACAGCTCCTTTGTTGCCGCCCGGGGCTGGCCGTCCGTCCACATGCCCCACTGGAGACCGTACGTTCCCATGCCAGGACTTCATGATCAGGCCAGCACTGTTTGTCCATCAGATGTCTGTGGCGTCCATTCTGGAGCTGGTCTCTGTAACTGACCACAGGCGGGCTTCCCACTGTCTCTCAGGAGTTTGTAGAGCTTCCTGTGGGGGCCGTGCTAGCTTTCACTTGGTTGATACCTATTCTATGCCCATGGGAATGTGTCTAAAAGCCAACTGGGATGGGACTTAGGGTCTTTTTGGATTTGGTCCTAAGAAACCACGTGATGAATCCGTGAGTACAGATATTCCAGTTTGAAATGAGAGTTTGCCCCAGCAGGTACAAGAATATTGTTTTAATTACTTCCTTTAAATGTCACAAAGCTAGCCTAGTCCATAGCCTGGTGATTAAGGAAGCTGGCTCCTATGTGGTCAACCACAGTTTGAATCCCTGCCTGGGTAGTTTGAAAAGCAGGCTGGGAGACCAGTGAATGGTATGGTAGTTAAGGCACTGGACTGCACATGGCTGGCCATGTGCTTTGAGTCCTGGACCCAGAAGCCTGAAAAACACACCAGGCATATGTCTGTGCATCCTGAAAATGCCAAGAGAAGAATGGAGAAGAGTTTGTGGCATGGCCACCTGCCAGCCCAGGAGGTGCTTGCTCGCTCGCTCTCTAATGAGTGCATATGCCCTATGGCAAAAATCTTTTTAAAAAAGAGAAAAACACATGCTGTCCATGTGTGTGTGTGCCTGCCCAAGATCCCAACAGAATTGCAATTAGGACAAGGGATTGCAAGAAGGGATAGCAGCACGCCCTTTGTCTCATAAAAGGTGCTTTCTCCTCCCACCCCGCCTCTTTCTGTTGAGCACATGAACCCTCTAGCAATAATTTATATATTTAAAAATATATTGTATACATATAATATTTATATGTACTACATGTAAGAACACATGTATATGCACACACATGTACATGTATATATGTGTATGCACACACACATAGCATTTTCATGCACCTCTGTCCAGTGAAAAATCTTTGCCTTTCTTAGTACCCTCAGACACAGGTCCGGATATGACTCTCATGGGGGTACATGTTGAACCCGTAACCAAAAAAAGCAGGTTGTGCGTTTTGGATTTTGTTGTGGGCGTAGAGATTAATCTTCATTTTTAATGTGTAGGCTAAAACGTAGCATTTTCTCTCCCTTTCAATGACTATATAATACTGAAACCAATGGTGGTTTGGAGTTCTGTGCTTTATCTACATCAATAATCTGTCCTCTTTTTTTTTGAAAGAGATTTTTGCTGTAGTGCACATGCACTCATCAGTGAGACAGAAAGTGAGAAATCACCCCCCGGGGGAATGCCCATGCCACAATCCCTTCTCCTTCATTTTCCTCTCAGGATCTTGGGCATGTACACACATGCGCCTGGTGTGAGTTTCAAGTCACCAGATCTGGGACTTGAACCACAAGGGAGTCTGGCACCCCAACCACTATGCCACCTGCTGGCCCTATAATCCATTAGTGTAAGGTTTTGGATAAATGCTGGCTTTTTTCCTGTACTATCTCCCAATGTCACTGATGTCTGAAGTCACTAGCTGGCCCTATAATCCATTAGTGTAAGGTTTGGATAAATGCTGGCTTTTTTCTGTATTATCTTCCAATGTCACTGATGTCTGAAGTCACTAGCTGGCCCTATAATCCATTAGTGTAAGGTCTGGATAAATGCCGGCTTTTTCCTGTACTACCTCCCAGTGTCACTGATGTCTGAAGTCACTAGCTGGCCCTATAATCCATTAGTGTAAGGTCTGGATAAATGCCGGCTTTTTCCTGTACTACCTCCCAGTGTCACTGATGTCTGAAGTCACTAGCTGGCCTTGGACGTTTGCATTTTAAACGTGTGAGTCCCGTGCTGGCAGGTTGTGTGCCGTCACTGGGCTGTCCAGGTGCCTTCTGGCAACCGTGCCAGTGCCTCTCCTTTCAAAGACAGTAAGCATTTGAACAACAAAGGCATGGTGTGATTCTGTTCTTCTTCACAGAAGTGTGTCATGACTTTTCAGGTGGCCCAATGCATAATGGGTTAGTAGTAGAAACTCAAGAAAGATGGTGGGGGGGAGACAAAAACTGGGTTTTCTTTTCTTTTATATTCATTTATTTAATTCCATTTTGTTACTATTTTAAAATTTGACCAGAGAGAGACAGAGAGAAAGAAAGGGAAAATGAGAAAGCAAGCTGCCAGGTCCGAGACTCGAACCACGGTTGGCCACGTGGGAGACCAGCACCCTTAATCACCATGCCACCTGCTGGCCCCAAAAACTGGATTTTCATTCCAGTAAAAAACAAGATATGGAGGCCAACAGGTGGTGTGGTGGCTAAGATGCTGGACTCCCACATGGCTGACCACGGTTCTAGTCCCAGACCGGGTGGCTTGAAAATCACACCAGGCAAGTACATGCATGCCCCAAACCCTAGGAGAAGAATGGAAGAGAAGGCACTGTGGTGTGTGGCCACCCTCCCCCCTCGGGCTGATTTCTCACTCTCCCTGTCTCTGTCTCTCAGGCGAGTGTGTGCGCCCTATGGCAAAAACCTTAAAAAAAGAAAAAGAGGGTCCAGCAGTTGGAGTAATGTCTATGTCTCTGGACTCCGACGTAGTCGACCACGGTTTGACTCCTGGACCCAGTGGCTTAAACACACGTTAGGCGCGTGTGCGTGCATGCCCAAGATCCCGAGAGGAGAATGGAGGAGAAGGGATTGCGGTGTGGCCACCCCCCCGGGGGGTGATTTCTCACTTTCTGTCTCTCTCTGTCTTTCTGGAAAGCGCACATGCCCTATAGCAAAAACCTCTCCAAAGAACAAGAAAAAGAAAAAGAAAAAGAAAGCAAGGGGTCCTTGTATGTCATCGGCATCGACCATTTATATCGTGAGGCTTCGGAGACACACTGGTATTACTCCATCTATCCAAATCAACCGGGAATGTATGGGGCTAGATGTTGGGGCATTTAAGGTAGCCTCGAGTATTTTACCTTACACCCTTCTTTTCTGTACGTTCTCTTGGCTACATTTGGCAGCCTCTTTTAATGTTCGTTTTGTTTTGCCGGAGGGGCAAGTGAGCTCATGAGAGACAGACAGGGAGCAGGGGTGGGGTCAGCACCCTGTATGAACAACCACCCCACAGTCCCTTCTCCTCCATCTCCCCTTCCCTTTGAGAGTCTGGGCGCACATGCCCACGCACAGCCAGTCTTCCAAGAGGGTTATAGCCGGCCTGAATGTTTAGGTAGGTCATGGGTCCACTCTGCGTGTCCCGTCTTTCTCTGTTTAATGTGCTAAAGGACACGTGTGCTTGCTGGAGAGAGACGGGGGGAGAGTGCGAAAACACCCTATGGGAAGTGGCCAGACCACAGTTTCTTCTCCATTTCTCCTTTGGGATTTTGAGCATGCTACATGTACCTGGCATGTTTTTTAAACTTCCGGGTCCAGGACTTGAACCACACAGTTGGCCATGTGGGGTCCAGCCATCCTAAGCACCATGCTACCAACTGGCCCCCATTTGGCAACTTCTTAATAGGCATGTCCCTGGCATGACTTTAAACTGAGAACTGTGGTTTCTTGGTGTCTGAAGTTTCTTTGGTTGCTAACCCAAATGACTGACTAGAGAAAGAGTCTGTCCTTTTCTTCGAGTTTGCCAGAGAAAACAGTCCACGGGGCTGAGGGACGTGGTCCGGGGACCTTGGTTTATCACCTGGCATTCCCATCCGCTGAGGCCTCCCCGGGCCGGGGCCCAAGTGAGTCCGTGAATGTTCCCGGCACAGATGGCTGCCTGCCTGCACTGCTCGCGTTTCAGGGCTGGAGACGCCATTTGTCTTACAGGGATTAGAATAGCAGCAGCACCTGGCATCCAGGCACCGAGGCCAAGCTCGCCCGTGGAAAGGTCTCAGAGAGTTGGTGCCGGGAGCATGCTGAGTTGTGACAGGAGGGTAATGTCCCCAAAACCTGGAAGGGGAAAATGTCAGAAAAAGGAAAAAGTGAGATTAGAAACCAAAAATAACTAAGTTTGTTGGAGTGAGAATCCTTAGAACAATGCATTTCAGCCTTGGAACACGAACTATGCTTAACGGTGGGGGAAATATGATGTGGAACTACACAGTGAAAATGGCCCCATGTCCCCTTTTCATGCCACTTTCTACGTTTGTGCTACTTCCTCTTCAACTGTCTTTGAGGGCTGGTGTTGACTGGCTTGACTTACAAACACGAACCCACAGAGGTGCTCCCTTGGGCTCAGGGGCATGGCCCACATTTTATTACAGAACCTGCTCAACTGAGCTGTTCACTGTCAGTGTGCTTCATCCTTCCCTAAGTGTGCACCATGTGACGTGCGTGCATGTGTGTTCACTGAGCTTCCTTCGTTCAGCTGCAAGACACTTCATAAAGGGATGCACTTCTGTAGTCTGGAACCTTGACAGGGTGTTGTTACAGTGATTTCCAACCTGGCAGGAAAATTGCTCATTTTCTTAGTTTCTCTAATAAATTACATATTGCTTGTGCTTCCTCCTTTTGCTAATTCTTCACTGGAAAGTGGCTAGTTACAAATTAGAACTCTTCACTCTCGTAGAGACTGACGTTAGTGGTTTACTTCCAGCTGCTTTTTCCAGGCGGTTTCTCTTTTATCTACTTTCTTCTATAACTTTTTGAAATCTTTGTTAGAACGGCATCATTATCTCATTCCCTATCAGGGTTGGAAACATTTTCAGAAGTATGAAATAATGTGTCTTCGTGTTAAAAGATTCTGGGGCTGCCAGGTGGTGTGGTGGTTAAGGGTGCTGGATTCGCACAAGGCTGACCACAGTTCAAGCCCAAACCTGGTGGCTTGCTTTCTCACTTTCCCTCTCTCCTCTCTTTCTCTCTCACTCTCTCACTCTGTCCCTCTCTGGCCAAATTAAAAATAAGTAAGTAAGTAAATAAATAAAGTTAAACAAATAGTTTTTTTTTTTTAAGTATAAGATTCCGTTTATTTGGCTGTTTAACCACTGGGAAGTCTTCCTCCACCCCTGGCAACTTAGTCTATTATGCTGAGATTAGTTGAAGTTGTAAAATTAGTCAATTTTAAACTCATTTACCAGCAGATGGCATAATAGTTATGTCGCTGGACTCTCACGTAGTCAGCCATGGTTCGAGTCTCAGACCTGGTGACTTAAAACTCATGCCAGGCCCGTGGGTTTGCGCACCCAAGACAGCAAGAGGAGACTGAGGAGAGTACACACCGAGCTTACACTTACACTACATTTTTGGGAAACGTACATTTTATGGCAATCCTATTTATTTTTATTTTTTCTTATTTTTTACATTCAGTCATTTTTTTTTCATTTTTCTTTAGGAGAGACTTTTGCTATAGGGCACGTGCGCTTGCCAGAAAGACAGAGAGAGACAGAGAGACAGAGAGACAGAAAGCGAGAAAACACCCCCCAAGGGGGATGACCACGCCGCAATCCCTTCTCCTCCATTTTCCTCTCAGGATCTTGAGCACACATGCACACACACACGCCCGGCGTGAGTTTAAGCCACCAGGTCCAGGACTTGAACTGCGGTCGACTACATGGGAGTCCAGCAACATAGCCATTACGCTAACTGCTGGTCCTGTGAATTTACACTTTTTGAGAGAGATTTTTGCTATAGGGCATGTGCACTCGTCAGAGAGACACAGAGACAGAAAGTGAGAAATCACCCTCAGGGGAATGGCCATGTTACAATCTTTTCTCCTCCATTCTCCTCTCAGGATTTTAGGCATACATGACATACACTAAGCATGAGTTTTAAGCTGCTGGGTCTGAGACTCAAATCATAGCCAACTACATGGGAGTCCCGTGACATAGTCACTACGCCATTGGCTGGTCCCAACCACTGCTCATCTTTACAGTGCACAGAATGGCCTTCCCCAGCATGAATCCATGCGTACTGTCTGTCTGTGGTATCTACAGTTGCCCACCCTGCTGCTGTTCCTTCCAGCTTTGCAGTCTCTGCCACATCGCAGACATCTGTCTTCATTTTAAATTCTTTTCTTATGTTTGGCTGGCTCTGCTGGGTCAGTTCTTTGGGAATTTCTGTAAGTAGTGGGCATCCAGGGAGCTGGAGAGAAGGGTGGACTCCAGGGAGCTGGGGAGGTGGGGGTTCTAGTGTTTTGTTTTTTTTTTAAAATACATTCAATCACATTATTTAGCTTATAAAGTGAACATTTCAATATGTGAACATTTCTTCCCAGTCCAGTTGATCAAAATATCTTCAACCAATAACACCACACCTCCCCATCCCATCAATGCTCTGCCTCTGTATTCCTCCTCCAAATGATGGGTTCTGGTATTTTATCTTAAAATTTCTGTGTATAAATCTAAAGTTTGTATGGTTCTATTTTTGTTTTCATAGACTTTTTGATTTGTTTTATAATCATCTGTAAAGTCATATACAAATTTTTAATATTTTATTATTTTCTAACTGAATAGTTTTTACTGTCAAATGGGAGCTACAGTGAAATGATTATGCCTCATTTATTTAAATGATAGTGGTTTGTTACTGTTGATTTTAAAATTCTTTTTAAAATTTTTGCTATAGATCACATGCACTTGCTGGAAAGAGACAAAGAGAGAAAGAAAGTGAGAAATCACTCCTAGGAGGGATGACCACACTGCAAACCCTTCTACCACATTCTCCTCTCAGGACTTCGGGAACACACACACATGTGCCTGGCTTGTTTGTCTAGCAACTGGGTCCCAGACTCACATGGTGCAGTTAGTCGCGTTGGATCCGCCTACCTGAACCCCACTCCACCAGATGGCCCAGGAATTAGCAGTGAGCACGAGAGCTTGTCTGAGACAGAGAGAGCACACCTCAGTGGGGCACGGCACACTGCGATCGCTTTCCCTTCATCTCTGTCCTGTCAGGGTCTGGGTGCCTGTGCAAATGCACCTGGTGTATTTTCCAGCTGCCAAGGGCTGAGACTCAAACTGCAGTCAGCCGTGTGGTCCCCTGCTTCCCCTGTATAGGATGTGGCCACCACGACACAGGGCCAGCCAAGAACACAGTATTTTTTTTAAAAATTTTATTTAACTTTATTTATTTCAGTTTGACCAGAGAGAGACAGAGCAAGAGGGTGAAAGAGTGAGAGAGCAAAAGAGAGAGAGAGAAAGAAAGCAAAAAAGCAAGCCACCAGGTCCGGGACTTGAACCACAGTTGGCCATGTGGGAGTCCAGTGCCGTTAACCACCATGCCAACTGGCAGCCCCAAGGCAATATTTTTAAAATAATTTTTAAATTTTATTTATTATTGGTAATATTTTTTAATTCACCACAAAGAGATATACAGAGAGAGAGAGAGAGAGAGGGAAAGTAAGAAAGCAAGCCATGAGGTCTAGGACTCGACCCACAGTCGGCCGTGTGGGAATCTAGTGTCCTTAACCACCATGTGCTGGTCTTCCTTTTCTTCCATTTCTCCATCCCATCGGGATTTGGGGCATGAATGCATGCACCAACATTATTTTTTAAAGAATTATTTAATTTAATTAATTTAATTAATTTATTATTGTTTTAATTTGTTATAGATCATGTGCACTCACCAGAGCGAGACAGAGACAGGAAAAGAGGTAGTTAGAAAACAAACCACCAGGTCTGGGACTTGAACCACAGCTGGTGCTGTGGGATCCAGCCCATTAACCCCCATGCTGCTGCACCCTGCCAGCAGTTGGTCAGACTGCTGGGCTGGGATTTGAAGCAGACTCTGTGGCCTGCTGGTGGGCCATGTCCCAGTGCACAGGGCCGTGCACTGCACTGCAGGGCTGTTCCCTCTGTGACTTCTTTATTTCAAAAGCTGCACAGTAACACAAACACTCGTCAAAAACTCTGTTTTAGTTTTAACGATAGGGCTTCTATGTGTGTGCAAGAGAGAGACAGAGCGAGAAGGAGAGGGAGAATTCATGTTGGGGGACGATCACACCACAGCCCTCCTCCCAGGCTCCTCCTGTACATGCATGCACACCCAGCCTGATTTTCAGACTGCTTGGTCTCGGACTTGTGGCCCTGTGAGATCTGGCCACCTTAGCCTCCACGCCGTCTGCTGGCCCCCAAAATATTTTCAAATGTTAAAACTCACTATAATTTGGAAACTGTACTCAAGCAAATGTTTTTCAGTTAGTCTGATGGAAAACACTTTTAAAGAAATGGGCCTGGCAGCATCCTGGACTACCAAACTGGAAGGCAGGTGCCAACTACAGGTCATATCCCCACTGGTCAGCCTTGAAAACACAGCCAAAATATGCATGCATGTCCAAGACCCTGGTTATGTTGCAGGACTCCCATGTTGTTGACCGCAATTCGAGTCCTGGACCTGGTGGTTTAAAACCATGCCAGGACCATGTGCATGCCTACCCAAAATCCAGAGAAGAGAGTGGAGGAGAAAGGATTATGTTGTGGCCCATCCCCTGGGGGGTGATTTCTTGCTTTCTGTCTCTCTGGAGAGTGCACACACCCTATAGCAAAAACCTCTTAAAAAAGAAAAAAGAAATGGAAGAAAAGGGATTGTGGCATGACCACACCCCATCAGAGCATCATAGAGTGCTTTCTCTCTCTCTCTCTCTCAAGTACATGTACCCTCTGGCAATTTTAAAATACAGAATTCTCGGGAACCAGCAGTTAGCGTAATGGCTATGTCGCTGGACTCCCACGTAGTCGACTGCGGTTCTTGTCCCGGACCCCGTGGCTTAAAACCCATGCCGGGCGCATGTGCGTGCGTGCCCAAGATCCCGAGAGGAGAATGGAGGAGAAGGGATTGCGGCGTGGCCATCCCCCCTGGGGGGTGATTTCTCACTTTCTGTCTCTCTGTCTCTCTCTCTCTGGCTGGCTGGCGAGCGCACGCGCCCTATGGTGAAAAACCTCTAAAACAATACAGAATTCTCAGAGTGCTTTTCAAAGCAGCCACTGACCGTCATTTACTCTTACTCCTGTCGAACAACTTGGTGAGGTCTGCGAAGGCCTGGTAAGGAAGACTTCATCCAGGCCGTCGGACAGGTGCCAGGGCCACTGCAGTGAGCTTTCACCACTGAGCACAGGGGTTGGGCTCAACCTGGGATTCCGCAGGGCTGTGTGGAACTGGGAGCCAGGAGCAAAGTGGGGCCCATGGGTGGGAAATGGTTACCAGGAAGTTTTTGGGTCAGCTAGGGTGGGGTGGGAGAAAGTCCAGGGTGACTGGCTGTCCAGGGGCTGGCAGAGGAGGAAGACATGGTGTTGTGGGGGTCCCACTCGAGGGCCTGAGTGTGCTGTGAGGCACTTGTGCGTACTCCAAAGGGGAGGGAAGGCTAGGGGCTGGAAGGAGAGGACAGGCAGCCCACTGATGCTGCTGGAGGCAGGGGAATGACAGGAAGCCACAGTCTGACAGGTGCCCCTGGTCTGCCGCCGCCATCAGCTGCTGTGGTGGGCTGTCCGCGGAGCCCTGGGATACAAAACTAGTCACACACATGCCCATGGCATGACAGCAGGCAACTGGAGAGTATGTGTGTGTGAGTATGCGCGTTCTCATGCCTGGCCTCTGGCTCTGTGTGTGTGAGTGTGCGTGTTCTCATTACTGGCCCCTGGCTCTGTGTGCATGAGTGTGCATGTTCTCATTCCTGGCCCCCTGGCTCTATGTGCGTGAGTGTGCGTGTTTTCATTCCTGGCCCCTGGCTCTGTGTGCGTGAGTGTGCATATTCTCATTCCTGGCCCCTGGCTGTGTGTGCGTGAGTGTGCGTATTCTCATTCCTGGCCCCTGGCTCTGTGTGCGTGAGTGTGCATATTCTCATTCCTGGCCCCTGGCTCTGTGTGCGTGAGTGTGCGTATTCTCATTCCTGGCCCCTGGCTCTGTGTGCGTGAGTGTGCGTGTTCTCATTCCTGGCCCCTGGCTCTGTGTGCGTGAGTGTGTGTATTCTCATTCCTGGCCCCTGGCTCTGTGTGCGTGAGTGTGCACACGTTCCCATTCCTGGCCTCTGGCTCTGTGTGTGTGAGTGTGTGTGTTCTCATTCCTGGCCCCTGGCTCTGTGTGCGTGAGTGTACGCGTTCTTGTTCCTGGCCCCTGGCTCAAGTAGTGGCCTTTGTCCTTGGTTTATGAAGTGGCTTAGCAACAGCTTCAGAGAGATAAGGGTGACGACAGGATGCACAGTCTGGCCCCAAGGATGGTCACGTACAGGCTGCTTCTCCCTCTCTAAGACCTTCACTCCCAGCGGCCCTGCCTGTCCTTGGGGGAGGGAGTGCCACAGAGGCCACTCAGACAGACCCGCTGGTGTCCCCGCCCAGCCTATCCGCATGTCATGCCTATGCAATGAGGTCTCCATGAGAAACAAAAGGTCAGGGCAGGAGTCAGAGGGCCTCTCTGGACAGCGCACACGGAGGCTGGGAGGGAGACCCATCGGCAGGTCAACGGGAGGTGCAACGAGCTCCCTGGGGACGAGGCCTCAAAGTGGGTCTCCCAGCCGCCGTTTATCTGAACCCTCTAAGCGGTCCTTCATAGCAGACAGGTAAACGTGTTCCCCTGAACTCTGGCCTCTTGAAGAGCCCAACTTGTAGCCCCTGGGTGGGAAGTCCTGGGCCCTAGGCTGCTCTCTGTTGTGGGGTGGCTTGGGGGACTGTGCCCTCAGCCTGGGAGCCAGGGCCACCTCCAGTGTCCTCAGTGAAACAGGTTTGAGGATGCCAGCCTCAAACCAGGTGGGGAGAAGTCCACGTTTGGGGACCACGAAAAGTGCTCTGTGCTGTGAGAGAAGAGCTGAAGATGGTTGTTTGTGGCTTGCCCACATGGGAGATGTGAAGGAGTCTGTGTGTAGGGTTGTGGGCTCTCCGTGGCCACACCAGGTGCTCCAACTTCCGCTCTGGGGCTATGGGGTGGGTGCTGGCTGTGTTTTACCTGTGTATCTCCCCAAACTTCACTTTAAAGGTCAGCAGGAGGCATGGAGGCTAAAGCGCTAGGCTTCCACATGGCCGGCTGCAGTTCAAGTCACAGACCTGGTAGCTCGCTTCCTCACATTCTCTCTCTCTCTCTGGTGAATGTGTGTTACCCACAGCAAAAATTAACATTCTCTCTCTCTCTGGTGAATGTGTGTTATCCACAGCAAAATTTAATAATGATAAACAAATTAATAAATAGTACTTTTAACAAAGATAAAAGATAAACATGCTGGGCACATGTGTGTTCATACCCCAAATCCTGAGAGGAGAAAGGAGAAGGATTGATGTGTGGTCATCCTTCTCTTTCTCTTCCTTTCTGGTGAGCACATGTGCCATGTGGCAAAATAAATAAATAAATAACAAAACTCATGTTAAAACTTAGTTTTCAGCTCAGCCTAGTGGCACAGTTAGTGCAAACTGAACAGCAGTGCTGGAAACTGCACAGCTGTCTGTGGGAGCCCGCCCTGAGTTGGCTTGAAAACACACCAGGTGCTGGGCGCCCAAGAGTTTGACAAGCGGGAGGGCTGGAGGGGACATGGCACGACAGGACCTGTTGAGGGCTGCCTTCCCGCTCCCCACCCTCTGCACGAGCACTTGCTCTCTGTCATAAATAAAATGAGCTTTAAAAAAGAATTATTTATTAAATGAAATTATTATTATTATTTAATGTCCTATAGGGCATGCACGCTCACCAGAGAGAGAAAGAGAGAGGGGCAAAGTGGGAAAGCAGTCTACCAGGCCCAGGACCCGAATCCTGGTTGGCCATGTAGGAGTCCAGTGTCCCAACCACCATACCACCTAGCTGGCCCAATAACTCGCTTTTTCTTATAAGCTTATTTTATGGGCCAGCAGGTGGTGTGGTGGTTGGGACACTGGACTCCCACATGGCTGACCATGATTCGGGTCCCAGATGTGGCGACTTGCTTTCTCACTTTCCCTCAATCTCTCTCTCTCTCTGGTGAGCATGCATGCCTTATAGCACATTAAAAAATGATAATAATAACAAACAATTCTTTAAAAAAATGAACTGTTGGTATAATGGTATTTGAACTGTCCATTTTTAGAGTTGTGCCCAGATCCTGGGGGTCAGTCAAGATCCAGCCCAGACCGCGGTTCCATAACAGAAGTGGGAGCTGATAGCCACAAGCGTGCATGTGGTTTCTTATGAGGCGTAATCTTTCTCTTGACAGTCATCCCGTGTCTATCAGAGGTGACTAACATTGGCCACTTCGTTTGCAAAGTCACTGGGGCTCCTCAGGCATGACCTGTCATGTCTGTAAATGCTGCAGAAGAGGACAGGTCCCATGGGCTCTCAGTAGGTCTGCCTTGCTGGGACTGCTGGTGAGAAATCTCAGACCAGACTCTTAAAACCTCTCAGGGTTATACATCCACGCCAAGACCTTGCCAGTAGAATTTGTAAAATGAGTTGAAGATCGAATTTAGGGGAGGTAGGTAATGGGGACAGAGGGAGGCGACTGGGGAAGAGACATTGAACAGAAACAGGAATGAAGTTGCCGGTTGGTGATAAGGGCAAGGTACACTTACGCCTTGACCGAGATGCACATTCATGCTGGCATCGACCATTTCGTATGTTGTGACAGTGCACAGTGACTAAGTACAAATTAAACATAATTACTAGAAAAAAGACAGCTCATAATCAAAAGGGAAGCAGAGTGCAGGTGTCTGGAGACGTGTCAGCCCGGCCACGTGAGGAAAACGCCCAGTGAGGAGAGAAGACCAAGGGGGGGATGGAACACCACTGGGAGGGGATGGCAGGCAGCAGAGGCCAGCTGCCCCTCACGGGGTACCCGTGGTGTTTGCAGCCGCCCCTCACGGGGTACCCGTGGTGTTCAGAGAGGCCAGCCGCGTGGTGTAGGCCATGGGCACCCTGCAACCATGTGGGGGCTTGGTGTAGGCTTGAGGCTGATCCAAAGACTCCTTGCTGGCAGGAGGTGAGTGAGAGGACTGTGGAATGGAGAGGCCTTGTGGAAGGTAACGCCTACCTTAATAAATAATATAAACTGGGACCAGCAGTTAGCGTAATGGCTATGTCGCTGGACTCCCATGTAGTCGACCGTGGTTTGCGTCCCGGACCCGGTGGGTTAAAACTCACGCCAGGCACATGTGCGTGCGTGCCCAAGATCCCAAGAGGAGAATGGAGGAGAAGGGATTGTGGCGTGACCATCCCCCCAGGTGGTGATTTCTCTCTTCCTGTCTCTCTGCCTCTGTCTGTCTGGCGAGCGCATGCGCCCTATAGCAAAAACCTCTCAAAAAATTATATATATAATATAAATAGAAACTGGGGCCGCAGGTGGCATGGTGAATAAGGCACTGGACTCCCATATGGGCAATTGTGATTCGAATCCTGGACCTGGCTGTGTGCATTTTCACTTTTCCTTTCTCTCTCTCTCTCTGTATCTCTCTGGTCAAATAAAAAAACAATAATAATAAATGTAATTAAATAAATAATTATTTTTAAAAGATAGATAAATAAGTAAGATAAACTGTAATAAAAGAAGAAGGCATTAGGAGAGTAACCACCAAAACATTTCTGAGATCTTTAAGAGTTCCAGAGACGGGGTCAGCAGGTGGCATGGTGGTTAAGGCTGGATGCTCCCACGTGGCCGGCCATGGTTCAAGACCTGGACCTGGTGGCTGGCATTCTCACTTTCCCTCCCGCTCACTCTCTGTGTCTCTCTCTGGTCAAATTAAAATAAATAAATGAACAAACAAAATTAAATAAGTAAATAATTCTAAAAAAAAGAGAGAGAATTTCAGAGACATTACAGGTCCATATTGCTGGGTTCTTAGGGACAGAACTCTTTTTTTTTTTTTTTGAGAGGTTTTTTC
>NW_006204543.1:888848-889265 GCF_000334495.1 Tupaia belangeri chinensis
GGGACTTGAACCACAGTCGACTACATGGGAGTCCAGCGACAGCCATTATGCTAACTGCTGGTCCTGAGGCAGAACTCTTCTAAGGGAGGGACCCTGGTGCCTGCAGGCCCTTGGGGATCATTTTCCCAGTATCATACACCTCATGTTCCGGCTCCTGCATTCCATGTGGACATGAGTTTGGGGGAGCTATGGTTAAACTGATGGTGTCCCCTCCAAAATTCATGTTGAAACTTAATCCCCAGTGCAACAGTATTAAGAGGTGTGACATTTGGGGGGTAATTGAGTATAAGAGCCCCGCCTCATGAGTGGAATTAGCCCCTTCCACCCCGCCCTGTGAGGACATGCTGTCTGCCCTCCTCCCCTCCTCAGGGTACAGTGTCAGGCAGCGTCATGAAGCAGATGGCCTTCTCTGGAAAG
>NW_006204543.1:890702-903590 GCF_000334495.1 Tupaia belangeri chinensis
CTGGCACCTGTCTTAGACCCGGCGGCCTCCGAGAGTGCTGAAAGTGAGTTTCCGCTCTTCAGGGTCGCCCAGCCTCGGATACTTTATTGTTAGCAGCATCCGGAGTAGATCCAGGAAGACCAGTGCCAGGATTAAGGGCTCATCCAAGCTCAGGAAACAGGGTAGGGGACAGCTCCCCACCCCCCAGGTTGTTTATCCGTAGTTTGAACAGACCCATGTGAAGAAAGAAAGATGAACAGAGAAAACAAACAGGTTTATTGACATGGAGACATCGGACATCAGTAGTCTTCACAGAGGTGGCTTCAAATTCCTATTTAGCATCTTCAGTGAAGAGCAGTAAACTTTTCGAGAGTGATAAGGAGGAGAAAAAGGACTTTGAGTCTCCAGATGTGGCCGTTCGTATGAGGCGAGTGGATGGCAGACAACAGGAAGCAAAGCGGGTTACTGTAGACTCTCCAGGCTGAGGAGCGCTCTCAAGTTGCATCAAGTGCTTAACCTCTGCTCTCCCTGGTAGGAGTGTGCATGGGGAGGGGAGCCGATACCCTTTCCCTTTGTAACTCTGCACTCTGCCTTCCTGTAGTGGTTAAGGCACTGGACTCCCATGTGGTTGACTGCAGTTCGAGTCCCTGACCTAGTGACTTGAAACTAATGCCAGTAACAAGAAGCCAGGACTAGGACCTGGTAGGTGGCATGGTGGTTAAGGCACTGGACTCCCTCATGACCAATCGCAGTTCGAGTCCCAGATCTGGCAGCTTGCTTTCCTTCTTTCCCTCTCTCTCTAGTACAAAATTAAAATAATAATAATAATAAAATTAAATTAAATAATTCTTTTTAAAATTCTTTAAAAAAAAAAAAAGCCAGGAATAAGGCTTTCCAGTCCAAGGAATAAGGAAATAACCTCTGGTCAGTGCTAGGACCCAGAAAGAAGAGGCGTGCACACGTCCTTTCACTGTCTACACCTCCCTTTTACAAGGAACACAAAGCCCATGTTGCATGTTTTCCAGATCCCTACGCTTGTTTTTGAATGGCCTAATATTTCCTTTCTCTTTGTACTCATCAACCTCAGCAGTGTTAGTGATGCTTAGGAGTCAAAATTCTCTGAACATTCTCTTCCATTAGGATTTCCTCAGCAGGGTCCGTGGCTGCTTTCCCAGGCTCCGAATGTGGTTTCTTACACAAGGAGAGGTGACAGCGGTGGCAGCGGTGACAGCGTGTGAGCTTCTCCTTCCTCGCCCTCCACTGCACATGCAGCTGTCCAACCCCCTCCTCTCCACCTGTGAGAGGTCTTACACTTTTTTCCTCAATCAGACGCATTTCAGTATTACTTAACCACTTATTATTCTAATTATAATTCATAGTGTAACTGCCCGTTTTCTTGTTTGTAGACATTTGCTTTTCCCAGAAGTCCTACCTGACCGTACTGCCTCTCTCTGACGAGACAGTGTTCCCCTGGGTGTGGCACGCTAGAACAGCCTGCAGGGGCCAGCAGGTGGTATGGAGATGAGGGCGCTGGACTCCCACGTGGCTGACCACAGTTCCAGTTCTGGATCTGATGGCTTGGAAATCACTCTGGGCATGTGTGCGTACGTACCTGAAACCCCTGGAGGAGGATGAAGGACAAGGGAGTGTGGCGTGGCCACCCCCGGAGGTGATTTCTCACTTTCCCTCTCGCCGTCTCTTTTGGCGAGTACACGTGCAGTATGGCAAAAATCTTCAGCACAAACAAAAACCTGGTGCACGCTCCAGCCCATGTTTTTAGAGTGATTTACAAGGTCTGGCTGGGGCCGAGGGTTCGTACTTCTCCTAAGTGTCATGTCTATCTGAGGACCACGCTTCCAGAGAGTAACAGCCTGGCAGGCGGGAGGCCGCTCCTTCCCCTGGGGTGGAGAAAGGTCACTGAGCGTTTCTGTGAGTGATGGAGATGAAGCAAAGAGGGAGGAAGGAATTTTTTTAGCTGTGGTGAAGCCCAGGGAGTGGCCGGGAGCCAGGGACCCACAACCAACTCCCAGTTACATACCTTACGCTCTGTTACGCTTTTCACTTACCCATTGTTATCTGTAACACAGATATAGCTGATGTGGTGTTATTTTTACCTCATGATTTCCCCAGAATTATTCTGTGTGCCTTTTCCTTTCACTTGACATGGATGACTCTGGTTTTTTTTTTATGGACACATTGCATCGCTGACTCACATTGTGATATGCTACAGTGTGTTCTTTAAGCTAAACAGTAACATCATTGCAGTTCCCCATCTAACCTGTTACATGGTGGCCCTTGAGTAAACATTCCCTTCTCCTGGCCTAGGGCCCCTTCCCAGTTGCAATTTTGTAACCGCTGTCCAAACAAGTGACTTGAGTCTCCTCTTCTAAGCTACAGGCTGATTCTTGCCCATATTGGTTCCAGCAGTTACAGTTACATTGGTTCCAGAGCTGCCTGCCAGTTAAACCTTAGAGCAGGAGAAAGAGGAGTAATGGGAAGCAAAAACACTGGCTTACAGCCTTGCCTTGTTTTGTTTTCCTGTTATGAAGCGTGCCCCAGCCCTGCCATGCGGATGAGCATCTCACGAGGTCAGCTTCCCTCAAGGACTGGGTGGAGGGCGGTAAGATACAGGCGTGTACGCAAACCAAGACCTGCTTCATCAGGGTGGGCATGGTGACAATGTCACTGGTGGGTCCTGTTTCCCCACCAAGAATCACTCACTTAATTTTATTTATCATCATTTTTTAAAAAATTTGATTAATGAGAGACAGAGAGAGAGAAAGAGGGAAAGTGAGAAAGAAAGCCCCTAGGTCTGGGATTTGAACTGCAGTCAACCATGTGGGAGTGCAGCACCTCAGCCACCATGCCGCCTGCCAGCGTGATTCCTGGGTTTGTTAGTCTGAGAACCACTGGGCCTGAAAGCCTCCCAGATCTCGAGTTTGGAAAGCAGAGCTCGTCAGAGAGCAGGGCTGGCTGAGGCTCAGGGGCTGTGTTCTAGGTGAGTCCGCAGAGGCGCACAGGTGTGGGTGCCCTTCCCAGGAGTCAGGAGTCTAAGAAGTGTGCCCGAGGGTGTGCTGCCTCCCTTCCTGCCTCGGGACATCTGACTGGGGGCAAGGGCACTCCACAGCTCGTCTGGTCGGGAGACTCCCGAATTCAGCAAGTAGGGTAGACCTGGAGACACCACAGTACTCCAGGTGCCCGAGGCTCTTCGAGCTGCCTGCAGGACCTGATAGCCCCAGAGTGGGCTGTGCTGGCTCTGCAGCAGGAGCTTCGCTTCGGGAGGCCTTTGACACAGCGGTTCCTTAGGGGATTGACGGAGGCGAAGCAGGTGAGCGCCTCTGAGACTGACGCAGGTGCTGTGGGTACTGCCTAATTGCGTGGGCTTCTTACAGTGGGTAGCAGCTCCTGGGAGTGACCTACAGAGCAGCCCCTCACCTCTGTCTGTGCTCGAGAAGCGCCTTCCTGCTGGTAGGTTAAGGGTAGCCCAGCCGATCTTCCAGGGACGGGGGGGGGGGGGCTGGGCCGAGGCGGGCGGGGTGGGGGGGAGTGGGGGGGGTGTTACAACCAGGCTACGTGCAGGATCAGTTTCTGCAGGTCCTCCTGTGCTGACGGCGCCGGCCAGAGAGCCAGATGAATGCCAGGGAAAACCACACAAGGCACGTGTGTGTGCGCCCAGGAGGGGGTAGGGGAGAGGGGTGTGGTGTGGCCATCCCATGGGTGCTGTCTTGTTTCTGTCTATCTTTCTCTCTGGCGAGTGCACATGCCCTATAGCAAATTGAGAAAAAGAAACAACCTGGCAAATGCCAGTGCCAGCTGCAGGGCCTGGTGGTGAAGGCAGCTGCTTGGCCAGCCCCCTGGTTGGAGTCCCAGATCCAGAAGCTTGATGCCATGTGTGCGCCTGCCCCGATCTGGGACTGCGGGAAGACGGGGGCCAGGGACTGTAGCACAGCCATCCCATGGTGCTTTCCCCTCCCTCCCTCTCTCCCTCTCTCTTTCTCTCTCTCTCTGTCCAGTGCATGCGACCTCGGGGGCTGGGGGTGGGGAACAAATGATTGGTAATCAACAGGTTCCCGCATGTCTGCCATAAGGTTTGCAGGGTGGGAGGTGGAGGTGGGGACCGGGAACTGCAGCTGTTCTGGCTACTTCAATCCACACGTTGTCAGACAGTTCTAGCTCTCTGCTGCACCACGACCCTGGTAAGAGCAAAATCGCTATGATGGTTCTTGCCGACTTAGAATTATGTTGAGGGCTTAACTGAAGTTGTTTAGAGTTGAGACAGTAAGAGCTAACAGTTCAACCTTTTCTTCCCCTTTTATGGGTGACTCCACGTGTGTGTGCTGTATGTGGTGTTACTTCATACAGGGCCTCTGAGAGGGCATTTTCAGTGTGTTATATCAACCACAGCAAACACATCTAAGAGCTGCTCTGTAATTCTCTGGTTCTAAAAGATAGGATTCCATCCTCCCCTGGAGCCCCTGGACACCCCGGGATCCACATCCCTCCTCACAGAGATTCAGCCTCTGAGAAGATGCCGATGAGGTGCCTTACGGGATTTTATGGTTTTGTGGTGGGATGCACAATTATATTTTATCCAATGGGCAAGAGATCTTATGCACAGATTTATTTTTCAATTTTCATATATTTTTAATTTAAATGTTCAAAATATAAGTTATCTAGAAAGCATCCAGTTTGATTTATGCTTTATTTTAAATGAGCTTTAACAGGTTTTAGAGAACTGCTTTGTAGTTGGAAGCACATCGCCACATGGTTAGTTCCCAGCTGCACGTCCTTCGGTTACCGGGGCTTCAGCACCAGTTTGGGTGTTTGTGTTTTTGGCTTTGCCTGGTGACACTCCTGCCCTGATCCTGTCTGTACTGACCACAGGCCAGGGTGTGCTGCACGCTTCCTACCTAGTCTCCTCTTCTCGTGTTAAAGAGAGTTGTGGTTTGTACTAGTTAAACAAGCAGGGGTATGTAAACAAGCAGGGGTATATACACATACACACATATACATATATATATGGAGAGAGAGAGAGATTTTTGCTATAAGGTACAAGCACTTGCTGGAGAGACAGAGACAGAGAGACAGAAAGTGAGAAATCACCCCCTGGGAGGATGGCCACACTGCAGTCCCTTCTCCATCCTCCTTTCAGGAGTTTGGGCATGCACACACACGCACCTGGCATGAACTTCTCACTGCCGCGTCCAAGACTGGCATTGCGATCAGCCATATGGGAGTCCAGGGACATAACTGTTTTGCCATCTGCTGGCCCTGCAGGGATAGAGTTAGTTAGAATAACTTTTGCAGCAGGGAGAAGAGTCCAGTGCAAACGGAGCTCAACTCTAATCTGTGCATGGGCAGCCAGGTGTGGGATCGCAGTCAGTGATGATTTCAGAGGGGAGCAGACCTCCTGTCAACCTCATCGGTATTTGCTAACTGGCCATTATGGAAGTCAGGCTCCTACCCTCCTGCTGAGAGAGGCTGACAGTCAGGACCCTTTCTTCAGGCCTTGATTGGCGGTGAGGTCTTTTGGAAGCCTTCATTGTTCTTGGATGGGCAATTTAAGAGGGAGAGGTGTCATCCCTGGGGTGTGGCCTTGAGCTGTTATAAACTATGTTGATTTTTAAAAGATATTTATTTAATGTTATGTATTCATTTATTTCAATTTGAAGAGAGAGAGAAAGAGAGAGAAAGCAAGCCACCAGGTCCAGAACTCGAACTGTGGTCAATCATGTGGGAGCGTCTGGCGCCCTAACCACCATGCCGCCTGCTAGTCCCTGTGTTTTTTTTTTTTTTTTTTTTTTTTTTTTTTTTTTTTTTTTTTTTTTTTTTTTTTTTCTTTTCTTTCTTTTCCTTTTTTTTCTTTTTTTTTTTTAGAGAGATTTTTGTTACAAGGCACCTCCACTTGCTGGAGAGACAGAGAGAGTCACAGAGACAGAAAGTGACAAATAATCCTCGGGGTGGGGGGGGAATGGCCATGCTTCAATCCCTTCTCCATTCTTCTATCAGGATCTTGGGCACGCACACATACATGCCTGGTGTGAGTTTTAAGCCATTGGGTCTGGGACTCGAACCACGTTAGACTCCGTGGGAATCCAGCGATGTACCTGACCTGGCTAGGGCTCGGTCAGGAAGAGGGTCTGTGTCTGTTAATGTGTCTCTTAGCAGTGAGAGGCATTTCCGTGTGATCTTGACCAAAAGTTCACTGTTTTTTAAGTCCACTCATTTATTTCTTTCATGAGCAAGAGGGATGGAGGGGTAGAGAGGGAGGGAGAGAGAGAGGAGGAGAAGAATGAGCCAGCCACAGGGTCTTGACACACAATTCATCCCCAGCCCTTAGTCACTACTGGAAGCGTGTCCCTGACATATTCTGGGAGCCTTCCTATGTGGGGTTGCCTTGTAGAGCATCATGTTTCATTTTGTTTTTAAGAATTATTTTGTTCATCATTATCATGATTTTTTCAATTTGACCACAGAGTAACAGAGAGAATGAGAAAGCAAGCTGCCAACTCCAGGACTTGAACTATGGTTGGCCATGTGGGAGTCTAGCACCTTAATTACTATGCTACGTGCTAGCCTTTTAAAAGAATTATTAACTTAATTTTATTTGTAATTGTTATTTTTAAAAATTTGCTATAGGGTGTGTGTGCGAGAGAGAGAGAGAGAGAGAGAGAGAGAGAGAGAGAGAAAGCCAGCTGTCAGGTTTGGGACTTGAATTGCAGTCAGCCATGTGGGATGTGGGGGGGAGGTCCAGCACCCCAACCACCATGCCACCTTCTGGCCCCAGATCTGTGCCGCCATCTGTCTCCTGAGAGTTCAGGTTCCACCATGCCTTTGCCGGTTGTCAGCAAGCTGCCCACAGCCCTTGAGAGGAGCCAGGTTGGAAAATAAAGGGGACAGGGAGTTCAGACAGTCCAATGTGGATGAGAGGGGGGTGTACGTAGGAGCCCCCAGGGCGCTGTTGGGGCAGGGTCTCAGGGAAGGCAGGGGTTGGACTGGGGCCAGGACAGAGCCTCAGGCATGGCAGTGAGAGGGTCTGATGGCCGCACAGACGGGCTCCTCCTCACAACCTGGTGCGAACGTGGGGAGGTCTGCTGGGAGGGCCTTAGGCTGCCTCGGCCGTGCCCAGATGTGTCAGGGTCCAGGCTGCTGCCAGTACCCAGATGGCTGCGAGCTCGCACGGGTGTTTCTGGTTTTGAGTAGTTGGACAAAATCAGAAGACCACTTCACAAAGAGTATAAAACTCACATTTTAGTGACCATAAGCAAATCCCATCAGAACACGCTGCACCGTGGGATTAGCCGTCTCCGGCTGTCTTCACATGGCATGGTCCCAGCCAGGCTTGGGGACCGGAACACCCGCTGCCTGAACCCCCCAGGGGAAGGTGCTGGCCTCTGAGGCATGGAAATGGGCTTTTGTCAAATGCCCGCATGGGGACACTCAGCTGTTTGCGGGCAGGCCCTAGGGGACCACAGGTTAAAGGAACAAGACCCCTTCCATCTCAGAGGCTGCAGTGTGGCGAGGTTTCTGAACAGGTGGTCTCACTGACATGTGGTTGGATGAGCTGGTTCTGGGGGTGCCTGGTGGGAGGGGTCTCTGTCTGCAGAAGCCCCTGAGATGCCTCCTGGGGCTGTGCTGCATGGGCTACCGCCAGGAGGATGGGGGGTCCAGGCTGAAGGCAGGAGCTGGGACAGGGACTCAGATGCCACAGGACTGCGGAGGAGTGGGGGTGACATGGGAGCATCTGGGAGGTAGCATGGAGAAGAAAGAGGCTGCTGGGACGGTTCTGAGGAGGGTGACAGGGCCATGGTCCGTTCTGGCAATGGCTTCCTCTGCTGAAGTCACACATTGCCGGTGGCTTATCACAGCAGATGTAGTCAGGAGCCGGACTTTGAGACCAGTGGGGCCGGAGCAGGGCCCTAAGACGAGATCGGGCTGGGCCTCTGGGGAAGTGGACGGTGGGTTTCCCTCTGATGCCACGCAGAGAAGGATCGAGAATCACGACTTTCTCTCTTCTTTTGCACCCAGGCTCTTACTGAAACCTGTCACGAGTGTCCCATGAATTGTGTAGTGAGCGAGCCTCCAGCAAAAGCTCGTCACCTGTCCTCTGAGACTTTGTGTCAGACTCATCTGTGAGACTCTGCCTGTGCTTGTCGGCATCCACTGTTGGGAAGTCGTGTCTGGCCCCATGCTCCCCTCCGTAGAATGCAGAGAAGAAAGGTAAGGATGGCGGTTCTGGGCTGTGAGAAGGCGGGACTCTGAATCTCAGTGAGTGGGGAGTTGGAGCTGAGTACCGCACACATTTGGGCCAGCGGGTTCGTGATGGCTGAGGTCAGGGAATGGGACCAAGGAGCTTTTCACTTACTGTGCCCCTCTTTTAGGGTTCTGCCGTTGGGCATGCGCTCACCAGAGAGTGACAGACAGAGGGAAAGTGGGAAGCCATCCCCCGGGGATGCCATGGCAGTGGGTGATGGGTTCTGTAAGTCCACAGTGCAAGTTTTGGTAGGAGCCTGTGTGCAGGGAAGACATGTCAGAGTCCGGAGTGAGGGTTTGTTCCATGAAGAAGATGCTGCCCCTTCCCCGGTGGAAGTGGCCCAGTGCAATCACCCTGCCACCAGGTAGCTGGCTGGTCTGAGCCAGGGATGGCACCATGGCAGGCACTTGGTGTTGGCCCGTGCCACTGGCAGACTGGGCATTTGATGGTGGTGGCTGTAGCCTGGTGGGCCTTGGGGACAATAGTTATCTGCAGAGGATGGGTGGGCTTTTCTGCAGTATCTCAAGGGCCTGGGCTATGATTCACCCATACGGTCCTGCAAGAGCTCCGGACAGCGTCCCCACCTGTGCGGAACTTCGGTACTGGCACAGGAGGCAGAGGGGTGTGCGTGGCCTCTGTCCTGCTGTGGAGTCTGCTCGGACTGCTCTCTAAACTAGCAGCTTCCGGGGCATGCTGCAGCAACTGAGTTGGGACCCCGGAGCTCTCATTCACTTCCCAACTCGTCTGTGAGATTGGAGTCAGCAGCCAGTCCCGTCACCCTTGTAATATGCTGTGCTCCTTAGTTCGCCTGTGTGCAGGCTCCACCCTTGTGCCACGCAGAGCCGCGTCTGCCGAGTACAGCTGTGATGCAGGCTGGCGCACCTTCTCTTCAGACGGGGTAATGGCGGCTCAAGGGCCGCACAGGTCACCCACCTAGGTCTGTGAGCATGCTTGGTGGCGTTCTGCCTCACAGTGTCTTTCTCAGATCATGTTCATGGCATTAAGAGATGTGTGACTGGGGGCCAGCAGCTGGTATGGTGGATAAGGTGCTGGATTCCCTATGGCCAATCCCGGTTCGAGTCCCGGACCCTGTGGCTTGAAAATCACTTCGGGCACATGCCTGTGCCCAAGCTCCTACAAGGAGAACGAGGAGGGGGTTGTGATGTGGCCATCCCCCTGGGGGTGTCTTCTTACTCTCCCTCTCTGTCTTTTTTTTTTTTCTTCTCCACCTTTTTAATGACTGAAACATAAAACATCTAAAACTGTAGCTTCTGGAAGAACCACTTATTCTTGTCTGTCTTGTACCTCTCTTCAAACTTGACCTTTGCCTCCTGCCGGGCCTTGCGTTTAAGAGCTGGGTCTCTGAAGACATCCTTGTTGACCACAGTTTTGTCCAAGGGAATATCTACAGAGTACCTTGTGGGCATGAGGTGATTGTAGTTATAAACCTTCACAAAAGACTTGATCTTTGACCTCTTGGCGATTTTCTTCTTGTCCATAGCAGCTGTCACTTTGCGGGAATAGCAGTCAATTCCAGCCACGAGAGCATGGCTGTAGGCCGATCTGAGGTGCCATCATCATGTTCTTCACGATGACGGCTTTGCGTCCGGAGTAGCGTCCGGCCAGCGCCAGCACCACTTTGCTGGGTTTCATGAACTGGCCCATTTCGACAGCAACCACCAGGGCCTACGGAAAGGAGAGACCTCTCCCTCTCTGTCTTTTTCTCTCACTGTCTCTGGTGAGAGCCGGGTGATGCTGAGTGTGGCTGTTTCCGCTCTGGGCCTCAGTTTCCTCGTTGGCAGAAGGCACAGCGATGGCTGTTACGTGGATGGGTGTTAAAGCGCCTAGGAAATGCCTGGTGTGTGGTTAGCAGATGTGTCTGCATAGGAAAGAAAAAAGAAAAGAGCTGTCCCCACAGGATGCAGGTTTCAAACCATCCGTCCTTATGGCGTTGTTGCCTTGAATTTCCACTTCTGAACTTTTAATTCCATTTAAAAGGACTGTAGTACCTTTAAAGTATCATTTCCAATATTGCTATCTACATTTCACACATTTAAAAATATTTGAAGTCATTTTTCCTGTATCTCAGTTTGCATCTTATAATTCATATGCCTTTTACATTTGTTTCAGTTATAATAGAGTGGAATATAACTTTGAAAAATAACGTTTTGGTGGGTATAGTTATTTCAATATTAGTAGAGATGCTTTTCAAGACAAAGTTTTTAAAAAATTTAAATTAACTTTTTTATTATTATTATTTAATTTGATCAGAGAGAGAAAGGAAAAGTAAGAAAGCAAGCCACTGGGTTTGGGTCTTGAACTGTGGTTGGCCATGCGGGACTTCAGCGCCTCAACCACCACGCCATCTGCCAGCCCCCAAATATCATTTTGGGAACCAAATGGCAGTCCTCCTTTCATTGTGTGAAGGCACCCTCCAGCATGCCTCCCCTGGGATGCAAAGCCAAGTTCTTTACACAGTAAGACAGAGAGGAGATTAGGAGCAGACTCAGAGTTTGAAAAGAGAAAAGGCCAGAACAGGTAAAAGATGAGGCAAAAAAACCTAGATAATCGAGTACATTAAAGGTGAGAGTTAAATAGAATGTTATTTTAGTATGTTTCACTTTAATCATAAAATTAGTTGATGACAGCAAAAGGTACTTAGCACTGTAAAAGGGAGACAGCACCCAAAGGTTAGGCTGACCAGCTGAGAGGCCTGCAGGGGCATAACTAATGTGCAGCCCGTGTGTGCCCTGTGACAGGAGGGGCACTGGGGAAGCTGAGGAGTCAGTGCCATGCCACCTTTAGTTACCTGCAACAAAATATACCCTATCCCTACTCCCAAAGGAAATGCACTCTAACAACCAGTGCTTGTCTAAGAGCCAACACTTCTATAATACTTCCAGTCTGCATTATGATCTGTTCATTTTAAAAAGTTTGTAGAAAAATAAGATGTAAGTACAAGTTTACTTTGCAAAATTTTTGAAATCCATGCATAGCTTTTTAGTATATGTGCTGCCAAAGCGAGCACCATGCATAGCTTTTTAATAATATTTTTCACCTGTTTTTTGAAAACCTCTCAAATGCACAGTCATTTTCTGTCAAACCATTGTGTAAGATAAAACAATCTCCTCTCATTTTACAGATTAGGGAACAGTTAAGTAATTTGCCCATATAACAGTGTTGCCAAAGGTCAAATCTAGAATTTATATCAAAAGAACCTGAGTCCAAAGTCATTGTTTTCATCACTATAGTAGGATGAATACTTTCACTATCCTTTCAGTATACAAATAAACACTCTTACCTAACATACTTGGGTATAGTTTTCCATTGTATTTTGCTCTTCATTCCCATTATCAGAGTCTATTTTACATATTACTTTGTATGAATATGTAAGAATGAACTATTAGAAATTGTAATTCTGGGATCCAGCAGGTGGTGTGATGGTTAATGTGCTAGATTCCCACATGGACAACCACAGTTCAAATCCTGGACTGGCAGCTTGAAAATCACACCAGGTGCATGCCCCAAATCCCAGGAGGGGACTGGAGGAGAAAGGATTGTGGATGGCCATTTCCTTTCACTTTTTGTCTGTCTCTGGTGAATCCATGCACTCTATGGTAAAAAACCTAAATAAGAAAAAAAAAAAGAAAAAGGAAAGAAATTCTAATCCTTCAGAGACCAAAAAACTATTGTATATCGACAATTTTGTATGATTCGGTCTAAGAGGTTATTTTTTTAAAATCAGCCAAATGTATTTTGTTGTTTATTATTAATTTATTTAGCCTCTTTGTTTTCTGAGTCACATTATACAGTTTCCAATACTATTTACCATGGTAAAAGCTGGCATGGCTCTGTCTCTGCATGCTTCTCTGGGTATACTATTACCGGGACTAAGAAGTGGCTTAGGAGCCAGTAGGGCATTTTAATCACCATTAGTCCACTTCCACCCCCAGGTCTTTGTAATGGACAATTGGGAAAAGGCAAACGTATGTAAAACGAGATGCAAATGAAGCTTCAGGATTGTAGGAATTACAATGAAAATCTAAATACCCATCAACAAATCTCAGTGCTTCAGGGTTATTTCCTCACACTCCTATGCTCCACATTTCCTTTTCCCAAGCTATACAAATACCCACATTTCCAAATGATCAGTGTGTCCACTGCACCTGCAGACAGGATATTATTGGGTAAAAAAAAATCACGTTTACTTGTTCATTAGTATCGTATCAAAGTGCCTTTTTAACCCCGTCCAACTATCATGGATTATTGGTAAGTTTAAATGTATCCAAATCTAATAGGTAAAGAAAGCTCTTGTTTCTTACTTTTAAGTAGGTATCCAAGATTATATATTCATTTTATACATGAATAGCCAATAATTTACCCATTCTGTATCAGAGAACTTAATTTTATTGTGATTCGGGAAGAAATAGTTTTAAAAATTAACAAAACAAGGTAGAAACTAGCAAAGGGGAAACACCCCATCATATGTGAGTAATAGGGCATCTTTCAGAGTTCGAGACTCTACTTTGGACAGGGTTCCCGGCGGGCGGGCGGCAGACGTCGGTGCGGTCCCCGCACTGCGGCAAACGGCGCGCCTGCGCGGCAGCGAGCCGAGCGGGCACAGGGGCGCATGCGCCGTGGTTGCGGTGCGGGTG
>NW_006204543.1:903627-904388 GCF_000334495.1 Tupaia belangeri chinensis
GACGCCGCGGCCGGAGGACCAGCGACGATGGAGCGAGCAAGGTCAGGCAGAGGGCCCCGCTGCAGCGGCCGCCCGGGCTGCAAGGCTTCGGTTGTGCGGAGCTGGGGCTCGGGCTGCGGCCTTTGTCCGGAGAGCAGGCTGCACCCGGCGGCCACCCTGCCCGAGCCGCGTTCTCCGTCCCCGGCGTGCGGATGGGGCCTCTGGGTGGACCTTTGTCCTTGCCTTGGAGGTGGTCATGGCGGAGGGACGTGTGATGGCGGCGCTCGGGGGTGGTCCGCCAGGGTGGCCAAGCCGGGGGACATGGCAGTGACAGCGCGGCCAGAGAAGGTACATCAGGGGCCCGCGAAGTTGGGTGTGTCATCGGTGCAGAAAGGGGTGCGGCAGGGGAGGGCAGGCGGTGCTGATGGGGGGCCGCGGGGTGCGGCAGGGGATGGGGTGCAGCGGAGAGGTGGGCGGTGCAGGCGTGCAGCGACCAGGATGTGCCGCGGGAGGACGGTGTGCCGCGATGAGCAGGTGCGCAGATGAGGCTGTGGGCCGACGGGGGTCTGTGCAAGGGCGAGTGATGCGGGGTGAGGGGTGTGCAGAGGGTCGGCCGTGCGTGGTGAGGTGCGCAGGCGATGTGCCCTCGCGGTGGGCGGCCATCTGCCCAGGGCCGTGGGTCTGTAGGTCCGGGAGCCAGCGCGGCTGGTCCACCCCTGCGCCGTTTGTGCTCCGTTTGTGCGCCGCTTCTCCGCTGCACCCCTCACCCGCCGCTGCGCCCC
>NW_006204543.1:904492-913590 GCF_000334495.1 Tupaia belangeri chinensis
GGAGGTCCCAGTCGATCCCCGCCATTGTGCGCTCCGCAAAGATGGCGGCCCCTGCAGAGGCCGGGCTGTGCGCAGGCGCTGCAGGTGCGCCGGCGCCCCCTCCCCACCTTGCGGCAAGGCCGCACTCCTGCGCTGCTGGCGTCCCAGCCACCCCTCCCGACCGCGGGCCGAGGGGAGTCCTGCGGAGCGTGCGTGCGCTGGGACGCAGACTCCCTGGGCAGATGCTGCGACGGAGAAAGCTGCGGGCGTGGGCGTGGGCAGGATGGCGTCCCCTCCCCCGTGCGGGGCAGTGCCTCGCGGGTCGGCAGCCTCCGCCTGTACCTGACAGCAGTGCATCTGCTCCGTCCCTGCTGGGGCACAGCCGGGGACAGGTGGTGGGTCAGCACCAGCTCCACCCAGGCTTTGCAGCCGGCCCCTTCCCCACTCTGCCGCAGTGCAGGGCGGGGGAAGGGGAGAGGCCAGGACTTTGCGGCAGCCCCCCCCCGAACGGGCGGCGCCGCTCGGCCCCTGGAACGGCAGGGTCTGAACAGGCACCGGGCGCGGCCGCCCGGAACATGCCGCGCTGCCTCGTGAGTCCGTCCCTGGCGCACGGTTTACGCTTGCTCTCCAACTCTGCAAAGGCCACCTCTTCAGTCCTGTTGCTCGCCCGCTGGTTGAACTGTCCACCTCCGAAGGGTACCAAGAACCCCTTAGCGCAGCTCTCCTTCCACCTGCCGACTCGGTAACCGACGGGCAGGCCACCTTCAGAGCCTGTCTCCCTTGAGACCCCTGGTACCCCATCGCGCCGCCACGTCGAGGATTTCCTTAAACCTAGCGGGTCAGTGTGGTCCCGACCCATGTGAGGATGCCGCAAAACACCCGGCCCTCCTGGCCTCCTCGGAGATGGTCTGCCCAAAGATGTCAAAAGCGGGGCGGATCGAGCTGGGTGGAGGTGTTCAGGGTGCGTGCAATTTGCTGCCCTTCGCTGGACTTCTAAGTCAATGCTTTTAGTCATTTTTGAAGTTGGAATTCCAATGAGACTTTGGTGACAAGGATAACGAACCAAATAACTGCACTCCTATATTACTCCAATATGATTTTTTTAAAAACTTTTTTTAAAGATTTTTTTGCTTTGCAGTCTTTTGTGTCCTTAATTTTTTCTTAATTTTTGTCCTTAATCTTCCTCCACCCAGTCTATCTCACCAGTGTGTTAGCTGTGCTGAGCTGGGATGGCTGAAAAGGTAAACGGAGGAGGGACCAGCAGCTGACGTAATGGCTATGTCGCTGGTCTCCCATGTCGGTTCGAGTTCTGGACCCACGGCTTAAACTCATGCCAGGCGCGTGTGCCCAGGATCCCGAGAGGAGAGTGGAGGAGAAGGGATTGCGGTGTGGCCATCCCCCCTGGGGGGTGATTTCTTGCTTTCTGTCTCGCTGGCTGGCTGGCTGGCTGGCGAACAATGTAAAACACACCCGCAATTGAAAAAGATACCAAAAAAAAAAAAAAAAAAAAAAAAAAAAAAAGAAAGAAAGAAAAGAAAAGCTTCCTTCCAGCATAGTCTATTTTCTAGTACTTTGAGAAATAGGGAGGCCCGGGCATGTGTGCAATGTTGCCCATTTCTGTGTTCCCCGCTTGGATACATGCCAACTCCAGCTGTGAGGCCTAGCCAAGTGTGGCCCCTCACAGGCCCTGCACCCAGCCCCATGTTGCACCTGTCGGGAGGCCCCAGCCCCAGCCTGGCGACCGCCTGGCGACCCACGGTCTTCTGCGGGCTTCCTGGGAAGCCGATGGAGCGTCCTCCCGGGCCTCCGTGCAGCTGCTAGGTGGGTGCCATCTAGCTTAGGTTCGCTCACAGACTCGGTTCTACTGTCTTGGCTTCCCTATTCTATCTGGTTTCTGAATCCAAGATTTTTGTCATGGATGGATGGTTACTCTGCATTTTTGTATTTCTTCCTCACTCTCTTTTCCTAATGTTCAGTGTTGTTTTCCAACTAACTTCACATTTAAGACGTCACGGTTTCTAGGGTAAGCTCTTGTCACCGTTCTCTAGTGTGCAGCGCTTTTGGGGTCCTTGACATGAGCAGGGGGGAGTGCTGTGGCTCCCGGGAGGAGGGAGGGCAGTGAGCCAGGGCTCTGATCTCTCTTCTGCAGAGTGGGCTATAGGGGCCGCGCCTTTCCTCCCAAAGCCTAGGAAGCTTGAATGAGAGTTGTTACTGGCTAAGGCAGCTGCTTTCAGTGAAGGTAGGAGACAAACCTTCTTTCTTTTCTCTTCCAATTTCTGAGCACTAGCTGACCCAGAATGACCTTTTTGCTGACTCTCCAGCGGTTTTGTTTTGGAAGCCCTAATTTTTCTCATACCTGTAGTACGCAGACTGGTAGGATCTCACACTATCTTTTTGTATTTTTTTAATTCCTGAGATACTAGTCTATATTTTAATTTTTTTGTTTATTTAAAGACTATTTATATAGAAATTGTAGGCAGTTAAGAATAAAATTGTGAGATTCCTTTGCTTTTTCTGCTTTTCAGGGTATTTCTAGATTTTTTTCAATGAAAGTTATTTTAGAACTAAAAACAACTATGTATACATTTAGCTTTTTCTCTTGAATGCTTAATTTCCTGAAATGTTGATTTCTGGGTTGGGAATTCGGTTAGGACGATTATAAATGGAAACTTGTGTATGGATGTATCTAGAATAGACTTCACCCTCTTCAGGATAAAGCTCACAGGGGGTTTGTATGTAGTTGAAAGTGAGAATCAGAAAGTAGATGGGGACAGCAGGTGGCGTGGTAGTTAGAGGCGCTGGACTCCCACATGCTGGCTGTGGTCCTAGTCCTTGACCTGGCGGCTTGCTTTCTCACTTTCTCTCTCTCTCTCAAGCTCTGTCCCTCTTCGGTCAAATTAAAAATAAATAAATTTAAATAATTCTTTAAAAAGAGATTCGTAAAAATAGAACTAAGAATATTTTTGCATTATGACTTTTCCCAACTGACAGCTCACCCCTTTTCATACTGAGCAACTGATAAACCAGCTAAAGATGTGTTCTGGTAACAGATAATTATACAATATTGGATTAGTTAGTTAGAATCTGGAGGACAATAGCTCCTTTTATTTATTTTTTTTTATTATTTTTTAGACACGTTTTTGCTATAGGACATGTGTGCTCGCCAGAAAGACAGAGACAGACAGAGAGACAGAAAGCAAGAAATCACTCCCCAGGGGGGGATGGCCATGCCACAATCCCTTCTCCTCCATTCTCCTCTTAGGATTTTGGACACACATGCACATGCACCCGACATGAGTTTAAGCCACTGGGTCCGGGACACAAACTGTGGTTGACTACATGGGAGTTCAGTTACATAGCCATTACGCTGACTGCTGATCCCAACTCCTTTTATTATATTAAATTAGTGTATTGCATTTTAAAATATATGTGAGAACCTACCATTGTGTTGTAAAATGAATCAGTATTTCACCCCTTTTTATTGCTGAATAATATTTCTTTTTATGGATTTACCATACCACACCATATTTATTTGTCCATGCATCAGTTGATGGACATTTGTGTTGTTTACACTTTTTGGCTGTTATGAATAGCGCTAGTAGGAGCACTCATGTTCCAGTTTGAGTTTTAATGTTGCTCTGTCTAAAAGGGAACTTACTGGGTCATATGTAAATTTTGTGAAGTGTGCAAGGCTGTACCACTTTACTTTGCCACAATTTGTTCAAATCTCTTTTTCCCAATTCTTGTGGTGTCCAGTAGTATCTTATTATAGTTTTGATTTGCATTTCTCTAATGGTTTGGTAAATCTTTGCGAACTATCTCTTCAGATTGTTTACTCATTTTGAAAATAGGTTTTGTCTTTTTATTGTTGTTGTACAAGTTCCTTATACGTTGTGAACACAAGACTTGAAACTGTATGGAAATGTGATTGGCATACAGAAAGTTTACAGAGTGTCATGTTAGGGAGGACATGTACACCTGCGGCAACCTCGCTCATCACCTTCTGAGCTTCTCCCACTCCTCTGTTTCTACCGTCCTGTGGTTATTTTTTCTGTTGGCAACAGTCTTACCACCCGTATAACTTACTCGTATTTCCTCCTATTCTGCTGGTCCATCTTTTACTTTATTTGGTGTCCTTTGAAGCAAAGATCTTTACTGTTTCACACTGGATCAAGGCCAGTTCATCCATGTGCTGAGCGATGTGTCCCCGCTCTCACACAGTCCTAGCTGGCGTGGCCTGCTGCCCCTGGGCCCACCACATGCTGTCTGCCACACCGTGTGCTGTCGCAGCTGTTTCTTAGGCTGCTTTGTACGTAAGAGGCCCTTTAAGAAATGATTGCCTAATGTTGTGATCAGCAATGTATACAATTTTATGATTTAAAACTCTAATGTGTGTGTATATTTGATTTTTAAAATTGTTTATATAGCTTGATTAGAACATTTAAAAATCTTGAAGCAATTTTTTGGGGGGAGGTTTTTGCTATAGGGCGCGTATGCTCACCAGACAGACAGAGACAGAGAGATAGAAAGCGAGAAATCACCCCCCAGGGTGGCTGGCCATGCTGCAATCCTTTCTCCTCCATTCTCCTCTTGGGATCTTGGGCATGCATGCACGCACATGCGCCTGGTGTGAGTTTAAGCCACGGGGTCCAGGACTTGAACCTAGGTTGGCTACATGGGAGTTCATCAACACAGCCATTATGCTAACTGCTGGTCCCTCTTGAAGCAATTTGTACACCAACATTTTACCAATATAAGAATCTAAAACGACTGCTTAAAATAGCAGCGAATTAGCCGCTGGAGTGTGTCCTTTGATTTCTGCCTTTGAGATATTACTTGCATGAGTTTTATTTTAAAGAATTGTTTTATATAACTTCATTCATTCATTCATTCACTTTTTAATTTGACCAAAAAGGGACAGAATGAGCGAATGAATGAGAGAGCGAGAAAGAGACAGGGAAAGTGATAAGGCAAGCTGCCAGGTCTGGGGCTCGAACCATGGTCGACCATGTGGCAGTCTACAGTACCCTCAATCACGACACCTCTTGCTGGCCCCTTGTATGACTTTTGGAAAGACCTTTTTTCTGTCCTTTCTTATTTAAGCTATTTTGAATTTTATGAGTGGTTGCCAGCACAGTCAGCCCTCTGTGGTCTGTTTCCCTGAGCAGCCATTTGTGAAGTGTTCTGCAGATCCTAACGTGGCGGCAATTTTTTTTTTCCTATTTTTTCTTTTTCTTTTCTTTTCTTTTTTTTTTTTTTTGCTTAAGTAGCGCCTCTGGGGACCAGCAGATGGTGGAGTGGTTATGTTGCTGAACTTCTACATGACCAGCCATGTTTTCAGTCCCAAACATGGTGGCTTGAAAAAATCACACCGGTGTGTGCACATGTGTGCCCAGAATCCTCGGAGGAGGATGGAGAGGGGATTGCAGCATGACTAGCCCCTAGGCAGTGATTTCTCACTTTCTCTTTCACTGTGTCTGTCCCGCCCCTACCCCCAACCCCTGAAATATGCCCTAAGGCAAAAAATCTCTTTAAAAAAGTAGCCTCTCTCTGTTTTGAAAATCCTAAGAAAACAGCATTTGTACAAGAGGATTTTAAAGTAGACTTTTTATAATTTAAACTTTACTCATGCCATTCTACTATGCAAAAGAATCTACCCCTTTTTCTTCTTTTTAAAATATTGCATCACTGTACGTCTTTACATTGTACAAAATGAATCTCTCCAAAAAATATTTGCCCAAGCTATTTTGGAATAAGCTTTGCTCTTTGGAGAACAGATTGACTAACAGGGTAATTATATTATGTGTATGCCTTTGTGTGTGTATCTGTTTACATAAATGCATATTTTTATGTGTATGTGTAAAATGGAAGGTTTTATTTGCTTTTTTAAGTTTTTATTTTCCCAAAGATTTTTGCTACAGGGCGCATAAGCTCATCGGAAAGACAGAGAGAGACGGAGAGACAGGAAGTGAGAAATCAACCCCCAGGGGTGATGGCCATGCCACAATCCCTTCTCCATTCTCCTCTCGGGATCTTGGGCATGCACGCACACGCACCCGGCGTGAGTTTAAGTCAGCGGGTCCGGAACTTGAACCGTGGTCGACTACATGGGAGTCCAGCATCACAGCTATTACACTAACTGCTGGTCCCTGCTTTTGAAAGTTTTGCTCTGGAGTGCTTGCACTTGCCAGAGAGAATGAAAAATAAGAGCATCTCTGTGTGGGGGCTGTGTGTGCCATGCCGCAGTCCCTCCCTCTCCTGTGTTTGGGGATGCACATACCTTCTCTTGGTGGCTGTTTCGAGCCGCCATGTCTTTGGCAGGAACCTCTCCAGCCACGCTGCGTGGAATCCAGCTGTTACAGCCACCACCACGCCAGCTGGCCCATGTGTTTACTGTTTGTACTTTATTTCTTGATTTTTTTGAACCAGGGTTTGGGGTGTGATAGGTTTCTAAAAGGAGAAATAAAGTGGCTATAGCATAGCTTTTAGGTATTTGAAGGACACAGGTTTAAGTTTTTTAGCCATAGGGTACATGTACTCACTAGAGAGAGAGAGAGAGAGACAGTTAGAGGCAGTAAGAAGTCACCCCTCAAGGATGATGGCTATGCCACCGTCCCTCTCCCTTCATTCTCCTCCTGGGATCTTGGGCATGCACACGTGCGCCTGGTGTGATATTTAAGCTGGGTCTGAGACTTAAACTGCTGTTGGCCATGTGGGGATGTAGTGCCTTAACCACTAGCCCACCTGCTGGCTTCCACCTTTTTAAACTTTAAAGCCCCTCATATTATATACATTTCTACATATAGCCTTGAGATAAATGTTGTATAAGTTGATGATGAAGTTTGTTAGGCAAATGAATATTTTCGTGTTTTCAGGGATCGCTTACACCTGAGACGCACCACGGAACAGCACGTGCCGGAAGTGGAAGTCCAGGTCAAACGCAGAAGGACAGCGTCACTGAGCAGGCAAGAGTAAGCACAGCGGGTGGGCCTGCTCAGTCTCGCTCAGGGACAAGAGAACCTGCCATAGTCCCCATGACTGCCTGATTGAATCGAAGACGCACACTCACACATGCAGAAGATGCAGCCAAAAAAGCAGCGAGATCATCTTTAACCGTGATGCCCTAAGCTAACCCAGCCTCTGTTCAAGTGTTTAGTGTAATGTATTTTTCCCCTATACACCTGCAGGTTGGGCTTACTTTTATAAAACTATTTTCAATTCCATGTGTATTTAAACATTTCCGTTTATCCTGTAGTCACCACCTGCAGACTTGGGGGAGTTCTGTGCATCGGAGGGCACTGCATTCACTCTTGCTCTGCAGTGCTGCTGTTTTCAGTTTTGGCTTTTGTAATTATTTAATTACAGATTTGTCATGTCTCTTTGTCATGTATTTACAATGCGTACACATGGACACATGCATGCATATTTTAAATTTGGGTTTCTAGAAGGTCAATTTTAACTAAAAATATGAACTTTTTTCTTTTCTTTCTTTCTTTTTTTTTTTTTTTTTTTTTTTTTTTTAGCTTTTGCTGTAGGGTACCTGTGCTCACTGGGAATGAAGAAGGGAGGGAGAGAAAGAGAGAAAGTGAGAAATCAGGCCTGGCCTGCCCAGCTAGTTAGGGCCAGCTGCACATCTCAGGCCTGGCTGCGTGGGACGGAGAACTGAACCTGGCCTCTGGTGCGATCTCAGCTGGGTGCTGCTGTGTGCTCTTGCTTGCAGCACTTTGGCTGGGCCCAAAATACATTTTTAAATACAATGAGTGTAATCTTATAGTCTAATCTTAAATGCCAAATCACTCCTCTTCCTTCTCCAGAGATGATCTTGAGGTACTTTAGTATCTGTCTTTCCACACTCTGTTCTGTGTGTGTGTGCACGTGCGTGTGTGCGTGCGTGCGTGTGTGCGTGCGTGCATGTAGGGAGAGAAGAAGGGAGCAGATGGGTCACACCCTGGTCCTTTGAGGTTGCATGCATTGTGTAGTGTTGTAGGTACTGTTTGTGGCAGTAAGGGGGTCTTGCCACAACAATGCTTACAAGTCTATCTCATTTTATTGACAGGTAGAATAATAAAATACTTGAAATTAATCTACTGATAGATAATTAATTTGTATTTCTTGGCTACTGACAGGGAAAATAAGAGCAGTGTGACAATGTAATATATTAATAGGATTTAAAAAAAACTCAGTCCAAAGTCATTTTTCTTTTTTGGGAAAGAATTATTTATTTAATTTTATTATTACTGTGTTTAGTTTGTTGTAGAACATATGCACTCACCGGAGAAAGAGAGAGAGAGAGCGAGAGCGAGCGAGCGACCTATTCCTGTACTCTACTTATTCTCAAAATGAAGAGGCAGCTAGAAGGGACCCTCCCAGTGGAGCAGGGTCACACCGTCAGTATTTGGGGCATGCACGTGTGTATGCATAGCATGTTTTGCAAACCACAGGGACTCGAGCCTAAACTGTGGTCAGTCTGTGGGCTCTGTCTCATAGTGCTGTGCTCCCCACTGCACTTGTGGCCCCAGACTTAGAGGTTGTTTTCTTTTGTAATTGTAAAAAGTACATAGCAAGCATTTCATGTCTTTTGTTATTTGCTCATTGTACATGTGAAAAATACTGAAGACATTGGCACATTTTAAAGTATTGGTGAGGGTAAAGATCTTCCCATTTCTCCTTATGAATTTAGTAGGTTCCTCCCCAACCCCTCCAAGTGTATCCTATAAGTTGCATTCTCATCTTGGTACTTGTTTTGAAAGGAGTATTTCATAAATACATTATTTATGTGCTGTATAAGCATTTTGTGTACTATAATGTGCCCTTTACAAGAGGCTATTTATCCGTTTTCTTTGATATAGTAAGGCTTTCTTCTTCCTTGAGTCTTGTGTAACTGCCATGTCCTATGTTAGAAGTGACTCTAGTCCCACTTCCTGGAGAGCTCAGACTGAGATGGCTCTGTTGGTGGAGGCCAGTCCGCTGGGGAGCGCCCTGTCAGTGGGCGGAGTCTGCTGGGGAGCGCCCTGTCAGTGGGCGGAGTCTGCTGGGGCGCGCCCTGTCAGTGGGCGGAGTCTGCTGGGGCGCGCCCTGTCAGTGGGCGGGGCTCGCGGGGGGGGGGCCTGCAGGTGGGG
>NW_006204543.1:913781-914476 GCF_000334495.1 Tupaia belangeri chinensis
CTGCACCGGCCCGACCTGTGTCCTTACGACCGGTGGTCCCTTCCTCCTTCGTTAGGGATCGGATTTGTCCACAGAAAGACGTGGTGATTTCGAGGAAGGACCTCGCGGTTCCTGACCCCCACTGAGGGTGCTGTATGTAAGTCCCATGGCATCCCTGCTCCTGGGGACGGCTCCGGGCTCAGTGGTTTCTCAGCCGCCTCTTCACCCAGGACGAGGCGGACTGCCCCGGCCCTCCTCGCTCCCGTTCGCGTGCTCCGGCGTCTTGTTTTCAGGGGTTCGGTAGCGTCTTCTCTGTTTGTGTTTTGAGTTTGAGGGAAATTGGAAAATGTATCTTCTTAATCTATTTTATGCACAGTTCCAAATGTCTTTCCAGATGAACATTCTGCCTTTTATAAGATAAACGCTGTATGGGCTACACCTTTCTGTCATATCTACTTACTCTTCTTCTGGGTTGTACATTTAACTCAAGAGGATCGTTGAGGGAAATTTTCTCAAGTTTCGAGAATCTGATTTGTAAGTTCAAATTCTTTCATGAGAGTGAGTCAGAGAGAGAAGGAGAGGGTGCCCCCAGTAGAGCCCGTCCCGAACCTCCCACCCCCAGGGTCGCGCATGCTCAGTGTGTACGCCTGGCCAGAATGTTGGGCCAGTGGTCTCCATCTGGGTGCAGCATCCCTTGTGCAGTGGCTGGCGCTGGG
>NW_006204543.1:914775-921764 GCF_000334495.1 Tupaia belangeri chinensis
CTCCCCTCCGGGGTGCGGCCCCCTTTGGGCGGTGCCTGCCGCTGAGCGGTAGAGTGCAGACGTGGCCGTTCACAGCATCCGATGACAGAGGTGGGAGAGAGGGCGTCTAGGTGACGACCATTGATGAAATGCAACTCAGAACGGTTCAGAGGTCAAACCCTGAGACCGCCAACCTTAAAACTAGTGTTGGAAAACTCGGGAGACTCTAGGAGACATAGGAGTACTCAAAGACTTCTTGAGCAGGACCCCCAAAGATAGAGAAGTGGGATTATACCAAGCTAAATTAGGGTTCAATGTCCAGTAACCCAGTGGGGCAATGTAAAGGGGTGTGCCATGCGGTTCTGGTACTAGTTCGTGGAGCTGCTTAGTGTAGACTTAACAGATTAAGCGTGCAGTCCCTCCGTAAGATCCTTCCTCACTCAGCAAAATGAATCTCTGGGATTCCAAGGCCACCACACTTCTGAACATCTGGCCACAGGTTCTGGGGTTCCCAGCGCCTCCCCAGGTTTCATAATTCCTTAAAATGACTCACAGAAAGTGCCGCTGTACTTACTGTTAGTTTTAATATAAAGGATATAGATGCACAGACCTGTGGGATAAGGCATGGAAGGTTCCCAAATGCAAAACTTACCTATCTCCAGGATTCACTGTCCTCCCTGCATGTGAATATCACCAAGACACTTGTCAGTTCTTCAGATGTCCATGTTTTGTTGGGTCACATTAAGTTGGTTCTTTGGCCATGTGATTGTACTCCATCTCCATCTTCCATCCCCTTCCCAGGAGGTGGGGATCAAAGCCCCAAATTTCGAGTCTTTGTTAGATCTTTGTGATCTGGCCAGCAACTGTCCTGATCCATCATCTGGTGTGACCTGAAGGACCCCAGTGACTCTGTGTCCTTGAATAACAAGTATTCCTATCACTTGGTAAAATCCAGAGGTTTGAAAGTTACCAAGAACTAAGTCTTAATTCTACAATAGCACATTAAAGATGTCATCAAAAAACTGAAGAAAAAGGTGGAAAAACTTCTCCATTTCCAAGGATCCAACCGCTACTTAATGTTTTCTATTATCAGTAAAGGCAGAATTGTCAGTGATTTCTCGCCCTCCTTTTTGGACCTGCCCTGTTAGTCAGGAGACTCATTTCCTTATCTCTTCCTTCTCATGCTCTAATAAGCCCCCTGCTGATCCAGAGGGCTATGCTGAGAGCTTTTCTCTGAAATGCCCCACTTGGTAGTAAGCCATCTTTTTACCTTGTTTGAGAGCCCTTCGGTAGCCTGGGCCGTGGAAGTGCTCTCTTTCTGCTAGTGACTACTCAGTAGGATCAAAGAGAAGGGCCAGCAGTGGCGTGGTGTTTGAGGTGCTGGACTCACACATGGCTGGCACGACTTGAGTTCTGGACCTGGCGGCTTGCTTTCCCAGTCCCTCCCCCACCCCCGGTGGTCAAATTAAAAAATAATAATCAATAAAATTAAATAAATTCTTTTTAAAGCACTATTTTATTTAACTTTATTTTATCTTTTTATTTCTTTATTTTAATTTGACTAGACAGGGACAGAAAGAGAGAGAGAGAGAGAGAGAGATGGATGGAAAGTGAGAAAGCAAGCCACTAGGTCCAGGACTTGAACCGCAGTCAGCCATGTAGGAGTCCAGCATCCTCAACCACCACAGAAGCTGCCAGCCCCCTAAATAAATTAAAAAAAAAAAGGGTCAAGGAGAATGAAAGCCTTTAATGTGTCAGTGGGAACACTAGTAAATCTTTCCCTCTACCCCAGGGGGGAAAGAATTATTTCTATTTAGCATGATGGGGAAGTAACTAATAGATACGGTATCTCTCGTTTTTCTACAGGACTAACAGTTATTGAAGTTTTGGTTCTTTTGGACCGGGTAGTACCCACTAGCTCCTTGCACCTCCTTGCGTGCATGTGCTCCTGCTGTTTTTTTGTTTCTTCACAAGGGAATGGCATGCTGCACCCCTGAGGGAGGACAGCATAAGGCCCGTGTCCCCTCTGACATGGCGATCGGAGCAGAGGCCGTCTTTCCTCACCTGTTGTACTGTGCTCTTGTCGTAGGTGTCCAGGGTACCCAAGGCGGTCTCAGCAGCAGCAAGTCCCTGTTGTGGATTTCCAGGCAGAACTAAGGCAGGCCTTCTTAGCTGAGACACCAAGAGGCGGTTAAAGCAGCACTGAACATTGAGGTAATGACTTGAAAACAGACAAAATGAACATCCAGCAGGGTAGAGTTGATGCAGCAACGACCAGAAATTAAAAACGAAAGGGTCAGGACCAGCAGATGGTGTGTTGGAATCCCACATGGCTGACTGTGGTTCGAGTCCTGGACCTGGTGGCTTACTTTCTCACTTTCCTTTCTCCCTGCCTCCCTCTCTCCCTCCCTCCCTCACTGGTCAAAGAAAGAAAGAAAAAGAAAGAAAGAAAGAAAGAAAGAAAGAAAGAAGGAAAGAAGGAAAGAAAGAAAGAAAGAAAGCTGAATAAAATAATTCTTTTCTAAAAACTCATAAAAAAGTAGGATGTTAGGGATTCCTTGAATTATTTAAGATACTTTTAAAGATTTTTTTCTTTAAAAGGTAAATACAGTAAGCACATTGCATAAAATTCTGAATATAAAAGCAGGACTTTAGGGCCAGCAGGTGGCATAGAAGTTAAGGCACTGGATCTCACATGGCTGACTCTGTGGTTCAAATCCTGGACCTAGTGACTTGAAAATCACACTGGGTGCATGTGTGTTCGTGTCTGAGATGCTGAGAAGATAATGGAGAAGGGATTATGGCATGACTGTTCCCCCAAGGGATGATTTCTCACTTTCCCTCTCTCTTTCTCTTTCTGTCATTCTCTGGCAAGCTCACACATCGTTAGAAAAAAACTTAAAAAAAAGAAAAAAAGGCAGGACTTTAATGTTCTACCTTGACAATTTTGTCATATTTCTGTAATTACTTTCAACTGCTGCAGTGAATGCTTTTTAGGTAGTTTTTTTTTCTTTAAATCATGTTTTATATATTATTACTTTTCAGCTTTTCATAGAAAAAAAAAACCCTTATAAATAGTTGTAAAATATCTTGCCAGTGAATATTTTGAAATTCCCTTTTCTGAGGATACTTCAATTTTTCCGCCACTAGTTGAATAAAGCTTTAATTACAATTTGCACAGGTCTTTAGATAGAATAATTTCCTCAGATACGCAGATGAGAAAATAAATTGAATTAAGGACTATGAATTTAAGGTACATTAAAAAATATGTTATTTAATGTAATCTATCTATCTGTCTTAATTTTGATTAGAGAGGGACAGAGTGAGAGAGGGAGGGAAAGTGAGAAAGCAAGCCTCCAGGTCTGGGACTTGAACCATGGCTGGCCTTGTGGGAATCCAATGCCTTTTATCACCATGCCATCTGCTGGTCCCTTAAGGCACATTTTCTGAATTGTATTGCAAAGTGTTAGTTTTCATTATCTTCAAAGAATAGTAAGCCTATTACAGTTCACTTTCTCCACCACTAGTTATTTTAATTACAGCATTATTTATTTACACAGAATTACATATATAAATCATTTCATTAACAATGCATTTTAGAGAATCTAAATGTTCTCTCATGCTTGCTTACTAATTATTTCTTTTGAAATTTTTGCCTTTTTTTTTTAGATTTTTGTCAGAGGGCGCGTGTACTTTCTGGAGAAAGACAGTCAGAGGGAAAGTGAGAAATCACCCCCCCCCCCAGGGAGGAAAGGCCCTGTTTCAGTTCCTCCTCCTCCATGCTCCTCCTGGGGTCTTGGGCATGCACATGCACCCGATGTGACTCTTTTCAAGCTTCCAGTTTCAGGACTTGAAACCACAATTGACCATGTGGGCTCCAGTGCCTTCGTCACCATGCCCCCACTGCCCCCTTTGTCTTTTTCTCACTTTTGTTTTCACCAATATATTTCCTTTTTGAATCAGCAGACAATGTAATAAAGATTTCTATAATTTTTCAGTGGGATGTAGATTTATTTAATCTGTGTTTTTATGTTGATTTATTTATGTTGAAAAATATTTAGAAGTGAATTTTTAAAAATTATTTATTAAATTTTATTTATTCATTCATTCTTTTTTTTATTTTCTGGAGAGGTTTTTGCTATAGGGAGCATGTGCTTGCCAGAAAGACAGAGAGAGACAGAAAGCGAGAAATCACCCCCCAGGGGGGATGGCCACGCCACAATCCCTTCTCCTCCATTCTCCTCTCAGGATCTTGGACACACACGCACATGTGCCCAGCATGAGTTTAAGCCACCGGGTCTGGGACTCAAAGCATGGGAGTTCAGCAACAATAGCCATTACACTAACTGCTGGTCCCATTCATTCATTTTTAATTTGATGGAGAGAGGGAGACAGAGGAAGAGGGGAAGTGAAAAAGCAAGCCGCTGGATCCAGGACTCAAACCACTGTCAAGTCAACCATCTGGGAGTCCAGTGCCCTTAACCACCATGCCACCTGCTGGTCCCAGAAGTTAATTTTAATTTAGTAACTTGTTATGTGTGTGCTCTTTTCTTTAAGATTAGAATGTCCTCATTCTTGAGGGTTCACTATGCCTTTTAGAGAGTCATGGAGGAAGGGGGCTTGTGGTGAGTCTGCTACCACCCACAGAGAGTTAAGTAAGTCTGTTTCTGACCACTACTTGGGCATTAAATCTAAGAAGATAAAATAAGTTTTCAAAGAAATATTCCCTGTTGAGTTTTACATTCTCGACATTGTGTAGTAATCTCATGGATCTGGTTATAAGCAGACAGTGGAGAATCTGATTAGCCCAGAGTGAGGACATTCCTCAGGAGCAGATGTGCAGAATTGATATTTTTCTTTTTTTGTCCCAGGGGTTATTGTTTTAGATTTGTGCCGTAGGCCATGTGTTCTTGCTGGAGAGAGACAGACAGACAGACAAAGAGGGAAAGTGAGAAATCACCCCTCGGGGGAGATGTTGCATCCTTTCTCATCCATTCTCCTCTCGGCATATCAGGTGCGCACACACATGCATGCCCCACACAGTTGTCAGGCTGCTAGGTTCAGAACTTGACCCACCGAATCTGCTACGTGGGGTCCAGACCCTTAATTATCATGCCACTTGCTAGGCCCAGCCCCAGTAATTTTTTCACTTGTCAGTTTAGTTAACATATTTAAATTTCTAGGGACCAGCAGATGGCATAATGGCTACATCGCTGGACTCCCATGTAGTTGATCGCGGTTCAAGTCCTGAACCCAGTGGCTTGAACTCACACTGGGCAAATGTGTGTGTGTGCCTAAGATCCCGAGAGGAGAATGGAGAAGTGATTGCAGTGTGGCCATCCCCCATTGGGGGTGATTTCCTGCTTTCTGTCTCTCTGTGTCTTTCTGGTGAGTACCGGCACCCTATAGTAAAAAACATAACAAACAAAAACAACCAAAAATCTCTCCATATTATTTAAATTTCTAACTGTTAATTTAATTATACATTATAATCTGTAGGAAGGGTCATCTTAATCTTCCAGCACTATATGCTGTTTTGTCTTAGTTTCAATTTCTTGTTCTTTCTTTTTTTGGAGAGGTTTTTGCTATAGAGAGCATGCGCTTGCCAGACAGATGAAGAGAGACAGAGAGACAGAAAGCGAGAAATCACCCCCAAGGGGCGATGGCCACGCCGCAATCCCTTCTCCTCCATTCTCTTCTCGGGATCTTGGGCACGCATGTACACGCGCCTGGTGTGAGTTTAAGCCGCCAGGGCCGGGACTCAAACCATGGTGGACTTCGTGGGAGTCCAGTGACATAGCCCTTACGCCATCTGCTGGTCCTCCTCACGGAGCATTTTGTTCTGTGCAGTCGGATTCATTTGATTATGGCATGAAGTGTTTTATTTCCTGCTAAGTTTGAAAGGCCTGAGATGATGTGTCCTAGTTAGGGATGGAGAGAATTGCTGTGAAGTGTCCAGTCCATCTCCTCGAGGGCGTGCTTCCTTCACCTTCTCAGGCAGGCAGCCTCTGAGTTCTGCTGACACTGACCCCTCTTCTGTTCATGCGTAGTTCATGATAAGTTGTTATGATGTATGTTTCTTTGATTACTTTAAGGGAAAGAAAAAACATCACTGTTAGCCATTTTGGGGATTCAGCCAAAAGTAAAAGGTGTCAACTGATTCATAAGTAGCCGAGGTGTTGGCGTGGGGATGCTGTGCTGTGGGATTGGGGCCAGAGAGTAGAGCCTGCCCTCAACTAGGATGAGAAGGGGAAATAACAGATTCTGAGCATGGAACATGAAGCTTACTTTTACACATTTTAGAATTACTGAATTGAGTGCGTTTTCTCAATCCTCAGTTTTCCAAATGCAGGAATTAGGGCAGTATGAAGTCTGGCAGTCATTTGGGGGGTATGGGAGTGTGGAAGGTGGGGTGCTTCCTGGATGTGTGCATGAGTGACTCTCAACGCTGCACCCGCGTCCACACCATGGACGGCAGGGCTGCTGCACCGTGCTCTCCTCCACAGGCTCCCCTCTGACGCTGCTGCCCCACACGCCGGCTCTCGGAGAGCCACGTCAGACCTTTGTCTGTAGCATCCTCTAGGTCTCCAGGACCCTTACATTTTACTGTGGACATCGAGTTTGGTGGAGCAGCAATCATGGTGAGACGTGCATTAAGATGGAGGGGGTGGTGAGCTGCTGTCAGTGTCTCGGGGGATAGTTTACCAACTTGCAGGGTGACTCTGGGTTCTAAATGCTGGAAATATGGGTGAATCTGCCGAGAGGGGGTCACATTGCTTTAAGTAAAATCTGGAACTGAGTAATCAGTGTTCTGCTACAAGTTGTGGAAAGGTCTGGAAACCATCTCATGATGTGAGAAAACATCGTTTTGTTGTCACTGTGGTTGTAAGGGAACCTCGTGCAGGTGGGGGACTTGGCTTAGATCAGGGGGGCTGGAATTAGAGAGGTGTTGGTATTTTGAAACAGAGGGGTTTGGTCTTTATTACGACAGAAGACTCCCTGGAGAGAAA
>NW_006204543.1:922420-923619 GCF_000334495.1 Tupaia belangeri chinensis
GCTGCTGCCCCGTGCCCTCCTCCCCAGGCTCCCCTCTGACGCTGCTGCCCCACACGCCGGCTCTCGGAGAGCCACGTCAGACCTTTGTCTGTAGCATCCTCTAGGTCTCCAGGACCCTTACATTTTACTGTGGACATCGAGTTTGGTGGAGCAGCAATCATGGTGAGACGTGCATTAAGATGGAGGGGGTGGTGAGCTGCTGTCAGTGTCTCGGGGGATAGTTTACCAACTTGCAGGGTGACTCTGGGTTCTAAATGCTGGAAATATGGGTGAATCTGCCGAGAGGGGGTCACATTGCTTTAAGTAAAATCTGGAACTGAGTAATCAGTGTTCTGCTACAAGTTGTGGAAAGGTCTGGAAACCATCTCATGATGTGAGAAAACATCGTTTTGTTGTCACTGTGGTTGTAAGGGAACCTCGTGCAGGTGGGGGACTTGGCTTAGATCAGGGGGGCTGGAATTAGAGAGGTGTTGGTATTTTGAAACAGAGGGGTTTGGTCTTTATTACGACAGAAGACCACCTGGAGAGAAAGAGAGTCCAACCAGAGAGTTCATGACAGCATGGGAGGGGAGGAGGGAGGGAGTCGAGTGAGTAAGAGGAGTGCGCATGCAAGGGCAAGCATGGGTCCCCAGAGAAGTCAGTCCTCCACGGTGTGCAGACGTCACAGTGCTTTCTGGCCCCCGAGCCACCATGTTGTGTGAGGTGCAGCACGTCGGAGGTGAAAGTTCCCGTGGTGTCGGTGAGGGCAAAGCTGCATCGATGCCTGAGGGAGCCAGAAAGATAAATGAGGGCCCAGAGCTCTGAATTACAGAGGCGGGGCCTGGTGGGATCCAGAGACCTTTGGAGAACACATTTGCTTTGGGCCGATGGAATTTATAGAAGTTTTGTTAGAGTTGGGAACTTGTCCATAGAAAGAGAAATAAGAGGGTGGAGTTTGAGATTAGAATTGGGGAAGGAAAGGAACTCGGCTGATATCTTTCAGATGGATCTGGGCCGAGGGTTGATCCGTACGTGGGAATAAATCCAGGTGGTTAGGCTGGTTTAAAAATTGCCCTGAGTTCTGAGACTTGGAGTTCTAAGTTCGCAAAGCGTAGTGGTCTTGAGTCCAAATTTGGTCTCGTGCACTGAGCGACCTTAGAGAATAGGCAGGGAGGTGGGAGGGAGATGTGTTTAGTTGGGAAAAGGGAGCTGGGCTGGTT
>NW_006204543.1:923652-932828 GCF_000334495.1 Tupaia belangeri chinensis
GGCTGTACGTGCTGAGCCTCGCCTCGCCTTTCCCTGCTGCAGACCGTGGGCAAGAGCAGTAAGATGCTGCAGCACATCGACTACCGCATGCGGTGCATCCTGCAGGACGGCCGCATCTTCATCGGCACCTTCAAGGCCTTCGACAAGCACATGAACCTGATCCTCTGTGACTGCGATGAGTTCAGGAAGATCAAGTGAGGCCGGCATGGGTGGGGCGAGCGCTGAGGGGTGGGAGGCCAGGAAGGGAGCGGGAGGAGGGTGCTAATGGGTGACTGCGGCCTGGCCAGCAGCCTGTCCTTCCTGTCCACTGACTCAGATCAGAGTTGTAAAAGTCACTGCGTCGGAGCTTACTTCACGTTTATAAACATAGTCGTCGTTTTTCTGGGAATAAAACCCACACGGTGTGATCAAAATGCCAAGTTATGTTTATTTATTTATTTATTTATTTATTTTGAGAGGTTTTTGCTATAGGGCGTGTGCGCTCGCCAGGCAGACAGAGACAGACATAGAGACAGAAAGTGAGAAATCACCCCCCAGGGGGGATGGTCACGCCACAATCCCTTCTCCTCCATTCTCTTCTCGGGATCTTGGGCACGCACGCACACGCGCCTGGCGTGAGTTTTAAGCCACTGGGTCCGGGACGCGAACTGCGGTCGACTACGTGGGAATCCAGTGACATAGCCGTTACGCTAACTGCTGGTTCCCAATGTTTATTTTTAAGATTGAAAAATTATGCTGTTAACATAGTGGCTTCTTTAAGTCTTGAAGAAACTGAAGGAATCTTGGTCAAAAGAGAGAATTAACAATTCTTCATGCTTTAAGAGATGTGATTATCATTTAATTGCCTTTTCTCCTCTTCCTATTCCCTTTTTTTAAAAAATTTTGTTTCATGAGGATTTTCTATGATATATTTTTTAATTTGCCAGAGGGCGTGCACTTGCCGAAGCAGCCAGATGGAGTAGGAGGAAGGGCCGGCCATGCTGCCTCTCCTCTCCCTCTCTCCCCCATGGGGATCTGAGGGTAGGCACATGTGTGTGCTCCATGCCAAGGTGCAGGGCAGGAACTCGCACCATGTGCTCAGCCAGCTAGGATCCAGCCCCTAAACTGCCTGGCCGCATGACTGACCCAGACGGACTTTCTTATGTAAGGGCGTAAGTGAGAACAATGCTTCTCCGCTGAACATGGACATTGGGCTTCAGTGTCTCCTGTCTCTAAAGGCTTAGGATTTGCATCTATATTTAATGGAAGAAATTAGCTTCACTGTACTGTAACATTGTGGGGAACACAGGAGTTAGATAGGAAAGAGTTTTATCGGGCTGTCAGGAGAGTAATGGCATATTTTTCCTGCTCTTCTATGCAGAAATGCATCATGACTTTTCTAACCAACCCAATACTATTTTCCCCTATGTGTTAACTGAGTCAAGAGAGTTGTTTTATTTTCCTTGTTTCGGTGCAACTCAGTAACTGTCTCAGTGATCGTCTGGGCATCGGCTATTGTCTTGCTCAGTACTTTATGGTCTCTAAGTATTTCGGTGAGTGAGTGATCTAGAGAACACTAAAATGTACTTCTGATTTATAGGCCAAAGAATGCGAAGCAGCCAGAGCGTGAAGAAAAGCGGGTTCTGGGTCTGGTGTTGCTGCGTGGGGAGAACTTGGTATCCATGACTGTGGAAGGGCCACCTCCCAAAGATGTAAGAAGGGGCACAGGGCAGGGCAGACCTTGACTGTGGCAAGACGTCCCCTGTCCCGCCAGTCTGTGGGGCTGGGGCACAGCGGCTGCGGTGTGCTGTGGCTTAGTGAGTTGAGATACGTCCAGTTCTTCACATTCATTTTTGGTTATATTTAGTGGGATTAGGATTTTTAAAAATGAATTCTTTCTGTCGGGTGTTCCCTAAATAAGAGTAGGAGTTGCTGATGTGTTTTAGCTTGGCACGGTTAGGAAAGTATATGTCTTCACAACTTGCAAATATGGGCATTTGAGGAATTGCAGGCTTCCAGGAGATACTTGCTCATTCATGGAGATAGGTGGCCTGAGAGGGTGGTGGGGAGGAGGGACCTTTGGTGAGCAAGACTGCAGAGGGGTGGGTTTTAAGTCATGCATTGTCTTGTTTCAGACTGGCATTGCTCGAGTACCACTTGCTGGAGCTGCAGGAGGCCCAGGGGTTGGCAGGGCAGCTGGCAGAGGTGTCCCAGCCGGTGTACCAATCCCTCAGGCTCCTGCGGGGTTAGCAGGCCCTGTCCGAGGAGTGGGCGGCCCCTCCCAGCAGGTGAGTGGGAGGAGGGGGTTTTATATCCTTGGGAGAATGTGACAAAACGTTACAATTTAAAACCTAGGTGTATGTCTTACTCTATGTAGGCTGCATATTCCTTAGGAGGAACTGATGGTGAATATACAATACAGAAGGATGAGAATAAAACTATCATAGCCACTTGAAATGGTCATGGGTTGATTAGCGCTGTCTTCTTAAGAGTACCTTGCTGCCATTGTTTACTGGGAGAACAGTGGGTGGATATACCAGAGGTGAGAAAAAGAAAGGGGCGTATCAAGTGTCAGTGTGCAGTTTTTCATTTTGATTTAATTTTAATTTTTTTTTGCAGTAGTTTATGCACTGACTGGAGAGAGATGAGGGTGGGGAGGTGAGAATGAGAAAGCATCCCATAGGGAGGAAGGCCATGCCACAATCCCTCCTCCTCCCTCCCGATATTTTGAATGTGCATGCATGCACACATGCCCTGTTTTTCAGGCTGCTGGGCCCTGGACTCGAACCATGCAGTCAGCCATGGGCGATCCAGCTGCCTTAACCTCCATACCACCGCTGGATTGCCAAAAGTTTCCTCCTAAACAAAAGGATAGTGAGGAGCAAAGAGTTGTGTTACTTTAGTACGTGTAGACCGGGCCCTGCTCATGCTGGTCCGGCCCGTGCGCATGTGCGCTCACTCATTATGGCATTGCCTCCTCAGGTGATGACCCCACAGGGCAGAGGCACTGTTGCAGCTGCTGCTGTTGCTGCTACTGCCAGCATTGCTGGAGCCCCGACTCAGTATCCCCCAGGACGGGGGACTCCACCCCCACCGGTAGGCAGAGCAACCCCACCTCCAGGTAAGGGATTGGTGAGCAAGAGCAATGTGGGCTGCCGATGAGAGAATGGCATCTTCAGGAAGTGATGACTACAAGTATTCTGAACAATGAGATATGGCATAGGTGCAGCCTAAGTGGTTAGGAATTGGTGAACATATTTTCAGATGCTTGTTTTCTTAAAAGACTATGATCTCAGGGCCAGCAGGTAGCATGGTGGTTAAGGCACTGGATTCCCACATGGCAGACTGTGGTTCACATCCCACTTCCAGCAAATCATGGCAGGTGTGTGTGTGTGTGTGCCCCAGATCCTGAGAGGAGAATGGTGGGCCAGGGATTGTGGTGTCACCATCCCCCAAGGGATGATTTCTCACTTTCCTTCTCTATGTCTCTGGCAGGGCACACACACCCTATGGCAGAAACCTAAAAACCAAACACACACACACGCAAAACCTACGGTCTCTTGAGTCGGGATGTTCCATAGGGTGTAATGATCGCAGAGCAGCTATCTCACTTTTACAGTGTCTGGTGCTGACTCTTTAAGTTTTATCTCGGACTGTATTCTAACTATTTTCGTAAGCCAATTTTTGGGGACTTACATCTGCCATTTTTTTTTTTGTAGGCATTATGGCGCCTCCACCTGGTATGAGACCACCCATGGGTCCGCCAATTGGGCTTCCCCCAGCTCGAGGTACGCCGATAGGCATGCCCCCTCCAGGAATGAGACCCCCTCCACCGGGGATCAGAGGTGAGTAGGAGAACAGCGCCCCACAAGGGCAGCCTGGCTCCCAAGTACTTGTATGCTGCTTTTCTAATCGTCTCACGGAACTTTGCTTCTTCTATTCTAGGTCCACCTCCCCCGGGAATGCGTCCACCAAGACCCTAGGATACTATTGATCCAACTCAGTCACTTTTTCCTGCAGTGTGTCCTGTGAAGTTGTGTAGAGTGTTTGTGAGCTTTCTGTCCCCACTTCTGCATTAAACATAGCTAATAATAAATACGTAGAGAAATTAAACTGTGAGGTACTGTTGTACTTTTTAATTTTTTGAACTCAGAGTGAAAACTGGGGTTTTTCTGGTCTTGAAGTTCTTGTGGATGAGGTGAAGCCATTTAAGCAATTTGTTTAAATCCCTTTTTTAATTGTTTGTTTTTTTTTTTTTGATTCTGTGAATAAGACGGTGTCGTACATGTGTTTGGCTGGTCTTGGCTCACAGCCTTCATGTCGCTGTGCACTGCAGTGGAGACTCGTGATCCGGGAGGGGAGTGGCTGTGCTCAGGTTCGCACATGGCCTCCTGCTCTGTACTTGACTCTGCCACGTCATCTGAAGGGAATGGGGATGGGATGAACGGCTTGGTGAGGCCACCTATGTGTTGGAGGGGTTGGTAGCCCCAAGCAGGAGTGACTTCCTCCTTCCTTCTTTGGAAGTTTGCCTCAGTTGATCAGCTTTTGCTGTACCTGTGATCAGAGTAGAGGACCTGATTTCTGGAATAATCATTCTATGCCAGTGTGTAAGTATTCATTTATAATGTTCTAAATGAAAGGGGCAGATCCTGGGTACTTGGAGATGGTGTTTAATATACCACAGAGAAGTGTAGGTGATCTCTTTGTTAGCTGGGAATGCCCTAGTTATGAAACTACTGAGTCATTTAAAAAAACTTTTTAATTTTTTTAAAGAGAGATTTTTGCTATAGGGTTTGTGCACTCATTGGAGAGACAGACAGGAAGCAAGAAAGTACTACCCAGGAGGAATGGCTACGCTGCAATGCCTTTTCCTTGTGGGATTTTGGGCATACATGCACACGCACCCAGCATGAGTTTCAAGCTGCTGGGTCCAGGGCTCAAACCATGGTCAACAAACCATGGTCAACTGCATGGGAGTCCAGCAATATAACCATTATGCCATCTGCTGGCCCCATTAAATTTTATTTATTGATTTATTTAGGCTACAGGATGTGTATGCTTGCAGGGCCGGGGGAGATGGTCACACCACTGTCCCTTCTCCTCCACTCTCCTCTCCTGCATGCATTTTGGCATGTGCTCACACAGGCCCTACATGTTATCCAAGCCACCAGGCCGGCACGCGTACCTCAGAGTTGGCCATGTGGAGGTCAGCTGCCTTAACCACCATGCTACCAGCTGGCCCAGAGGTCATTTTTCAGAGGGAAACAGGGAGGGGGGTTTTTAGATTTTGCTGCTAAGGTTTCAACCAGGCTATAGTAAGTGAATTACCCATAAGGATTATAGGAGATACCTTTTTAAGAATCACTGTTACCAGTAATTACTGTTGGTATTAACTTCATAATTAAGATGGTCAGAATGATTAGGATTGTTTTCTTTCTTGATTTTTACCCCAGTGATTGTGTAGATGTTACATTTTCCTTCCTTTAAGCATGTCTTCTTGAGGAAAAGTAACCATAAAAGCAGCTATAGTTGTTGTCACAGCCAGAGTGGTTTCTAGAATTGATTGGTACTATTCGGTAAAGATCAAAAGTAGCCAGGCCTTAGTTGGTTTAGAAAATTCATGTAATAGTAGATGTGACATCAGTTTTGCTGATAGAGAGTGGTGAGGAAGCACTCCCCCCAGTGGGGGGCATTTACACACCACAATCCCTCCTGTTTCCCTCTCATCACAGGATTGTAGGCATGCATGCATACACACCTAGTGTGTTTTCAAGCTGCCAGATCTGGGACTCAGACCTGCAGTAGGCCATGTGAGATCCAGCACCATAACCACCGTGCCACTGACTGGCCTGACATCGCTGTTTTCAGAGTTTGTAAATGTTTAAAAAAAAGAGAGAGAGAGAGAAAGAGGGAAAAAAATTGTATTAAAGCTCAGACAAGGTTCTTTTTCTGGATCTCGAGACAAAGCTACTCAATTGAGACTAATTGCCCAATAAGGCAGATACTTTTGCTCTAGAAATAGTACATGAATGGTGTGTAAAAACCTGTTTTTTTTTTTTTTTTCTGTCCAGTCTGCTTTGTGAACCTGCTTCTGATAGTTTGTGACAGGTTTTTTTGGTTTCTTTGTTTTTTGGAAGGAAAACGTTCCTCCTTGAATCGATCTGATGTGGATGAACCTTAGATTTTGGCATGAGCTGGTGGTGCAACCATAACTGGAGAAACTTCCTTAGCCAAAACTGGCCTGTTTTGCACTTCAGAAGTGAGTAAAAAGAACTCTAGCTACTGAAGGTAGTTGCTCCTGATAGCCGTTCCGCTTGGTGGTAAGACCACTTCTGCCTAGAGCTTCCTGGACCTTTTCAGAGCTATGATTGGTTAGGGACCTAGATTTCCATGTAGTTGAGTGAGGCTTGAGTTGTATAAATGTTTTGTTATAGATTGCTAGATCCAAGTTTTTGCAGGATTCCGTAAGGGATGCACATCAAATGTAATACTGGTCTTTAGATATTTATGGGAGCAAATGCTGCTGTCACTTAGAGATCATCATGCACTCTAGCATTGGAGCGAGTACCTGTCTGAAACACACTGGGAGCCAGCAGGTGGTGTGGAGATTAGGGCACAGGACACAACATGGCACCCTGCAGTCTGAGTCCTAGACCCGGCAGCCTGAAAATCAGGCCAGATATGTGTGCAGGTGTGCCCAAAATCCTGCGTGGGGACGGAGGGAGAATGGGTTGTGGTGCAGACATCCCTCCTGGGAGGTGATTTCTCACGTTCCCTCTCTCTCCTGGGAGAGCACACGCATACTATAGCTTTAAAAGAAAAACCTGTTGGATATCTTTCCTGATACAGGTATTGACTTTGACTGCATAAATACATTCGTGTTGCATATCATGTTTGGAATTTATTTTCATTGCCATTTGCAGAATAATTTCAAGTAAGAATTCTGGGGTGTAGTAATGATGCTGCCCTAAAATAATTTATGAAGTCTTTGGTGTTCTGGGTTTATCAGATAGGTAAACTGGACTTGGTATTAAAAAGATTTTGAAAGTTACATAAGGAAGCTCCCTGATTTTAGAAACTCATTAGTCCTTAATTTTATGATCGTGTCAAAATTTCAGAGTACTAACATGCTTGTGTTTTATTTCTTGTAGGTTCTTTCTTGTGCTAACATATTGCAAGTAGAAACGGATTTATATAGATAATTATGTGATAATAGTTCTACTTGTCTGGAATATTTGTTTATTTTTTAAAGGTTTTTGTCATATGTGTGCTTGCCACAGAGAGAAAGAGAGACAATGAGGGGAAAGTTAGCAACTATCTCCTCTGGGGTTGGCCGTGCTATAATGCCTTTTCCACTCTCCTCCTGGGATCTCGGGCATCCATGCAAACACATCTGGCATGATTTTTTTTTTAAGAGAGAGGTTTTTGCTATAGGGCACGTGCACTTGCCAGAGAGACAGAGAGAGACAGAGAGACAGAAAGCGAGAAATCACCCCCCAGGTGGGATGGCCATGTCGCAATCCCTTCTCCTCTCAGGATCTTGGGCATGCACGCACATGCGCCTGGCGTAAGTTTTAAGCCACCATGTCCGGGACTCGAACCATGGTCGACTACATGGGAGTCCAGTGACATAGCCATTAGGCTAACTGCTGGTCCCACATCTGGCATGATTTTGAAGCTGCTGAGTCCAGGACTCTTGTCAGCCATGCAAGAGTCCAGAGCCTTAAGCATCATGCCACCTACTGGCCCCTGTCTATAATAGAATTTTTATAATCTTGTTTCAAAGAGTAGACAGAAGACACTTTATATAGTATGTTCATCTGAAATAATCATCTTTTTTTGATGAAAATAAGTTATCAGTTATAGCCTGTGCTGTATCAGGTGGAATTTCCCAGTGGGTGCTCCAGCCGATGATGCATTGCTAGGGTCTTTCCTACTCGTCTTTGCATACCAGCTCCCTTGGTTCTGTTCATACCTGTTGTTGTGCTCAGTATATGACTTGTGTGGAGTAAAGTTGTGTTATTGTGAGTGTTCTGTAGTGGGAGAGTGACACCTGAACGCGAAATTCTCATGTGATGCCTTTTTGCTACTTAGTTGATGACTCTGAAAGGAAGAGAGAATTTGCTCACTGAATTTTCTGACGTGTCATCAGAGAGGATCCTACCCAGTAGCGTTGCACCGAGGCTGAATATTATATTAGCTGCATTTAGGACAGAAACATTAACCACTCCAGGTAAAATAACCTTGTAAAACAAAAAGTAAGAGGATATTGCCGAGGCCTTGGCTAGGTTCATGATGACACTGGACCTTGTCTGAAAAAAGTGATTTCAAAATTTGAGCTTAAAATAATACTCTGAAATCCAGTCAATGTGCCTCACTACACATTCAGAGCATGTTCCTCTCAGTAAGAAACCTGCACTTGACGCATAAAATGTTAAATGCTTCTACGTGGCAAGAGTAGTTACACTTTGCCACTTCAAGCACCTTTTTTTTTAATAAAAAAAGAAAATTCATAGATATTCTGAGCTAACTCTCTTTCTTCTTTGTGTACTTTGTGCATGGTTGAAAAGCTAAAAGGAAACTCCTTGGATCCCTAAAGGCACAGGCGCCAGAGGAGATGGAAACAATGATACAGAAAATGAGACTCCCACTTCCTGGAATGAAAAAGCACCAGAATTCTCTGGGCTAAGTGAAGCCCGGGAAGGAGGGAGCTGCCTGTGGGGTTACTGTGGGATGCAGCCAGTGTGGTAAGTACCTGGCCTGGGTGCTGCTGTCATCTTAGGACATTTTTTTTTTCAGTAGATGCTTTAAAAAACACTAGGGAAGTGAAAGAAAGTGTCCTTCTAAAACTAGTTTAGAAAGGAAGGTTTTAGGTATTTTAGAATTGGTTTCCTTCTCGTGATGGAACCTCTGTGATTTGAATCTAGGCTAGTCTCATACTTGATTCCATACTCTCACTAGGAACTAGCCATTCCTAGGCGGGGTCAGTCAAATTTCTTAATATTTACCAGCAGTCGTTCTCATACCTGGTCATGACCATTAAACTGCATTTTGGACATATCTTAGTCACACTTTCTTTGCTGACTGATGGTTCTGCTGCCTGATAGGTCAGGCGCCAGCCACTGAGGCACGGGGTCTTTACAAGCTTTATGGTCTGGCCAGCCAGCACGGCGAGGGGGCAATGTCAGATCTGGTAC
>NW_006204543.1:932851-973368 GCF_000334495.1 Tupaia belangeri chinensis
AAAGAGTGTGTTCTTCGTAGCATGAGAGTCAGGGCCAGAATAGGCAGATGTCACCAGTATTGGACTAACTCGTAAGATGAAGCGTCTTCTAGCACCATTTGTTGTTGGCCTTCTGGGACTGAAGGCTCCTTAGTCCAGACTGCCACAGCTTAGGTCACTTGCCACTTCTGAGCTGTCCCCAGTAATAGTAAGAGGTCCTATTTCTTATTGTTGTTTCAGTAACCAGCATTTTCTTTTCCTACCTGCTTCATGACTCAACTTTTAAGTCAATTAGCTTTCCTGAGCACATGAGTGATACAAACAAGCTCCCATAACAACTGTTCATATTAGATTTTCATTTTTGTCTGTTTTTTTTTTTTTTTTGAGAGGTTTTTGCTATAGGGCACGTGTGCTCACCAGACAGACACAGAGAGACAGAAAGCGAGAAACCCCCCCCCAGGGGGGATCGCCATGCCATAATCCCTTCTCCTCCATTCTCTCGGGATCTTGGGCACACACGCACACGCACCCGGCGTGAGTTTTAAGCTACCGAGTCCGGGTCTCGCACCGCTGTCGACTACCTGGGAGTCCAGCGACATAGCCATTACGCTAACTGGTGGTCTCTGTCTGTTGTTTTTCTCTTAGGCCACTTCTTTTTTTCTTTTTTTTTTGGAGAGGTTTTTGCTATAGCGTGCGTGCGCTCACCAGACAGACAGAGACAGACAGACAGAAAGCGAGAAATCACCCCCTGGGGGGATGGCCATGCCGCAATCCCTTCTCCTCCATTCTCTCGGGATCTTGGGCACACACGCACACGCACCCGGCGTGAGTTTTAAGCTACCGAGTCCGGGTCTCGCACCGCTGTCGACTACCTGGGAGTCCAGCGACATAGCCATTATGCTAACTGCTGGTCCCTACCAGCAGAGATTTAAAATTGAGGATGGGTTTATTTAAGCAGCTGTATTCTTTTCTGCAGTATCTTGTAACTTCCTTCAGGGATAATGTCTGTAATCCCCAGACCCTATATGTATTTTTAAAAATCAGAACTTTTTTTTACTTAAGTAGTTATTAGCGTTCTTTGGTATTCACTGTTTGTTAGCGGAGATATATAAAAGGGTGTTTGTGATCTCATATCTATAATGTTCAGTACATTTGCTTTATTTGTATTTTTTTTCTCTTATTTTCAATCACTGTACATTTTTATAGCATACAAAATGGATTTTTTCAGCACGAATACACTGTAGAAGTCCAGTCAAACATAACTGTCATAGACATTATTGCAGATAATCTTCCCTTCCGTACCTGTTAAATGTCCTGCTCTTTCCCCCTGATTCCCTTCCCACCCCACTGTCCACTGCTCCCACTCCGTCTCTAGTACCCTCAGTGGCTCTCCTGCTCGGATACATTCTACCCCTGAGTTTCTGTCACAGAGTGCAGACGTGGTGTATATTAGGTGAGTATGTACAGTGCCTCTCTTTCACTGTCTGGCTTGCTTTGCTCAGCATTAAATCTTTTATATTCGTCCACTTCTGATCAGATGCCAGGGTCTCAGTGCTTTTATGACTGAGTAGTATTCTGCAGTGTGTATGTGCTACACTTTTTCAGTCCACTCATCTGTTCTAGAACATTTGGGTTGACCCCATGTTTTAGCATTCATGAGTAATGAATGCTTCGGTAGTTGTAGATGTGCAAGTACTTTTCCAGCTGAATGTGTTCCTATCCTCTGAGTAGATACCCTAAAGTAGGATTACTAGATCATATGGTAGTTCTATTTGTAGATCTTTGAGAAACCTCCATACTGTTCTCCACAGTGGCTATACTAATTTACACTCCCACCAACAGTGCAAGACAGTTCCTTCTTCACCATAGCATTGCCAGTACTTATCAATATTTTTAAAAAATCTTAGCCATTGTGACTGGGGTTAGATGGTGTCTCATTGTGGGTTTGTTTTGCACCTCTCTTACAACAAGGAATATTGAGCAGTTTTTCATATACTTTTTGGCTATTCGTATGTCTTCCTTGGAGAGTTGCTTCTTCATCTCTTTTTCTCATCTTTTAATTAGATTGAATGTTTTATTTTTAGGGTCAGCTGCTTGAGTTCCCTTTATATTCTGGTAATCATTATCTGAGGGAGAGTTTGCAAATATACACTCCCATTCCAAGGGTTATCTCTTCACTCTAATTACTGTTTCTTTTGTCCTGCAGAAGCTTTATAACCTAATGTAACCCCGCTTGTCTGTTTTAGATTATTGAGTATCTTATTTTAAGTCTTTGTTGGGTCAATAGGTGGTGGCATGGTGGTTAAGGGCGCTGGACTCCCACATGGCCAACCATGGTTTGAGTCCTAGACCTGGGGCTTGCTTTCTCACACTCTCTTGCTCTGTTCATCTCTGATCAAATTTAAATAAATAAATAAACACAATCTTTCTTTTTCTTTTTCTTTTTTCTTTTGGAGAGGTTTTTTTTTCTATAGGGCACGTGTGCTCACCAGAAAGGCAGAGACAGAGACAGAAAGTGAGAAATCAACCCCCGGGGGGGGGAATGTCTATGCCACAATCCCTTCTCCTCCATTCTCCTCTCAGGATCTTGGGTATGCACACACACATGGGTGGTGTGAATTTAAGCCACCAGGTTCGGGACTTGAACTGCAGTCAACTACATGGGAGTCCAGTGACGTAGCCATTAAGCCAACTGCTAGTCCCAAGCTAAACAAAATCTTTATATAAAAAAAGAAAGTTTTTGCCAACTCTTTCTCCAAAAGTTTCCCCTGCTTTCCCACCAGTAGGTTTATAGTTTGAGATTTTACATTTAGATCTTTGACCCATTGTGAATTAATTTTTCTTAATGGTGAAAGATGGGGCCAGTTTAATTTTTTTGCAGGTGGATATTCAATTTTCCAGAACCATTTGCTGAAGAGATTTTCTTTTTCTCACTGGATTAACTTTTGTGCCCTTTGTCAAAAGTTAGTTGACTGCTTGTTTTGGGGTTTATTCTTGGGTTTTCTGTTGTGTTCCACTGGTCCACATGCATGTTTTTGTGCCTATAGCGTGCTGTTTTGATTATGATAGCTTTGTAATATATTTTGGGGTCAGGGAATGAGATGCCTCCTACTTTATTCTTTTTGTGCAGTATTACTTTGGTCATATGAGCCTTTTATGAATCCAAACAAATTTTATTATTGTTTTTTTTTCTAATTCTGTGAGAAATGTCTTTGGTGATTTGATTAGGATTGCGTTAAATTTAATTTGGGAAGAATTGACCTTTTGGTTATTGTTAATTCTTTCCATCTAGGAACATAGAATGTCCTTACACTTTTTAAAATTTTTTATTTTTTTTTTGTTGAGTTTTTTTTCTTTTTTTCTTTTTAGCTATAGTGTGTGTGTGCTCACCAGAGAGACAGAAAGAGACAGAGAAAGTGAGAAATCACCCCCCAGGGAGTTGATCACACTGCAATCTCTTCTCCATTCTTTTCTTATGGTCTTGGGCATGCATGCATATGTGCCCAGCGTGAGTTTTAAGCCACTGGGTTCAAGATTTGAACCATGGTTGACCGTGTGGGAGTCCAGCAACATAACTATCAACTCCCCATCTGCTGGTCTCCCCTTGTCGACGTCTTTAGTGGACTAGGTTTATTCCCAGGGACCTTATTTCTCTTGTGGCTACTTTTAAATGAAATGCTTCTTCGAGTTCAGTCTGTTCACTGTGGGTGTATAGAAATGCACAGATTTTTTCTATGTTGATCTTGTATCCTGCCACTTTACTGTATTCATTTGTTACTTTCAGGAGTATTTTTTTGGTTTTGTTTGTTTGTTTGTTTGTTTTTGGTTCAATATATGCTAAACTATTAATGTAATATATTATGTTAATAGAAGGAAAGTTAAAAACCATATGATCATGTCAGTTGGTGCCAAAAAGCATTTGATAAAATACAACATCCCTTCAAGATTACGGCTCTTACCAAAATTGGCATAGAAAGGACTTTTCCCACACGATAAGAGCCATATGTAAAAAACTCATAGCTAACATACTGAATGTGGAAAAAGCCAGAAGCTTATGCACTAAAAAGTGGAACAAGACAATGATGCCCACTTTCTCCACTCCTTTTAATATAGTACTGTAAGTCCTAGCCAATGTAGTCAGACAAGAAAATAAAATAAAAGATATTCCAATAGGGCAAGAAGAAGTAATTATCTCTTACTTGCAGATGACTTTTTTTTTAAATATTGTTGACATTAATATATTACAAACATGATTTTGCTAAGACGTGTTAACACATCAAATTGCTTGCCTTTTACAAAGGATTTTTTTCCATTTTAAAATTTTTTGATAGACAAATCAAGGTTATTACCATATACATCATTTTCAATAGATAATTTACATTCTTGAGTCTGTTAAGTATTTCTTTACTTTTCCACTCACCTTCTATCATCCACCCCCATTCCTTATAGACTCTAGTATCCACACTTACTCTCCCTGCTGTTGTATCTTCGAATATTTCAATTCTGCCTAGACTGCAGTTACTGGGTATATCCTGAGTGGGGATATATAGTTCTGGTTTACTTTGCTTAGTATTAATTTTCTACGTTCAACCTTTATGGGTGAATAATATTACATAGTATACAGGTGCCACAGGTTTTCAGTTGACTCATTAGTTCTTGGGGCACTTAGGTGATTCTATGTATTCACGATTGCAAATAATGGTACATTAGACATGGAAGTGCAAGTATCTTTCCAAGTGAATACTTTCCTATCCTTTGAGCAAATACCAAGGAATGGAATTACTGGGTCAGATGGTAATTCTATTTATAGCTTTTTGAAGATTAAAAAATATTGCCAGCGGCTGCGTGCTCCCCAGAAAGAAAGCAATGGAGAAAGCAGTCCTGGTGGGACACGCCTTCTGGATTCCTCCTTGTTGCTGGGATTTGGGCACACCTGATCATGTGTCTGGCATTTTCTTAAACTGCTAGTGGCTACGATTCCAATGGTAGCGGGATCCAGCTTTCTTCACTGGGAGGCTATGGGGCTGGCCACTTACAAAGACCTTAAGAATTCTGTGTGGGTGGCTCTCTGGTGTTTTTTTTTCTAGACAGTTATGTCTAGGATAGTTTCTGTTTAACATTTAAACTATAAATTGGGTGTTGGCAGTGTTTAGAAAAACTTTTTTAAAAAAATGTTTAGGTTTTCCCCTTAGGGTGTGTATGCTCCCCAGAGAGAAATGGAGAGAGGGAAAGTCAGAAAACAACCTCTGGGGGGATGGCCACTCTGCCATCCTTTTTCCTCCACTTTACTGTTTGTATGTTGGGCAAGCGTGCACGCGTGGTTTTCAAGCTGCCAGGTCTGGGGCTCAGGCTGCAGTTAGCCATGTGGGAATTAAGTACCTTAACCACCATGCCAACTGATGGCCCCAGTATTTTCTTTTTGGTTATTTATTGTTGCTTCACCGTTTGTCATCTTCACCATATTGCTAGAATCATTAAAGGTACATTATTTGCACATAGGGTTAACACAGGTTACTGAGATTGGGGCCAGCAGGTAGCATGGTGGTTGGAGCACTGGACTCTTTCGTGGCCAACCACCGCTAAAGTTTCAGACCTCCTGGCTTAAAAAAAACCCTCTCTTGTTTTTATTCTATAGCAAATTTAAAAATAGTAATAATAATAAATAAAATGATAAAATTCTTAAAATTTACTGAGCTTATATATTTGTTACTTGTACATATGCTATCACCTTAAAGAAGGCAGTAGAGGCATTTTATCAGATGCCGTTTTCTGGGTTCATATACTCGGAGAGAGAGCAAACACTCGCCCAGTGGAGTATGGTCACACCGGAGTTCTTTTTCTCCATTTCTCCTTCCTGTCACGTTTTATGCACATATGCATGTGTACCCGCATGTTTTTCAAGCCTTAGTGCAAGGGTTTGAATGGCTATTGAATTGCCACGTGGGATCTGGCCCCATCCACACAGGATTAACTGCTGTACTGCTGGGCTAGCCCAACAGCCATTTTTACTTGAAGTAAAAGGTTACTGTAGTCACTACATGATGTTCATTTTATGTCAAAATAGACTCTTTCAGGATCATGTAGGTATCTTTCATTTTGCTAGATGTGCTGAGGTTCATGTTGCAGTTCACTTTTAAAAAAAATAATTATTTTATTCAACTTCGTTTATTTTAATTTGACCAGAGAGGGACAGAGAGAGAGAGGGAAAGTGAGAAAGCAAGTTGCCAGGTCTGGGACTCAAACCATGGTCAGCCATGTGGGAGTCCAGTGCCATTAACCACTACACCACCTGCTGGCCCTACAGTTCACTTTTTTTAAACTGTAATATTTGCCATAGCGTTTGCACAGTTGTCAGAGAGAGACAGACAGACAGACAGAGGGAGAGAGAGACCTCACGCCCAGCGGGGACGGCTGCACCACAGCCCTGCTGCCCTCTCCTCTCAGCATTTTGGGCACACATGCGCTCACCTGCCAGCTTTTTGGGCTGCTGGATCAGGGCTAAAACTGCGCTGCCACTCAAGTGGGGCCCAGCTACTTCTGCCCACACCGCCTAATGGCCTGATGGAAAGAACACTAGAAGAGCATTGATAGAGTCTCTAATTGTACGGTTCTGTGCTCACTTGTTGCATGGCAGCGACCAAGACAACTTGTAAATAATGGGAAAATGAAATATTAGTTTTAAATATCTACTCTTTCCAGATATATCTGAGAGTCTCCAAGTATAATTTTGAAAATACCCTAGAAATGTGTTAGTACAATTATTTTGCAGTTCACATGATGATTAAAATCAATGGTTGATAAATAGACTCTCTGAGCTAGGAGCTATACGAAATGTTTCGTATTAATTTGGTTGTTAGAAGAAGACAATGTGACAACCATGCTTTTACCCTATTCTCATAGAAGAATAGTTTGCCATTGTTTCTAGTATAAATCACATAATGTCAAAACCGTATGTGAGCCTGTTCATGTAATATTTCATTTTCCTTATGCTGCTTTTTGTTGCTGTTAGTAGTCCAGATATAAATGACCTCCCTGAGGAAACTTTATGCTACCTCTTGGAACTATACAGAGTTCTGTATGTGTTCCTTTAGTTGCATGACAATGTTCAAGACAATGTTGTACATAATAGTCAGATACGAAATTTTAATTTTTAATTAACATCTAGTGTTTCTAGATGGAGAGAGTCTCGCAGAGTATAATTTTGTAAATAAGTCATTGCAAAATGTCATGATTTCATTTGTTTTGCAGCTATCTTGATAATGAAATGAAGAAAATTTGGCTTTTCTTGAACTATACATATCTTAGTTTCCCTTTAACTGCATTGTTTGGGGTAGGAAAAGGTTAATAGGATGTATATTTTCAGCTTTTAATTCTCACCTTCAAAAATTATACTTTAACTATTGGGTCCTGATTGTAATATACTTTAAAAAATCTGAATCCACTTTTGTAGTTATATTGCTGAAAGGGCATTATATAAGTAGATTTTGGTTATCATTGTAGAAAATGTCGTTTATAAGGAAAATTTTCTACCTCTTTGAATTATAGTGGTTTTTATTTACATGGATTGGATGATAAAATTCAAGACAACTTCACTTACACATAAATGTAACTTAAAAAAAACTTAGCTTTTCTAAATGCATGTAGTCTCAACAAAGTATAAATTTGTAAATACTTCATTGTAAAGTATCATAGCTGTCTCCTGTCAATGTTTTGGCAGCACAGCAGGTAACTGGTCTTCAGGACGAGGTGAGACCACGCATTAGTGGACTTGTGTGGGGCGAGTGGCAGATTGGTTCGTGTTTTCCACCTGACAGAGTCTCATGTAAGGAAAAGAATCATCAGACTTTGCATGCCTTCTATATTTACAGGAAGCAAGGACACTAGGGTATCTTTTTAGAAAGAAAGAGAGAGATGTGCGAAGGGAGCTGTTTAAATTAGGTCTCTGAGAGTTGGAAGTTCGCTACAATTGTTCTCTGCAGACTTGCGTGTGTGAGCCCCGACTCTGTACCTCCATGCACCTCTAAAATCAGCTGTACAGGCCTTGGCTCTTCGTTGTCTGCTTAGTGCATTTTATTTTACAAATTGCAGAACTGCTGATTTGTTTGCACACCTGTTGCTGTCTCTAGACTCCCACTTATTGTTCATCTAAGTGTACGGTAATTTTATATTAATAATCAGGTTCATAAACATTTTCTAATCTGTTTCCATGCTTAAACATGTATGTGAGAAGATTCAGTTTATTTTTTCTGATACCTTTTTAACTTTATTGTGATATAGATATACATTATAAAACATATGTTCTATGATCACCAGGTAAATGTCAAGTAGCTACCTCTTGTGTAAATTAGGACATTTTCTTATGAAGATTTTACCAACTATTGATCAAAGTATAAATCTATCTATATATCTTTTTAGATTTGACTATGACAGTCAAATTGAGAGTATGTAAAATTTTTGAAATGTTACAATTGGAATTTTTCAACAAACATCAAATATAGCTTGTTTACTGAGTTGTGTGCATAAACCTATAGGTTTTCTAACTGAAATGTTAACAGTCAATTATAGTAGTTCTAATTATGCATGAGAATGACATCCTGACAGTTAAACCATTCTTCTCAATGTTACAATACTGATTATTTTAACATTGTGTCTGAAGTTTTTGTGAATTAAAAGGTATAAGATTGTACATCTACACATATGTGTTTACAATGTGAAAAAGACGATAACGACATATATAATTATATTACTTGAGTAGAGAATTGACTGGAAGAACATGCAGAATTTAGCTGTCCAGGATACCGAGATGAAAATAGAATGACTGCATCTACTTTCTGCTTTTGAAATTTTAAAAAGGTATTTCAAAGTAAACATTAAAACTACAGATGCAATTTAAAGAGACAGTTGATTTGGCTCTCTTCGTCCCTGCTGATAAACATCGCGGGAGCATTTTGCTGCTGAATCCAACTTTGTATTCCAGTGGCCATTAGGAATGGTTTCCAAGTGCTCTCACAAAGAATATGTGGTTTAAACCCAGAGCAGAAGACTCTCACACGGGAAGAGTATTTGATTACCCTAGGCATGGGGGAACAAGGTGGAATTTGAGGTAGGTACCAAGCAGTTACATTTTGCTTGATAAAATAGGTCTAAAGGATATTTTCATGGCGGCAATGCCACATATGGGCAGTGGAAAAGCCAAGCTATTTCCGGAGTTGCCTGTTGGGATAAGCTAGATGTTTTCCTGAATCCTTTTGAGTTTAAGTGGAGGACAGACTCTCCTTCCTTTTACAGTGGTTGGGCCTGGGTATAGGAGTTCACGTAGGTGTTTGGGGCTTTATAGACCATTCAGAATGAGCAGGAAAAATATTTCAGTAATCCTCAGCATTTGTGCTAAAAGATTTGCTTTTTTCCCCTTTTCTTCTACTTTTTAAAAAAAATACATTTGAGCACTACACATCACTTAGCTTGTAAACAAAATTTACCCAACATGAAATAACACAAATAGAAGATGTGATTTTAAAGTAGTAAGAACTTATGAAAAGATTTTGTTTATGGGTCATCGTATTTGCTGGTCAAGTTAATTTTCTCCGTCCCCTCTGCCTGACGAGCCTGTTACTCTGACTCAATGTTCTGGAGCTTGATCTGCATCTGACAACTGCTGTGTTGGATATATTTCTCAGGTGGTCATGATGAGAGAGAGACATGTTTGCAACTCTCCTGAGTACAGCTGAAATCAGGAACATCTCCCCCTCTTCACTGCAAGCCGTGGTAAGGTGTCAGTGCTGTCGGGGACTTTCCCTAATTTCAGGAAAACAGTATCAGTGCAGTCAGGGTTCTTCCCAGGCCAACGAGGAGTGAATCATTGCTTTCAAAGCGATTTTACCACAGTGAAGATCTAGTGTAATGCAGAATGTGTCCTTTACCTAATTTGTGTATTTATGTCTAAACATCACACTATAACTAATAAATAAAAGAAAACCCCAAATATCTAACTATTGGAAATTATGAAATTAACAATCTGGGTGTTTTCACAAATTCAGTTTTGTGATGCAGTAAAGGGAAGAAATTCATGGGAAGCACACACACAAAAAGGTGCTGATACCGGAAAATAGTAAGGTAGGCTGTGGTTTTAAGTTGGAGAAGCTACAGGCACAGCTCGAGACTGGAGGCGCTGCAGGTTGGGTGGGGCTCCTGTTATTGTAGCTGAGGGCCCTGGAGCAGCGGCTGAAATAATCATGGCTCCATGGGCCCTGGGCCAGGTTTCCTGAGAGTGCCCAGGAGAGCTGAGAAGTCCTACGACCTCCAAAGTTTTACTATACTCTTTTAAAAATTATTATTAAAAAGAGATTTTTGCTATAGGGCATGTGTGCTTACCAGAAAAACAGAGAGACAGAAAGTGAGAAATCACCACCCAGGGGGATGGCTATGCTGCAATCCCTTCTCCATTCTCCTCTTGGGATCTTGGGCATGTACACACACATGCCCAGTGTTAGTTTCAAGCTGCCAGGTCCGGGACTTGAACTGCAGTTGACTACTTGGGAGTCCAGCAACGTAGCTATTTGCCACCTGCTGGCCCCTTTATTGTAATCTGTATTTTTAGTGCAGTTTTTATCCCTCATTGTGTTTTATGAGCTCTTTTTGTTATTTTCACTGGAATGTTTTGATGTTATATTTCTGAGTCAGTGGTCTAGAAATGTGAGCAAACAATACATAGATTCCATGAAGAAAATATTGGAGAAATCAATTAAGAGTAGATGAAAAATGGCAAATATCTTTATTGTTAGAATATTCCACAAGGAATATGTATCCACTCACCTTGTCTGCGTAATAGAATATATGCCGTGTTCACCTCACAAAGAGAATATATTAGCCCTTAGCTATAACAGTGTGCACTCTAACCTTTTCTCATTTCCCAATTTTGTCTACTCAGTTTTGACTGAGAGGAGCATGTACTGCTGCTTCTACCCCCAGATTCGTAAAAACCAAAATGCTGTCTTCATAAGGCATGGAGAGTCCACCTGCATTTGTGGCAGTGTTCTTTCCTTACTGATCAGCAAAGCTGCTAGCAAAGCATATATTTGGAAAGTGATAGCAAAAAAATATAATTGAAGAAAATTTTAACTACACACAATTTCGTTGTTGCTGCTGCACGGAATCTCTGGAGCTGGCAAGGTTGAGCTGCAGTGCTTACCAGAAAAACAGAGAGACAGAAAGTGAGAAATCACCACCCAGGGGGATGGCTATGCTGCAATCCCTTCTCCATTCTCCTCTTGGGATCTTGGGCATGTACACACACATGCCCAGTGTTAGTTTCAAGCTGCCAGGTCCGGGACTTGAACTGCAGTTGACTACTTGGGAGTCCAGCAACGTAGCTATTTGCCACCTGCTGGCCCCTTTATTGTAATCTGTATTTTTAGTGCAGTTTTTATCCCTCATTGTGTTTTATGAGCTCTTTTTGTTATTTTCACTGGAATGTTTTGATGTTATATTTCTGAGTCAGTGGTCTAGAAATGTGAGCAAACAATACATAGATTCCATGAAGAAAATATTGGAGAAATCAATTAAGAGTAGATGAAAAATGGCAAATATCTTTATTGTTAGAATATTCCACAAGGAATATGTATCCACTCACCTTGTCTGCGTAATAGAATATATGCCGTGTTCACCTCACAAAGAGAATATATTAGCCCTTAGCTATAACAGTGTGCACTCTAACCTTTTCTCATTTCCCAATTTTGTCTACTCAGTTTTGACTGAGAGGAGCATGTACTGCTGCTTCTACCCCCAGATTCGTAAAAACCAAAATGCTGTCTTCATAAGGCATGGAGAGTCCACCTGCATTTGTGGCAGTGTTCTTTCCTTACTGATCAGCAAAGCTGCTAGCAAAGCATATATTTGGAAAGTGATAGCAAAAAAATATAATTGAAGAAAATTTTAACTACACACAATTTCGTTGTTGCTGCTGCACGGAATCTCTGGAGCTGGCAAGGTTGAGCTGCAGTTGCACAGAACGCTCAGCACATGGAGATAGGACTGCGTCCCAGCGCTTCCAGAAGTACAAGGTACATATACTTATGGGTTTTACTTACACCGTGTATATTTAATAGGGATCCTTAACAAATTACTTTACTCAAGGATTCAAAGGTCATAGAATTTTGACTTGTGCCTTTAAAAAAAAATTCTCCCCAATGTTGCTTACTGTTAATAAAGTCTTGTATACATCCTAGTTTTTCTTTCTTTTTTTTTTTTTTATTAAAACATTGAACAAAAGTACTTGGAGGTGTGATATACGAGTTTGATTCTCTTTCTTTCTAAAAGAAATTTTTTGGGGGGTAGGTTTTTGCTAAGGCACATGTGTTTGCCAGAAGACAGAGAGAGACAGAGACAGAAAGTGAGAAATCACCCCTCCAGGGGGGATGGCCACGCCACAATCCCTTCTCCTCCATTCTCCTCTCGGGATCCTGGGCACGCATGCACACGTGCCCGGCATGAGTTTAAGCCACCAGGTCCAGGACTCTAACTGCAGTCGACTACATGGGAATCCAGTGACGTAGCCATTACGCCATCTACTGGTTCCACTAGTTAGGTTTTCTATGTAGCAAAGATATGTAAATTAGAATTTGTCTACCCACTTTATTGGAACAAGTGCCTTGAACTGTATCTGCCATGGTGAGAGTGTACTAAAAATCTACATCTTTAGTAAATTTTCCCCTAAATGGAGTAAGTTCTCTCAGGGTTTGAGAGTTCTCCCACTTACTAAAATGAAAAGAATTAGACTTATATGTTTTTAATCATGAACAACGTAATATTGCAAAGAAATAACTTTTTACTTCTGTTAAGGTTGTACTAGGTCACCTTCACATATAATCTTACAAGTCATTGATGGGATTTCATTTTCTCTGTTCCTTTTTGTCCGACTTTCCTTGTAATGTTAGTCCATGTTACTGACTTCTTAGAGCTCATTTTATTTACGGATGTTAATGTATGTGTCATGGATTACAAATTAAATATTTTTTTCCATTTATTTTACTGTGGTTTATTTTTTGTTATATAGAAGCTCTGTATTGAAATATAATCGTGTTTCTGACAGTTTGCTTTACCTTCTATTGAAACTTGAAGTCCTTACGATTTATACTGTCTTATCTATTCTATTGAGTTCTCTTGTTCTTCTTCTTTTCCAGAATACTGTCTGTACTCGCATTTCCTGTCTGAATTGATGCTAAAATTTTTTTTCAAGTTGGAAAAATAATACAGTTTTAATTTCATTTGCAGCAAGCTTAATAGATTAATTAGGAGAGCATAAATCTTTTAAAAATTGAGTCTTCTTTCTCAACTGTAAGGTATGTTTATAAATTTTTCTGTTGGGATACTACTGGTATTGTTTTATTTTTATTGCTAACCATTTCATAGTTTTATTAATTTAGTGGTTGGAATTATTCACTCTTCTTATTTTCATATTGGTACATGGAAACCACTTCTGTATACCATTTCTAAAAGCATTTTTTTCTTTTTATATTTAGTTTTAAAAATTTGACCAGAGAAGGACAGAGAGAGAGAAAGTAAGAAAGCAAGCCACCAGGTCCTAAACTTAAATTGCAATTTTTAATGCTTTTATGTCCTCCAGTCTTTCAGTCTCTACCATAGAGTGCAGACAGTCGGTATATGTTAAGTGGAGACATACAATGTCTCTCTTTCATAGCCTGACTTGCTTCACTCAGCAATAAATCTTCCATATTAGTCCATTTTCTATCAAATTCCAGGGCCTTGTTGTTTTTTAGGGCTGAATATTATTTCATGGAGTATATGTGCCATAACTTTTCAGTCCATTCATCTGTTTGAGGACATTTGGGTTGGTCCCATTTATAAAATTACATTTTTCACATTTGATCGTAATTTTATTACCTTTTTTCAGCTTAATTTTTTTTTTTACATTCAATTACTACGTATCAGTACAGCATTACCAAATGAGTTGTCGCATCATGAATACACTCTATGTTGGTCCAAAGATATTGTCATACACATTATCGTTATCATCAGGATTTTCCACTTTTATGTCCCTTCCATGTTTTGCTTCTGCCTTTCCCCCTTGATCCCCTCCTTCCCCCTCCCCCTCCCCCCCACGCCATCCCTAGTGAGCCCAGCTGCCCTCCATGCCTTTATGCCATCTCTTCTTCCAGTCCCTGCACTGAGTGGGGACATACATTGCCTCTCTTTACCTGTGTGTACTGTATGGGTAAGGACTTCTACAACATAAATATTGGCATAATTTCTTTAATTTTATTTCTTTTTTACATTCAGTCAAATATGTCACTTAGCTTGTAAAATGAATGTTCATACATGAATACATTTCTCACCATTCTAGTTGGGGATACTATGCATGTTATCATCAACAGATAACAACCCATTTCTTTGTCCCATAAATGTCTTCCCTCTCTATTTTTCTCCTTAATGTCTTTCCTTGGACTCTCCTCCTTCTCCTACCCCCTCCCCACTGTGTATCTGGTATCTGTAACCATTTTCTATGTTTCTATATCTTCTAGTCATTCAGTTTCAGTCATAGCGTGCAGACAGTCAGTATATATTAAGTGGAGACATTCAATGTCTCTCCTTCATAGCCTGATTTTCATCACTCAGCAGTAAATCTTCCATATTCATCCACTTTCTGTCAAAAGCTAGGGTCTTGCTGGTTTTTTTTATGACTGAGTAGTATTCCACAGAATATATGTGCCAGACTTTTTCAATCCATTCTTCTGTTCATGGACATTTGGGTTGGTTCCATGTTTTAGTCATTGTGAACAGTGCCACAATAACCATAGAAGTCCAAGCACTTTTCCGACTAAGTGTTCTCCTGTCTTTTGGGTAGATACCCAGGAGTGGGATTGCTGGATCATGTGATAGTCCTACTTGTAGATCTTTGGGGAATTTCCATAGTGTTCTCTACAGTGGCTGGACCAATTTATATTCCCACCAGCAGTACAGGAGAGTTTCCCTTTCACCAAATCCCCACCAGCACTTATCATTGTTTTTTTTAATCTTAGTCATTCTGAGTGGGGTTAAGTGGTAACTCATTTTGGTTTTGATCTGCATCTCCCTTATGATGAGGGATATTAAGCGTTTTTTCATAGACCTTTTGGCTGTTTGTATGTCTTCCTTAGAGAATTGTTTTGTTTTTTACTTCATTCTCCCATCTTTTAATTGAGTTGATAATCTTTTTTTGAGTAAGCTGCTTGAGTTCCCTGTGTATTTGTTATCAGTCCCTTATCTGAAACATAATTTACAAAAACTATTTTTCCCATTCCGAGGGCTGTCAGTTCACACTAATTACTATGATTTTTTGCCATGCAGAAACTTCTTAATCTGTCATATCCCACTTCTCTATTTTTTTGATTATCGACTGTGGTTAGTGAGTCTTTAAGATATCTTTGCATACCCCAGTGTCTCCAAGAGTTTCCCCAGTGTTTTCTAGCAGAAGTTTTTATAGTTTGAGGTCTCAGGTTTAGCTCTTTGATCCACTTTGAGTTGATTTTTGTCAATGGTGAGAGGTAGGGGTTTAGATTTCTCTTTCTGAAGGTGGATATTCCATTTTTCCAGCACCATTTGCTAAAGAGGTTTGCCTTTCCCGCTGGATTGACTAGTACCCTTGGTCAAAATTCCATTGGCTGTATGTTTAGGATTTTATTTCTATTCTGTTCCATTGGCCCACCTGTCTGTTTTGTGCCAATACCATGCTGTTTTGATTACTGTAGCTTTATAGCATATTGCCGCCCACTCCTCTCTTCTTGCACATGATTGCTTTGGCAATACAAGGCCTTTCACAATTCCAGACGAATTCTATGCTTGTCTTTCTAGATCTGTGAAGAATGTCTTTGGTTCTTTGATTGAAATTGCGTTAAATTTATAGATTAATTTGGGTAGAATTGTCATTTTGAGTATATTAATTTTTCCAATCTAGGAACATAAGATGTCCTTACACTTTTTTTGTGTCATTTTCAATTTCTTTTTTAGCTTCTCATAATTTTCCTTGTGGAGGTATTTAAAATTTTATATTTGAAATATTAGCTTGTAATAGTGTTGAAATAATAGTACCAAGTTATTTTTGTATTGTTAAGTTATCTTCCTTTATTACATCTACTTAATTATATAAATCAGAAAAGTATTGTATTGGTGTTAACTGATCCACATACCTTATTCCTACTTGCTGTGTTAGTGTCCATGATCTAAGGTTGGATCCCACTTAGCAGAGTTGTCATATACCTTCTGGTGGGAACATTTACTGGTCTTTGGTTTTCATCATCTTTATTCTTTCGAAGAGTCAGTAGAATATTTTACCATTAATGTCCCTCTGTGTATATGTGTTATGTTTTCCATTGAGATTGAGGTTATGCATTTCAGGCAAGAACTCTAAAAATAAGTGATTTTTCAGTTTTCTCAGTTCATCACTGGGGACATACAATGTTGTTCTTGTTACTAGTCATTTTTTAAAAGAATGATTTAATTTTATTTATTCATTCATTTATTTTTAATTTGACCAGGAGTGGGGAGGGAAGTGAGAAAGCAAGCCACCAGATCCAGGACTCAAGCCGTGGTTGGCCAAGTGGGAGTCTTCAGTGCCTTAACTGCCATGCCACCTGCTAGTCCTGTTACTAGTCATTTGACTTTGATTGCTTTTTGTTATCATTAATATAATTAGTTTGGGGAGAAGTTACTACAAATATTGATTGTCATCATAGCTTGATCTAGTAATTTTAGTATAATTCATTGATGTTCTTGTCTAAAATATAATTACTTTGTTTGCCAGATTACAATTATTAAAAATTTCCATTAGTCTTGGGACCAGCAGTTAGCATAATGGCTATGTCACTGGACTCCCACGTAGTCGACTGCGGTTTGAGTCCTGGACCTGGTGGCTTAAACTCAGGCTGGGCGCGTGTGCGTGCGTGCCCAAGATCCCGAGAGGAGAATGGAGGAGAAGGGATTGCAGTGTGGCCATCCCCCCCGGGGGGTGATTTCTCACTTTCTGTCTCTCTCTCTTTGTCTCTCTGGTGAGCTCATGCGCCCTATAACAAAAACAAACAAACAAAAACTCTCAAAAAAATTTCCATTAGTCTTTTATTAGTCAGAGTTTACATTTTGTAGTGGGATGGGTTTTTTGTTTGTTCTGTTTAAATCTGTGGTGGATATGTTTCAAGACCACCAAGTGGCTGTGCAGAACCATGGCTATAGCAAATTTTGATCTATTTCTTTTTCAGTGTAATTTGGATGGATACTAAGTGAGTTAATAGGCAAGACAAAAAAGAGATGCTGGGCAAAAGGATCCTCACATCACAGTAGGCCAGGTCAGGAGATTTCACCCCTCTACCCAGAATACTGCGTGTTCAAACTCACTACATACTCAGTATGTCTCCATGCCGCAGTTGGCCATGGTGGACTGCAGATCAACCTCATACCAGGCCAGACTGTTGACAAGGGGACTGCCTCGTTCGGGGCCGGCGTTTCTCGTCCTCCTCTTACTTCTTCAGTTCTTCGTATCAGTGTTGGCTGCTGGTGCTTATTTGCTCTGACTCATGGGCTAAATCCGTTTGCCCCACGTGTGATCATTCAGGGCTCCCCTCTTCGGCTGGCCCACTGGTTTCTGAGCACTTCTCTTGGGTGCACAGTGGTGTTATCCAGTGTTATCTGTGTCTTATGTGCCCCAGTTGTGTAACCAGCCATTTCTCTTGGATCCGTGGTTTCTTGCAGAATTTGGTGTTTAGAGAAAAAAGATATGGCTTCCAGGAGTGTTTATTTCTGTTGCTTAATCAGTGATTATAAATGACCACAGAAATATTGAAGAAATGTATGTTTGTGTCTTCCCATTGTCTCCCTCTTATTTTTTTTTGTTGGATAAAATCACACATAAAATATAATAACTTAACCATTTTAAAGAATAAAGTTGAGTAGGATTAAGCACACTCATCCTGGCCCTTGTCTGCTCTCCGTGGCTGTGACAGTGCCTGAGGCTGCGCAGTTCATAAACAGTCTACAGGGCTCCTGGTTCCCAGTGTTGAGACTGCCAAGGGGATGGTGCTGGTGTCTGGTGAGGACTCTTCACGAGGTGTCCTCCAGGGGCAGAATTTGGAAGTCTCACTTACATATACAGTGACAGACTGATGAGAGACCCACTCCTGTGATGGCGGTATTAATCCATTTAGGAGTGCAGCTCCTACGTGACGTAATGACTTCTAGTTAGGCCCACCTTTGGCACTTGTATTGGGGACCAAGTTTCCATCACATTAACTTGAGGCCATATATTCAAACGTCATAGCAACGCCATTGTGCGTTCATTGGCGCTGTCTTTCCCTGAAAGAATTTTGTCTTTCAAAACTGAAACTCTACCCTGTAAGCCCTCCATTCTTCTACTTTATGATTTTGGAATCGTTGTATCTGTCTCTTTGTTACTGCCTTATTTATTTATTTATTTATTTATTTATTTTGGAGAGGTTTTTGCTATAGGGCGCGTGCGCTTGCCAGAAAGACAGAGGGAGACAGAGAGACAGAAAGCGAGAAATCACCCCCGGGAGGATGGCCACGCCGCAATCCCTTCTCCTCCATTCTCCTCTCGGGATCTTGGGCACGCACGCACACGCACCTGGCGTGAGTTTTAAGCCACTGGGTCCGGGACTTGAACCGCGGTTGACCACGTGGGAGTCTAGCGACATAGCCATTACACTAACTACTGGTCCCACTGCCTTATTTTTTAAATAATTATTTTATTTAACATTTTAAAAAATGTATTTAATTTGAACAGAGAGGGACAGAGTGAGAGGGGAGAGAGAGAGCAAGTGAGAAAGCAAGTTTTCAGGTTCTCTAGTGACAGAAGCAGAAGCACATCGAGTTTTAGTCTCAGTGTGTAGTTTAAGTTATTGCTAATATTGCCAGTGGAAGGGAAGGTCAGGAGACAGAAGCTTAGCAATATTCCAAATGCTGGGGTGTTATAAGCAGGTTGTTAGCATCCTTTCATCTGGTGAGTGAGTGAAAAATCTTCAAATATTCTGAAACATTTCTATTTCTGTTTTCTTACACAAGCATTTCTTCACAAGCAAGTACCCAAAGAGATCATTTTTGCAGGTAAGCACCTAGGGCCTATATTCTGATTTTTAAGGTGTTATTTTGGCTATTTCTATGATAGATGAGGTTTCTTGTCTCATTTATGGGACATTTCACCAAGCCTACCATGTTTCCTATGGATTTATGTTGCAGTTATAGTTCAAATAAAGTAATCCATAGTTCTCTTGTTTCTCATCAGCATTTAATGAGATCAGGAGCTGAAACAAGGTTTCTTGCCTTTAGTACCAGCAGAATGTACCCCGAAGATTCCAGGACAGCAGGGCAGATAGCTGTGTGGGTGTGGCCAGAATGGTTTTGATTCTTGAAGGATAACATGGTGCACACAGAGGATGACGTTAGTGTTTCCCTGTGCTGTGTCTTTTACTTTTTCTCAACCCCCTGAACTGATACATAAATCAGCACTAAGTAGCTACACAAGAAGTGACGGTTCAGAGGACTAGGCGATTGGATGACATGCAAGTGATTGGAAGGAAGAAGGTGCGCAGAGTGCCCCAGAAGGGCCGAGGAAGGAAGGCAGGCCACAGTCTCATATGGTAAGCTTGGTTTTGGAGCATGGGGTTATGTGGCATTGGGGTTGTGGGAGTTTTCCATGGAGTGTCAATAAATGTTTGACTTGAAGATGCTAGCCAACCATCATGAGGTGTGGCTATGTAAGACCCTGTGTTTAGTTCCGTTTAAAATACCTTTTTCTCTGCTCTCCCAGGTCGTTACCCTGTGGACCAGAGGGTATACAAAGCTTCTGCCATGTTTGCATCTGCAGCATCACCCAGATGTTGTCTTCATTCCTGCAAAAACCTGCTTCCTGGAGCACAGTGATCTTTGGGTCTTCTGGGGCACAACTTTTGTAAAAGTACATCCAGGACTAGAAGCAACCTGCTGTAGGGCAAGTAGTGGCCTGTAACACAGTTAAGTACTTCACTGTGTTGTCAGTATGTCTGCGCTTCTCTATCTTGGGGTATATTATTTCATTGTATGTTCTACTCCTTTCTGAGACTTTGCAAATGGAGTTGAGATTTGTGTGTGGTACATGTAATTTGTTGGACCCCAGGGGCACTTCTATCACACCCGTCATGCCTGTCATGCCTGGGGGTGGCTCCAGTGCCTCCTGTGGCTTCGGTCTCTACTGGGCATACTTTCCCACTCATCTGTACCACAGCCCGCTGTGTCTAGAAGCCGTAGGCAAGGTCGTCTTAAACATTTGTGTTATCTGAATTAGGCCTTTTGTGACTGCTCTTGTCCTTGAGCTTTGTGAGTCTCACTCTAGCAGGATCTGAGACTGAATGGACCTCACCTCCTCCTATTACCTAAACCTACGGTTTGGATGCCAGCACACTATGGCTGTGTAAGGGAGAGCCGGACCACGCACTGACATTCTGAGCCTCGATGATGCCATCCCTTAGGACATGTGAGCCAGTCATTTCCTCGGTAGGATCTGTGCTCTCTTCTATGGGGTGGGAGTGAAGACACTGAATGTACCAAAGAGATGCCTTTTCCCTGTGTCCACCTGATTCCCAGTGCGCTCAATATCAAATACTGCTTGTTTGAATTTTTTAACTTTCTGCTTCTGGAATTAAACTGCACCGTCCACCCGGAAACTACTAATGGCATTGCCTAAACTGTCTTAATACGTAGGCTTATACCCACCCATCCAGGTAGGGACCATGCAGCGGTGATGCCTCTTTAGACCAGTGTTAGCAATAAAAGCCCTTGCTCAAATTTGACAACAATATGATGAAAGTCCACTTATTTTTTACCAAAGGAAGACTTAATGGTTTTAAAAAATCTCATAACTATGTGTAGACATCAGTGTCTCCTTTTTCATTGCCAGCTATATATATTCTGAGGCAAAATTTGTTTCTTTTGCAATATCAAATTATTTTACATGCAGAGAAGTTGCTTCTGTACTTCCAAAGTTAAATTACTGTATCCTAAGCTATTTCTGACATTAACATTAGCCAAGTACAGAATGATGTCCTGCATGTAAGATCGATATTTTGGGGCCAGCAGGTGGCATGGTAGTTAAGGGCACTAGACTCCCATATAGCCGACCACAGTTCGAATCTTGGACCTGGCATCTTCCTTTCTCACTTTCTCTCACTCTCTCTGCCCCTTCCTCTGTGGTTAAATTAAACTGAAACAAACGAATGAATAAATAAAGTTTAAAAAAAAGATCACTATTCTATTCGCACCCCTTTGTTACATGGAGTGTAACACCCAGGTAATGAAGCATTCTGTAGTCTGTACCGGGCTCTGTTAACTTTTCTCTGGGAAGGACCAGCCTTTGCAGCCTGCATTGTGGGAACTAACCAACAGTGTGGAAACAGCCAGATCTGACTTATGAACAAGCAAGCGTGTCATGGTAAAGCTTACGTATAAAAGCAAACAGCACATGTCGGTCCGTATTTGAACCGTAGGCTGTGGTTTCCTGACCCATGGTCTATGCATATGTTCGTGTTTAATTTTTACATTTCCCAGTGTGTGCATGGTCACCAGAGCGTGAGGGAGGAAGCCAGCACCCTACAATTCCTCCTTCCCCATTTCTCCATCCTTCTGGATTTTGGCATGAACACACAGGTGTCTGATTTGTCTTTCAAGCCCCTGGGGTTGGAAATCGAACCCCAGTCAGCCATGTCGGATCCAGCTTCCTGAAGCAGTAGGCAACAGGGCCAACTCACAGCCTAACTTTATTGTCATTGCTCAAAGGGTGACTAGGTCATAGAAGTCAGAAGGGAGAGGAATCTCTCTGTAATTATTCTGAACAACTTATAATACAGACATGAAGTTAAATTTTAAAATGGGAGATATTTTTTGTGTTTTTCTCCTTAAAGCTCAGAGTTACTTTTTTTTTTCATCTTCTTTGATGCCTAATCTCCTTTCTACTAAGGATTGATATCTCATACATTTAAACACGGCCACCAAGAACTAATGTCATTTAATGACGCAAACCAACCTGTGGTCATTCATCTTCCATCTTTCATTTTCTGCTTCATAAAGGTGACAAGAGTGAACCATTTGTGATACAGTGGTCAGTAATTTTTGTAAGCTTATGTAAGTTTATGTGGAATGCATTTATAGCTTTTTGATTGTTATGGTAGATACGTTAATATTTTGTAACTTTCTGTTTTATTTAATATATTGTAGAATATTTTCAGTCAATAAATACAGCTCACTTAGAGGCTTTTTTATTAACAGAACATGTTATAATGAATTTATCAATTTGTCTTTTAGGAAATGTAGGTTAACTTCTTGTTTATTTACATATGTATTTTTGTTGCTACACACGATGTATATAGTTACATATCTGTTCTAGTGCACTTGCATTCCTAGCTCTGGAGGATAGACTTCTAGCGTGGGATTATTGGATCATCAGTTATGTGAACTTTTGTTTTAGTAGATGTTGTGAAATTACCCCTGCAATGTTTTCTGGGCCACTGAAGGGCATTAATGTAATAGCAGTGCTGGTTTTCATAGACACTTGTGTATGGTGGACATGACCAAGGCTTTAAATTTAGCCAATGTAGTAGGTGAAAAGGGTATTGTTAATTTAAGTCTAATTTAAAAGGTAATAACCTTAATTAAAAAGACCAAATAACAATGGATCACCTATGAAACAAAGTAATTATTCCATTCTTATTCCAATCCCAGGGAATATCCTGGTTGTCAGAGCTGGGAATTGCTAACCTTTTCTAAACTTAGCACTTCCGGGGGGTTCATAAACCCCCTAAGTGTACCTTATAACAGCATTTTTTGACTTATTTTTTAAATAATTTTACACCTAGAGAATCAAATAGGGAGACCTGCTGTAGTCTTCACCCAGATGGCCTTTCTCCACGTCGCTCTATCTGCTCTTCCCCCTCTCCATCCCCACTCTTTTTCTACATTGTGTTACTACGTTTTGAAATATTTAGAAGCTGCAGACATTTTGTCCTTTAACAGAAAATACTTTAACTTCTCAGAGCCTGGATGTTGTTTTATTAACATCGGTGAAAAAGTCAAAGTCAGTACTAGTACAAAAAGTGTCACTGTTGTAGTATAAGTTTTGTGGCTGTTGTACAGTGTCTGACAGTGCACAGTGCATGTCCACATTGTCCAGCCTAGGTACGATCTCTGCAGTAATTTGTCCCTTAGGCAGGGTCCAGAGAAAGGTTCTGTGTTGCATTCAGGTGTCATGTTTCTGTAGTTGTACTTAATCTGAAAGAATTTCTTTATCTTTCTTTGTCTTTTATGACATAAGCATTCTTAAAAAGTAATCGTTATGTTCTTAAGAACATTCCTCGAGTTTTTATCTTTTCTTTTTTTCTCTTTCTTTTTTTTTTTTTTTGGAGAGGTTTTTGCTATAGGGCGCGTGCGCTCGCCAGACAGACAGAGAGAGACAGAGAGACAGAAAGCAGGAAATCACCCCCCAGGGGGGATGGCCACGCCGCAATCCCTTCTCCTCCATTCTCCTCTCGGGATCTTGGGCACGCACGCACACGCACCCGGCGTGAGTTTAAGCCACCAGGTCCGGGACTCGAACCGCGGTCGACTACGTGGGAGTCCAGCGACATAGCCATTACGCTAACTGCTGGTCCCTTTTTTTCTCTTTCTTTTGGTGCAAATGAATCACGTTTTGAGTTGCGTTTCAAACGTGGAAGTGTGATGCAGGTTTCTGGGCAGCCCTTTAGTGTCTACCCAGCTGGGCTCCTCCTGAGGGAAACGGTTATGTACATTGTACACTTTGGGCGGGGTTAATTGAGCATTGATGTGTGTCTTCAAATCGCGTTAAGTGGCAAGTGATGTCACTGTCCCATACTGGTGATGTTAACTTTGATAACGGTTCAGTTGGTGTCCACTAGACTTGTGTACTTTACTGTCTGTCAGCAAACCCCTGCACTGTAGCTTTAGTATTCACAGGTCATTTCTCAGCCAAGTCAGTCTCAATTTGTTAAAAAAAAAAAAACCCCTTTATTAGTGCATCTAAATATTGAGTTTTCTAATATAAGAAAGTTTGTGTATCGTGGCTTGTCAGAAAAATCTTATCAGTAAAACCTTTAAGTTAATTTTATAGAATGAAAGAATGAGGTAGTGATCCATAAGAGAAGGCAGGGAGGGCATGGCCTGAAGAGTCGAGCGAGTTTATGTCTACTCGGGAAGTGCGATGTTAGTGGCATAGGCTTCCAGGATGAGTGATACATATGCATTTGCATGAAAAGCGGGTGGAAGAGGTGCCCTCAGGTTTCCTTTGTGAGCCTGGGAGGTGTGCTGGTGGCGTCTGGGCTCACACTCACTCCAGTCCTATGTTCTATGGGGACGATGAGTCCCTGGCACATCTCCTTGCTTTGGGCCAGTTCCTGTGTTGTAATGCTGTGGCAGACTGAGTGATTCCTCACACACAAGTCTGTTTGGTTGACATCTGGCAGAAGTCTCGTCTCACGGAAAGCAGAAGGAACACATACAGAGCAAGAGAACGTGGGGGCCCAACCCGTCTTTTTATCACTACTCCCTTCCACAGTAACCAGCCCACTCCCATAGTTACTGGATTAATCCATTTAAGAGTGTGTTGTTGTGTTTCTCTAATGGCAACAGAAACAGAGCTGTAGGACGTGTAGTTTTTATTGTCTGAGTGTGGGTATTTACCAGAGAGACAGAGAACTCCCATTGGACTTGGTTGTATGACAATACTTATTCCTCCAGTTAATTCTCCATCCCATCATGCCTTGGGGCACATATGCACATGGGCCTCATGTGTTTTTTCAAGTCCCTGGGGCTTGGATTTGGACTGTGACTGGTCACGTAGGATCTGAGTCCTTAAGCTGCACTGTGGGGCAGCCTGAGAGCACTTCTGATATGGGAGGAAATGGAGTAACGGCACAGAGGAATTCTCCTCTCTCTCTCATGTCAACTACCATGTGGTCCCTCCATTACCCTGGAGTTGACTGAGGGGACAGAATGGCTGGGTCTGTTTCCACCAAAAAAAAAAAAAATGCTCTCAGGATTGCAGACTATGAACTTGGAATAAGAGTGCAGAGGAGGGAGCCAGCAGGTGGCATGGTGGTTGAGACGCTGGACTACCACGTGGCTGACCATGGTTCATGTCCTGAACCTGGCGTCTTGCTTTCTCACTATTCTTTTCTCTCTGTCCTCTCTGGTCAAAATTCAAGAATAATCATAATAAGATTCTTTCTTTCTTTTTTAAAATTATTTATTTTAAATTTATTTATTCCTTAATTTATTTTACTTTGACCAGAGAGAGATAGAGAGAGAGAGGGAAAGTGAAAAAGGAAGCCACCAGGTCTGGGACTCGAACCGTGGTTGGCCATGTAGGAGTGTCCAGCACCTTAACCACCATGCCACCTGCTAGTTCCCATAATAAGATTTAAAAAAAAATCTTAATAAAAAGAATATGAGGAGAGTCTGTTGGCTCTGTCTATAGATGACCAGAAAACACCATGATTGCCCGTTTAAGAGTGGCTTCCTACCAGTGGGAGCTTGCCCGAGGAAAGCTTAAGGATAACGTTGTAGCCTCTTACTCCTCTTACCTCTTGAGTTTTACTATTCTCTGACAATAAATTTACTCAGCAATCCAGCTCTTCTGGTAATTACTGTAACTCTTGACAGCAGCTAAATTAATTCCAAGGCAAAACTATACAGTTGGTTAAAAATACCACTTTCGATTCTGTTAAATTGTTCCCCTCATTTGTAACATGAGATTATATTTTTCTGTAAGAAAATGGAACCAACCCAAATATCCATAAACAGATGAATATATTGAAAAGTGTTGCAGATGGGACCTGCAGTTAGTGTAATGGCTATGTCACTGGAGTCCCATGTAGCTGACCACCGTTTGCATCCTGGACCTGGTGGCTTAAACTCACGCCGGGCACATGTGCGTGTATGCCCAAGATCCCGAGAGGAGAATGGAGGAGAAGGGATTGTGGTGTGGCCACCTCCCCTGGGGGGGTGATTTCTCGCTTTCTGTCTCTATGTCTCTCTCTGTCAGGCAAGCGCACGCGCCCTATAGCAAAAACAAACAAACAAATAAACAAAAAAAACTCTCCAAGAAAAAAAAAAGAAAAGTGTTGCAGATATACTCCATGGAGTACTATTCAGCCATAAAATAAGAAAGTCCTTGGCATTCGATAGAAAGTGGACCAATATTAAATATCTATTGCTGAGTGAAGCAAGTCAGGCTATGAAAGAGAAGACATTGTGTGTCTCCCCTTAACATATACGACTGTTCACTCTATGGTAGAGACTGAGGGACTGAAGGACGTAAAAGCATTGAAAATTGTTATGGACACTAGGGAGAGAGTGGATGCAGAGGGGGAGAGGGGAAGAGTGTAGGAAAGGAAATTTGGGGGAAAATAGAAAGGTAAGACATTTGTGGGACCCAGTTACCTGTTGATGATATGTGCAGTATTCTCAACTGGGCTGGACTGAGGTATAGATCATGCTAGGTAAAGTCTCTTCACAATCTAGATAATGTATAGCGATTGAATGTATAAATGATAATTATTAAAAAAAGGATATTGTATTTTGATTTTTTTGCAAAGCAATTATATTTTTGAATTGTTACATTATTTATCTTCAAGGATTATGGATTCTAAAATTGTCTTCCCTCCCACAATGTGTCACTCAGCTTTTCTCAAGAGTGTTCTCGCTCAAGTTCTTTTTTTTTTTTGAGAGAGATTTTCGCTATAGGGCGCGTGCGCTCGCCAGACAGACCGAGACATAGAGACAGAAAGCGAGAAATCACCCCCTAGGGGGGATGGTCATGCCGCAATCCCTTCTCCTCCATTCTCCTCTTGGGATCTTGGGCACGCACGCACACGCGCCCGGCGTGAGTTTTAAGCCACCGGGTCTGGGATGCGAACCGCGGTCGACTACGTGGGAGTCCAGCGACATAGCCGGTACGCTAATTGCTGGTTCCCTCGCTCAAGTTCTTTGAAGAATTGCCTTGCTCACTGACTATATTTTATTCTGCTTTGGTTTTTCAGAATTTTCCATTTTTTAATTTCTGCTGTCCTTAAGTTTTCTACATTTTTATATATGGAAACAAATTTGGTAAGATAAGATCGCTGAGTATTATGCTTCCTGAGAATGGAGAAGAGGACTCAACCAAGTAAATGATGATATCCTCTGCTCTTACTATGAAAGGGAGGATCTATGGTCTCAGAGTACATGATGAAAAGAGACCTAATTTGCTAGTTTTAGATCTATGTTAAACACATGGGTTGAGATTTTGATTGTTAAGATGGAAATCGGGATCTGTGACTCAGGAGGTGGAGAGAGAGAATACTTTGGATTAATAATAATTTCTGTCTGTGGCTGCAGGGAAGAACAGGATATAGAGATAGATTGTACATGGAGTAGGAGTGAATTTGTGAGCCTCTGCCTGGGATTTCCTAGAATTAGTTGTTGAAAAACGAGGATGATTATATTAAGAGATTGTCTCTAGTGGCCAATTATTGGATGCAAAACCAAGGGGTTATGGAGTCTCTGAAGATAGATGAACAATGACGGTAATTCATGCGGTAGCCATGGTTTTGCATTACCAGAAGTCAGCGTTAAGTTTGGAAACTGACAGGGTAATGACTTTAGGTGAGAGTGCTATAAGGGCAGTGGGGGCAGCACTATTTTTTTTTTGGAGAGGTTTCTGCTATAGGGCGCATGCGCTTGCCAGAAAGAGAGAGACAGAGAGACAGGTAGTTAGAAATCACCTCCTTGGGGGATGGCCATGCTGCAATCCCTTGTCCTCCATTCTCCTCTTGGGATCTAGGGCTCACATGCACACGTGCCCGGCATGAGTTTAAGCCACTGGGTCCGGGACTCGAACTGTGGTTGGCTACATGGGAGTCCAGCGACATAGCCATTACGCCAACTGCTGGTCCCATGGGTGGGGGGCAGCACTTCTCATGTTGACAAGGCCAAGTCAAAGGGCAGCTGTACTGAAAGTCGATCCTGCCAACAGGTGTTACCCATGTCAGCCCATCATAGACACATGCTGATATCCTTGAGTGTTCAGGATGTAAGCATCCTAATGTGAAAATTAATCCCAGTTGTACACCATGAGAAAGTTCTTGGCTTTTCACATTGACCGTATGAAAGATAGACCTGGGCGTCTTTACTACATATCCTTAGTCCTGTGGTAGTGATGTTTTCACAGTTCTGTCATTGGAGTTTGCACTTGTGTGTGTGTCTTTGCTCTTGCATCCACTGGCTGCAGCATTGCAGAATGGGTCAGTAGTTTCCAGATCTTAGCCTGTGTGAGATGTTTAACAAAGTTAATTGAGGGGAGGAATGGAAGAGGGGACTAGTGAAAAAAGTACAACCTGATGAAAGCATGAGGAATGGATGGTGCTAGTAACTAAGGGAGTGAAGCAGTATGGGATGCAGAGAGGTTAGAACTTTAAGGGACAAGTTACAGAGATCCTGTGCATTAGATACTAGTTTCACAGAAGAGTGAATGGCAGCAGTAGCACTCAAGTCAAGGAGAAGCTATTATTGTGGATGTATTGTTTTCCCATTGAGTCTGGAGAAGGTGTTGACGATATCTTAGAAGTTTACTGTGCATTGTTCTTGTCTAGTAGGTTAGAGCTGAGTCCATGGAACGTGTTTGTCCAGCCTGTCTAGAGTGTACCATTTAGTTGGTAATGGGCTTTATGCCTCTAATTACAGTTACTCAGTTTTGTTTAATTCCTCCTTTTTGTGTTTCATAGACTAGAAATAATGAGCTCCTATTGACAGGGATATTTTCCTATTCATGTTTAACTTTCCATTACCTTACAGAGTCTAGCGTATAGCAGATATTTAATTTAACTATGTTGACTAAACTACTCATTTAGACAAGGAATGAGTAAAATTTTGATGAATGAGCTCTAAGGAATAAAATGGTGAGTAAAATAGGATTAATAGAGACCCGGTATGAGGTCGTTATTTGGTGGTACTTGGGGGGAGTGTACTGCACGACTGGGGAAATCATGGATTTTGTAGGCTGTTGAGTTAGATGGTACAGATAGATATCCTTGTGTCAGGGAACTGAGCGTCTGTTAGACAGCTTTCTACGATAAAAGCTAGGGTTAGGTTTTAAATCCTCATTAGTGGATGTGGAGTAATAGGATGCAAGCCCTGTTTTTCCCTCTGTCTAATACGGCATGTGTCACTGATGTCCTCTTCCACTGTGTTCTCGCAAGCAAGACAGTCTAAGGGCGGAACTACACATAGTATGTTTTTTTAATCTGGAAAAAAATAAAGAGTTTTCTTTAATTGCCAGAGTGCATGCATGCCTGCCAGAGAGAGGCAGAAACACAGAGAGAAAAGGAAAAGGAGAAAGCACCCCTAATGGGACATGGTCAGGCTGTAGCCCCTTCTTCATTTCTCCATTCTGTTGGGATTTTGGGGCACACACACACACGTCTGTGCCTGGTATGCTTGCATGATGACTTGTGCTAAAATTTGAACTGACATCAGCCATGTGGGAGCCAGCTCCTTTACCTGCTAATCTCCAGGGCTAACCCCAAAATCAACAATTTTATAACAGCACTCTTTTTATGTTCTATCAATCCTAGCAAAGATTAATTTTATTCATATCACACACTCTTACAGTTTACAAATCTTTAAAAAGAAGAGCATTGCATGGAGACTGGGTAGGTCAGCGATGAGACATAACAATGTAAACCAGAGCCACTCACCAGTGACTCTCCATCTTGGGTAGTAACGTGTAGGACAGGCACTCCTCACTTAATGACCAAGTTCCATTCTTACGACTAGGTCATAAAGCAAGTTGGTTTATAAGCTAGGAGCTTGAAGGCGGATGTGGCATGTGGTGGCACTACAGGATTGGTATTTCCCAGTAACGTATCACATGATACCACACTGGAATGACGTGGCTCTATCTAGCCATGCAAAAAGCTTACGTTCGACAAGTGCCAGGAGATAAGAAGAGACTACACAGGCACGCAAGTCCAGTGTGAGCATTCTTACTCTGAGATGGCTCTGGGTCACAGTAAAGCGTGAAGTTATGAGTGAAAGAGGGAGTCTTGCATGGCTGTGACCGATTTGTGCAGTGAATACTGACTGACTGTGGAATGAGACAAAGACTGAGGAAGGGAATTCCAGAGACTCCTACAGACTGAGAAAGGGAACTCCCTGCTCTGGAGAACTGGTTGGAAGTCCAAGTGTTGATTGAACAGGTAGGTCACCCGGTGAGGAGTGGCCATATAGCTTACATGGTTAGTAGGTAAAACTGTACAGTATTTACATTACACTATGATTACTTTGTTGTCTTTCTATTTTATAGCACTTAAAAATGTACCCTGTAAGTATCCTAATATTACCCTATCAGGCTAAGTATGATAGCTGTTTCCCCAAAGCACAGTAGAGCTATATTCATTTTGTGACATAGTTTACTTGTTTAGTATTAGAATTCAAGGAGTGTTGAAAAATGTCTACCGATTACTGATAAATGGGAAGAGTATGTGTATTTCAAATAAGATATCAAGAGAGACAATAAAGAAAGTATGAAAGAATTGTTTGCAAGGCTTTCACATTACTGTTAAGTTTGAGAAATCCAGAAATGAAGGAATCCTCACCCATGGCAATTGCGAAGAGGTGAAAAGCTGTAGAGGAATGCCCCTGGGCAGAGACCTGGCCACGCTGTTGTAGAGAGTGTTGATCTCTTGAAGGACATAGGTAAATGGGAGGTGTGCTTCCTTATGCCTTCTCATTCACTCTTCTGAGCAGGCATAACACTTCTTTGGATGTTACTTCTTTTGGAGGGAGTACTGCTGTTGGTTCAGGCTGGGATATGCAGCATCAGATTCACCAGAGCCTTGGTCTTGCTGATTCACTAAGCTCTTCATTAATGGTATTATGGGATTTCCACCCAAATCCACTGTTCCTGTCTGATCTATCTCCTCTATCCGTTGTCTCTCCATCTTTAGTGGAGAAGTCTGGATTGGAAAGAGAATCTGAATGGGTCTGTGCTAAGCTAATCGTTTAGGGATAGGTCTTGTTGAATGGCAGCAGGCCCTGAAGCATCCTGGGCCTTACCGGTCTGCCTTAATGTAAATAGCTGCTTGTGTTTAGTTCTGTCGGCTCACGTGCATCGTGTTGTATTCTACATGTACAGCCATCGCGATTCATGCTGTGTCTATGTCCTTGCCCCCATGAGCTCCTACTGGACAGGGATTTTCTTTTCTTTCTTTCTATTGTCTTACGACAATGTCAAATGTAAAAATGTCAGTTTGTTGGATAAACAGACATGTGAAGGAATGAGAGGGAGGGCCATGAATAACGAGGAGCTGAACATAGCAACAAAGGCGAGGGTGGCAGTCTGATGGACATTCAGTGGTGTTGTGTACCTCAGGTGTCTGGCGTGTTCGACGGTGTTGAAACGAGAACACCCATGGTAGCAATTTTCCTTTCCCTGTGATTTGCTGGGAGTAGAAGGGAAAGGAGGCTGTGTGCTGAAACACGTCCTGTCACCACTGGGGTCAACGAGCCGTCCCTGTGCTGTCACCACTGGGGTCAACGAGCCGTCCCTGTGCTGTCACCACTGGGGTCAACGAGCCGTCCCTGTGCTGTCACCACTGGGGTCAACGAGCCGTTCCTGTGCTGTTTGCTTCTGCTTTTGCTTGACATGGCCTGAGAAAATGGATTGTGTAGGTTCATTTTCTTTTTGAATCTGTTCATCTTATTACGTCTATGAGAGAGAGCATGTGCTAGACGGGTTCTCCCCAGGGGTCCTGCCGTGCTAGCAGCTGGCCCTGGATGCCCACTTTTTAGGTCAGAATCTTACCTTTCCACTAACACAGTTGTTATAAGTTCTCCATATTTCCCCAAGAATTATCTAGTCTGGAGACCCAGTCGTTGTCGTTTAGTTATTGTCTCCCACCTGCTTGCTGACCTTTCCTTAGCTCTTCATGCATCGCAGAACTACTGGTGAGAATTCTTCACTTCCAGTGGCATGGTGATGTTTTAATTTATTCAACGGCATCTTTTCTTAGTCCTCCTATTGATAGATATTATTACTGAATATTAAATTATATTTTGCCTTCTGTTTTTTTAAGAGAGTTTTGTGCTATAGGGCATGTGCACTTGCCAAAGAGACAGAGAGACAGAGACAGGTGAGGAATCACCCCCTCACCCCGGGGGATGTCCATGCCCGTAGTCCTTCTCCTCTAGCCTCCTCTTGGGATTTTGGATATGCACGCACATGCGGCCAGTGTGTTTCTAGTCCCTGGACCTGGTCGGCCATGTAGAAGGCCAGCGAGGTAACCGCTCTGCCATTTGCTGGTCCCTGTTTTGCCTTCTTTCTAATACTTTAACTGTCATCTATTGTTTCTGTCCTTGATTTTATTGGAAGTCAGTGAATATTTGATTCATTGTTCCTATTTATTGTGCCATTTTTATGTGACTCTTTACCATTTTTTTTCATCATTGTTGCCATTGAGCCATTTTTGACAATACTGCGATTCTTTGTGGTTTTCTTTATATTTGGTTATATGATGACTTTCTTGAATCTAAAAATTCACGTATTTGTACTAAATTGATTACTTTTAGATGTTAAAAAACAACTTTTTGGACCAGACAATGGCATGATGGTTGAGGTGACTGGACCCCACACGTCCTACTGCATTGTTTGAGTTCTGGACCCAGTGGCTTGAAAAACACACTGAGTGCATGTGCATGCATGCCTAATAGAGAATGGAGAATGGATAAGGGAGGTGAAGGGATGTGCTGTGGCCACCCCCCTGGTGGGAAGCCTTCCCTCGTTCCCTGTCTCTCTCCCTCTTTGTCTCTCTCTGGTGAGTGAGTACATGTGCCCTCCAGAAAAACAAAATCGAACCTTGTCATCAGTCACCTTTTCTCCTCCTAGGCCTTCCGTTTATGTGTTTACTTGAAGCATACATGACAAATCAGTATTTTGTGAAGGAGTGACTAAAGAAGATAAGTATCCCAGTAGAAAGTTAGAAAGGATATAAGTGAACAACTCATCAAAGAAGTACATTGTCAATGGCCAAGAGCATTTAAAAAATGCTTAACTTTATTCATATGAAACTTGTAGATATGACAAACACGAAATATATTTGTGGAGTATGTACATGAAATATATTTGTGAAGTACAAATATGAAGTAAATCAACAGTCGCTTGCCTTTTTCACCTCTCAGATTAATAGGGAAATGAATTAAAGTGTAGAGAATCTGTACATTTCGATGTGTTAAAGTCTTTGTAGAAGATAGTAGGAAACGCATGTCAGATGAGGTGAGCTCATCCTGCGTAGTGATTCTGTATTTAAAACTTCCTGCAGGGTATGATGCGGCTTGTTCAAAGGTGTATGTGAACTCATTACACTGTGACTGTGCTCAGCTAGTGAAGACACGCTGTACAGCTCTGTGAGACATGAGTGGTGTTACCGTAGCAAATACCTGTTTATGAAGCCATGATACCAGGGGTCCAGTGGGGGCCATATTCAGTTGTTAATGTGGTAATCACGTGTGCTTCAATTAATTGATAGGAAAATCCAGCTTTCACAAGTCAGTTCATTTACTAGTCATTGAGTACCAGCTGTATTTGAGACACGAGTGTTGTATTTTATTCATGTGAAATGATACATGTATGTGTTTTTTCCTGATATGGTCAATAAACCAATTTTATAGGAAGAATACTCACAAAATGTTCACAGTGAGTTCTGGTCATTATTATTGTGTGTGTGTGTGTGTGTGTGTGTGTGTGTGTGTGCGCCCGCGCACACACAGGTTCATATATATCTAAATTATGTGTAACATGTATTGGATTTCTTTTTTTATTATTATTATTATTATTTTTGGAGAGGTTTCTTTTCGCTATAGGGCGCATGCGCTCACCAGATAGAGAGAGAAACATAGAGACAGAAAGTGAGAAATCAACCCCCAGGGGGGATGGTCACGCCGCAATCCTTTCTCCTCCATTCTCTTCTTGGGATCTTGGGCATGCATGCACACACGCCTGGCGTGAGTTTTAAGCTACCAGGTCCGGGATGCGAACCATGGCCGACTACACTACGTTCCAGCGACATAGCCATTACGCTAACTGCTGGTTCCCACATGTATTGGATTTCTTTAATGAAAGGTCTTCTGGCTTTCTTTTCTTTTTTTTTTTTTTGTTTGTTTTCTGTCATAGGGCACATGCATTCGCCAGAGAGGTGAGAAAGAGATAGAGAGAGAGGAAAAGTGAGAAATCACCTTCCCCCAATGGGGATGACCATGCCGCAACCCCTCTTCTCCTTTCTCTCCCCAGGATTTTGGGCATGCACACTCATGTGCCTGGCATGATTTTCAAGCCCCCGGGTCTTGGACCTGAACCACGGTTGGTTATGTGGGAGTCCAGTGCCCCAACTACAATGCCACCTGCTGGACCCGAAGTATTGATTTTTTAGTTTATGTACAACATGTGGAGGTAAGTGTTATAGAGTAGTGATCTCATTTCATGTTAATAGTAACTATATGGAATAGGGTTTTGCTTTGCTTTTCCTTTTCAAGTAAACTGAGGCTGAGTTTGATTGTGTAATCCAGCCTCTTATTCACAATATGAAATACAGCTATCTTATGACATCACAACCTTCATCTTAGGATTTCATAAACTTTGACAATTGGAAATACCTACGGTTTGCTAAATCCATTGAGCAAGTCCTGTTTGGGACCAGCAGTTAGCATAATGGCTCTGTCGCTGGACTTCCATGTAGCTGACCGCAGTTCGAGTTCCAGACCAGTGGTTTAAACTCACACCAGGCGCGTGTATGTGCGTGCCCAAGATCGTGAGAGGAGAATGGAGGAGAAGGGATTGTGGCGTGGCCATCCCCCTGGGGGATGATTTCTCACTTTCTGTCTCTCTGTCTCTCTTTGTCTTTCTGGCAAGCACATGAGCCCTATAGCAAAAACCTCTCCAAAAGAAAAAAAGAAAGTGCTGTTTTGGGGAAGAATGTGCATTTCAGAGGTCCAGAAGTCCCATTTATTCACCCTGTGTCTGTAAGATCATAGGTCTGGGAACTATCTGCAGCTTCTCAGGGTAGAACATACGAATGTTGGGATGTTACAGGAATATGAGAAAAAATGAATATGACTTTGGTTTGTAGAAATTTTTTGGTGTAAACTTTTAAGGAATGACTTCCTGAAGTACAGGGCATTGATTGCTTAAGAGATTTAACAGTGTGTTCTGGCCTAAAACACTGGTATATTGTGGGACAGCTCAAAGAAAATTGACCAATAAAAACAGTGTCACTAAAAACAGAAGAAACTGACTTTGGAATAGACCCAATGGCAGGCAAAATCATGCATAAAAACTGAAAATAGCTGCGAAAAGGCCAGTGGGAATCCCTAAGTGAACAAATAGTTGGCATCTGATGTAGATTTAAATAACGTAATCTCCTGCTATAATATTCTGATTTTTTGAAATGTGTATATATGTGTGTGTGTGTGTATTTTAAGGTTTTGTCATTGGACATGTGCACTCGCTGGAGAGAGAAATCACCCCAGGGGGATGGCTGCACCACAGTCCTTTCTCTTCCATTCTCTTGTGGTTTCGGGCACACATGTACGTGCACTCGGCATAATTTTCAAGCCACCAGGTCTGGTACTCAGACCGCGGTTGACCATGTGGGACCTCCAGTGCCCTAAGCACCACACCACCTGCTGGTCCCTCCAATTACATTTTATGACTACACAGTTTGCTTTCTAAACACTTCTTCCACATTTGAATATGTGCTTTTTAATAAATGTACTTTCCACAGTTACCTTCATTTATTCTCACCGTTTTCTGAGGACAGCATTTTGTGTTTTGGTTAGAAGTTCTCATACCTGGAACATTGCTTGAAAGAGTAAACACGGAAACTTGTGCTGAAATTTTGCTGGACTGTGCTTCAGCATGGCAGCGATTGAAGCATGTTTAGACCTTCAACTCCTTTCTAATGTAAGGGGTGTTCTATGCTAGTCTGTGTCTTTTTATTTGCTGGTATTTGGAGGGACTGTGGGGTGAATTGACTCTGAGATTCTTGCATTTGGTGTTCTGGAATCTTGCAAACAATGAAGGAGGGAGATGAGGACAGGAGAAAGCTGGCGGAGATGGAGAAGCTGTATCCACTGACAGCAAGCATGGAGCCGTCTCTAGTTTTGACTGATACCATTTGGATCAGACATGGTAAATCTCTTGAAGGATGAGAAAACTGATTAATGGTGGTAAGATTTTTATAATATTATTAGATTTATATTTGAGTGGATGGATGGATGGATAAATAGGTTTTAGAAGATATAGTTAATCTTTACAATAGAAAGCCTTAATAAAAGGAATTATAGGATGTGAAAAAATCAGTATTTGACAATAAGTATGGTTGTGTGAACCAGAAACTTTCAGAGAAGTGTTGAGGACAAACAGCATACCTACATGGTTTGCAACTACCTCCTTGATGAGATACTTGCCGAATGTTAGCCTCCCTATACCTCCTTGATGAGATACTTGCCGAGTATTAACCTCCCTGTACCTCCTTGATGAGATACTTGCCGAGTATTAACCTCCCTGTACCTCCTTGATGAGATACTTGCCGAGTATTAACCTGCCTGTATCTCCTTGATGAGATACTTGCCGAGTATTAACCTCCCTGTACCTCCTTGATGAGATACTTGCCGAATGTTAACCTCCCTGTACCTCCTTGATGAGATACTTGCTGAATGTTAGCCTCCCTGTACCTCCTTGATGAGATTCTTGCCGAGTATTAACCTCCCTGTACCTCCTGGATGAGATACTTGCCGAATGTTAGCCTCCCTGTACCTCCTTGATGAGATACTTGCCGAGTATTAACCTCCCTGTACCTCCTTGATGAGATACTTGCCGAATGTTAACCTCCCTGTACCTCCTTGATGAGATACTTGCTGAATGTTAGCCTCCCTGTACCTCCTTGATGAGATTCTTGCCGAGTATTAACCTCCCTGTACCTCCTTGATGAGATACTTGCCGAGTATTAACCTCCCTGTGCAGAGCCTGGTGGGTTCCAGTGGATTGCAAAGGCGAGGCTGATGCAGACTGTAGCGGTAACATCTGCCTGCCCTGCAGGGTGCACTGAGGATCCAGAACAACATTCTACTCTTAGTCTAAAACACACATCCCTCTACGGAATAGTCCCGGGGGGTAAGTTTAAATAGATGTGAGAACCAAATGAATATAACATTGATTCAGGGTTTCTCTAAAAGGCATGAAAGGAAAAACTGGGGAAATTCACAAAAAGTCTATCAGATAAGTTATAAGGTTATATAAATGTTGACTCCTTATTTGGTAATGCTACCAAGGATATGTAACAAAAAATAGTTGCTTTGTAGTAACAAATGGAAAGATTTAGGAAGTAAAGGCGTATCAGAACTGCAGTTTTTAAATTGTTCCTAGCATACACGAATATACATATTTCAGCAAATAGGTAAAGTAAGAAGAGACAGGCAGATAAAATAGCTGCAGAGAATAGCAAACAGGGAGCACAGGTGAGAGCCATGCAGGAAGTGGTAGTCCAACAGCTGCTTGGTACGTCTTCCACCTTAAAATAAGTAAACTTAAAACAAAACACTGCTTCAACTTCCTTTTCATCTGTCTGCTTGATATAGCTATCTACTGCCCGTCACTCCAGCCTGCTTACATGATTATGTTTAAAGAGGCTGTGTAAACTACAGACTCCAAAGCAGTTTTGTTTCCTTATTCTCAGTCCCCTCACACTTCGCTCAGCATACAGGCTGGGAGACATCCAGGACACAAAAGCATGAGATGCGCTGGTGTTCCATGGGACTCGGAGGTCTCCAGGTCTTCTTCAAACATCTATCATATACCGTTAGCATAGCCATGCAATCCTCCTGGGATTATTTTCATTTATTTATTTTTAAATTTACTTATTTATTACTATTTTAAAAAATTGCCACAGGGCACATGTGCTTATGAGAGAGAGAGAGGGAAGAAATAGAGACCAGGCTTCCAGGGCTGGAACTCGGCCTTGGTTGGCCATGCGGGGCCCAGCGCCCTACGTGCCACCCACCGCTGGTCCTACTCCTGGGATTCTTAGTTGGTGTGGTTGAGTAGAGTTGGACCAGCCTCACTTTCTCTTATTTTTCTTATGTCTTACCCTGTAATACTCTACTCCATTGAGTTCTTTTTATAAAATCATTTTTCATTTATGTATGAAATTCATCATGTATTTTTATGTTCTTGCTATTGTTCCATCATTGTACTTTTTTCAAGTAGATTACAAAAGTCTTTGTATATAAATTCCTGTTTACTATTGAAATAGATTTTTAGTCCTTATAGCTTCCAGACGTTGGTCTCATGATATCACTGTCATGTGCCTGTTTTTTTTAAACCCATTACTGTTTTTTTTTTTTTTTTTTTTAGTTTTTTTTTTTTTTTTTTTTTTTTTTTTTTTTTTTTTTTTTTTTAGTTTTTTCTTTCTTTCTTTCTTTCTTTCTTTCTTTCTTTCTTTTTTTTTTTTTGCTATAGGGCACATGCGCTCGCAAGACACAGAGAGACATAGAGACAGAAAGTGAGAAATCACCCCCCAGAGGGGGTGGCTACGCTGCAATCCCTTCTCCTCCATTCTCCTCTCGGGATCTTAGGCACACACACACACACACGCCCGGGTGAGTTTTAAGTCACCGGGTCTGGGACACGAACCACAGTTGACTACATGGGAACCCAGTGCCATAGCCATTACACTAACTGCTGGTCCCACTCATTACTGTTTAGCAGGGCATTTTCATTTGTTGGAATACAGTTTTAGAATTTCTCATTCAAGAAACAAATTACTATGCCACTGATTTTTTTTAAGAGACAGAATCTTGTTATGTTGTCCAGGCTAACATTAAGCTTGCGATTCTTCCTCAGCCTCCCTCGTAGCTGGGTGTACAAGCCTGTGCTTCTGTGTCCAGTTATGTACCACCATGTTGTACAGCAGGGCAGAGAGGGCGATTTCATAGAGGGATGGGTTCAGGGAGGGACTAGAGGAAGTGAAATGACAGATGTGACAAAGGCTTAGACAACGGTAACTGTGTGCGGGTGGATGCATGATACATAATTGTTACAGAACCGATACTGCATTTTAACTTCAATTAATCTTGTCCACTTACCAATCTATTTTCTTTGTGATTTTTGTGCTGCAGGTCAAAGTCTTGGAAAAGCTACGGCACTGCAAGGCAGAGAGGTGAGCAGCCCCTCTGGTGCTTTTGAAATTGTTCGTGTGCGTTGTGGCTGGAGATGTCAGGGCTTCACGGTCGGTGAATTTATGGCTGTAGAGACTCAAAGGAAAATCTCTTTGCAAGATGCATATTTTTAATCGCTAGGCCATGGGCCCAGCCTTATGATTGACTCTTGTGTTTTTATCTTACTTGTGTCCAGCCCTGCTTTTTAAGTGGGATTCTCACTATTGTTTCTTTTCTCTTTAAACATGTTTTTACTTCCTTTTTTTTTTTTTTGAGAGAGATTTTTTTTTTTTTTTGCTATAGGGTGTGTGCGCTCACCAGACAGACAGAGACAGAGAGATAGAAAGCAAGAAATCACCCCCCAGGGGGGGATGGCCACACCACAATCCCTTCTCCATGCTCCTCTCAGGATCTTGGGCACACATGCACACACGCCCGGCATGAGTTTAAGCCACCAGGTCCGGGACTCAAACTGCGGTCGACTACATGGGAGTCCAGCAAGATAGCCATTATGCTAACTGCTGGTCCCTCCTTAAACATATTTTTGAAGTAGCCCAAATAATTTTGGAGATCACTGACATTTTCTTTTAGTATCATTTGTGATGGAGGAAAATAATCTTTTAGTGAAATTCAAGTGTGCTAAATAATAATCATTCTTTTTCTGACACATTCAGAATATTAGTGCTTGGAAAAAAATTTTGGTCAACTCAGATGTTAAGGAGTCGACGAGAAAGCAGAATTGTAGAACATGTGTGAGTATGAGCATCAGTGTCCTGTTGCGAGTATTCCCTGTAGATTTTAGATCATTTTAGATCATTTTATTAGAGTCCCAGGCCACATTTTTCTTTATACAGAAATCATCTATTTTCTTCAAGTTCATTTCTTATATGAGGAAAAGAGAAAGCTGTAGAGACAGAGCGACAGACAGCACTCCAGCAGGGTCTTGACACTGTGACCCACCTCCTGGCTTGCGGCAGATGTGGATCACAAGCGCATGCATGCCGGGTTTGCTTGGGCAGCCTCTGCACTGGGATGGGGAACCTTCCTGTGCCTTGCAGGGCATCTTGTTTTACTGCTGCACCACAGGCCTCCAAGGTCACAGTACACACACACACACACACACACACACACACATGCTGTATGTACGTGACAGTGCATACATAGAAAGGATCTTTATTACTCGTGGGGAAAACGTCATTTATTCACTATGCATGTGTGACTCATTTAGGTACCAAACAAAATGGCTTTTTTTC
>NW_006204543.1:973766-988014 GCF_000334495.1 Tupaia belangeri chinensis
TGTGGTGGGCGCTCGGAGTCTTGTCCGTGTGCTGGCAGAGGAGCCCCGCGTGCCTGTGCTAGGCGATGACCAGGCACCAGTGTTCGTGCTGCCTTGGTTTTAGTCTGTTATGTCCCGAGATTCTGTTTTACATGTTTTGTGTGCTGAGGTAGAGGAGGGCTGGGATGAGCTCTGTACTTCAGAGAACAGGCTGAGCAGCTGAGCCGCACACTGAGAGCCGCTCACCCACTTGGCGCTGCAGTTCGAGGACGTGCTCGTGCCTACGGTGCCTTCTAGGAACGCCTATGTGGTACCTCTCTGTCTCTGGAGAGTGGGTCCACCTTCATTTCCAATTAAAAATTTTATTTCATGTGATTTTTTGCATGGAATAAAAAAAATGTAGGATTTTGAGGAGTCATTGATTTTTGTTTTTACAATTTAATAATGTAACAAACTGTCCTTTTTGAAATTTAACTATGCTTAGGAGTTGCCTTGAAAAATTATTTTGCTTACAGCATGTTGACTTTTTTTAGAATTATTTAATTTAATTAAATTATTTTTTTAGTTTGATCACAGAGAGAGAGAGAGAAAGTGAGAAAGCTTGCCACCAGGTCTGGGACTTGGACCGTGGTCGGCCATATGAGTCTAGCACCCCAACCAATATACAACCTGCTGGCCTCTCTTTGACCCATTTTTAAATTAGATTTTTGTTTTCTTATGTCGCATTTATAGAATCCTTTATATATTACAGACAAGAGCCCTGTATGTTAGATTTGTGACCTAAAAAATTTTTTTTCATACTCCATAGCTTGTTTGCTCATTTCCTAGACTGTGTGTCTTGAAGCAAAGGTTTACCTTATACTTGTAGATAGTAGTTGTACACGGTTATGGGGTATAATCCAATGTTTTGATACATAATGATGCAATAAAAGTAATTAGCATGTACATTATGGTGAATATATATCATGTTTGTTGTGATAACATTGAAAATCTTCTGTTTTAGCTATTTAAAGTGTATAATGCATTAGAGTCACTGTTGTCACCTCTGTTACACTGTTGGTGTAATAGAGCATCACAATTTTCCCCTTTTTAAAAAGAATTATTTATTTAATTTTACTTATTATTATTTTAAAATTTGCTGTATGGCACATGTTATCATCAGAGAGAGAGAGACAGAGACAGAGAGAGACAGAAAGCCACCAGGTCCTGTAAACCACAGTTGGCCATGTGGGATTTCCATACCTTAGCCACCATGCCATCTGCTGGCTCCCCACAATTTATTCTTGATTGCTGACTGTAACATTGCACCCAGTCTCACCAGATCCTCACAACCACTATTATACTCTCAAATTCTGTAAGATCAACTTTTTAAAATTCCATGTAGGAATTAAATGACATGATATTGGCCTTTCTGTACTATATTACATAATAAAATATTCCTCTAGGCTTACCCATGTTATTACAGTTGATAGGATTCTAATTTTTTTAAAACTAAAAACCTAAGAACCCTTTTTATGTTTTTATGTTAAGATTTTTCCCCCACAGTGTCCATGAGCTTGTCAGAGAGAGGGCAGCGTAAAAAATCACCCCCAGCATGGTAGCTCCATGCTGTGAGAACATGCACACGCGCTCAGTGTGTTTTTAATGTCGCCAGGTCCAGGACTCACACCATGGAGTTGGCCATGTGGGGTTCGTTATCTTCTCCACCTAGCCACCTGCTGGCCTATGTGTTTTTGTATCTGTTTGTCTCTTGGGTTTTTATTTTGATTCTGTATCTTCCCTTGTGTATCGTGCTATGATGTAAATGGGAGTATAGACTTCTTTCGACATAGCGATTTTATTTCCTTTGGATATATACCTGGTAGTATTATTGCTGGATAATGTTGGAGGTCTGCTTCAAATTTTCATTTTCTTTTAGGTTTTAATTTTTTAATTTATTTTTTCACGTTTATTTATTTATTATTATTGTTTATACATTTAATCACTATATATCATTTAGATCGTAAAGAGACTTTACCCAGCATGACATACACCTGGCATATAAACATTATTTCTATGTATATATAATTTATACATATAAATTCCATTCTGTAGGTGGACTCTTCGTTTTTAAAATAATTTCCTTTGTAGTTCAGAAGAGTTTAAGCTTAATGCCATACCATTTTTAATTTTTGCTATGTTTTAGAGATCATGTGTAAACAGTCCTTATCTACAATAATGTCACATTGCATTTCCCCTATGTCTTTGAAGTAGTTTCATTTCTTACACTTAATCCTTTAATTTTTTTTTGAGATATTTTTGCTATAAGGTGCTCATGTTCACTGGAGAGACAGAGACTGACTGAGAGATAGAAAGTGAGAAGTCACCCCCCAGGGGGGATAGCCATACTTCAATCTCTTTCTCTCCATTCTCCTCTTGGGATTCTGGGCACACACATACACATGTACCTGGTGTCAGTTTCAAGCCAGTGGGTCTGGGACTGGAATCGTGGTTGACTATGTGGGAGTCCAGCAATGTAATCTTTTTTTTTTTTTTTTTGCTATAGGGCACGTGCACTCGCCAGGCAGAGAGAGAGAGAGAGAGAGAGAGACAGAAAGCAAGAAATCACCCCCCAGGGCGATGGTCACGCCGCAATCCCTTCTCCTCCATTCTCCTCTCGGGATCTTGGGCACACACGCACACGTGCCCGGTGTGAGTTTTAACCCACCGGGTCCGGGACTCCAACCGCGGTCGAGTATGTGGGAGTCCAGCGACATAGCCATTACACTAACTGCTGGCTCTCCAGCAATGTAATCTTTATGCCATCTGCTGGTCTCAAAACCCTACTTCATTTGGAAATGATTTTTGTGTATAGTTAGAGAGAAGGGTTAAATTTTCATTAATTTTTGTTTGAATATCCAGTTTCCCCAACACCATTTATCGAAAAGAATGTCCTTTTGATACCAGAAGTTGGCGTAATGGCTATGTTGCTGGATTCCTATATAGTCAACCACTGTTCAAGTCCCAGACCCAGTGGCTTAAACTCACACCAGGCGCACGTGTGTGTGTGCGTGTCCAAGATCCTGAGAGGATAATGGAGGAGAAGGGATTGTGGCATGACCTTCCCCCTGGAGGGATTATTATTCAAATAATTGCTTAAATTTAGTTCTAGGTGTTGCTCTTACCTATTATCAATAGAATTGTATTTCATTCTCTTTCTGTATGAATTGCTATTGGTTTATGTAAATGCTACTGAGTTTTTTATGCTGATTTTGTATTCTACAACTTTACATACAGAGATAACAGAAGGAAGTGAGTGGCAGATACAAGAGAGGTACCCAGTCTGCAATAGTGGTACACGCATTTTGTGTGGTGTACCTGGATCCATTTTTCTAGCTTGCAGGTGGTTTCTACACCCAACTCCAGGAGACTGCCATGATGGGCTTGCTGCCTGCATTGAATAAAGAGCACCACTCTGTAGTCCTTTGATGTGTGAGGCCTGGGGTGACCTGCCACATGTGAATTACTCTAAAGGTAAGTATGTCTTGGCCAGTGTGCCAATGTTTTCTTGGCATGTGGGAGACCACAAGCCAGTAATGGCATGTAGAGTAGCACTCCTTGTGACCCATCTGATCTTGTTGCTGGGTGGCCACACAGGTGGACTGTCCAGTGTGCTGAGGTTTTGTAATCTTTGGCCTGTCCAGGGCTTCATCTATGGTGCTCAACCTGCAGCCTCTTAGAATGTGCTTGGATCGATGATGACTCCTCCATAAACCTTCCTTGGAAAAGCTGAACAAAATGATTGAAAATTCTCTACCGTCTCTCTCATCGAAACTGAGGTCCAGCATGATGCCTTCATCAGGGACTGTAGGAGTAAGAGCTGCCTTCTGCTAGTGTACATAGTCATTCTAGCACCTAGGGAGTGTATCAATGGAAGCCTTTCATTTTTATGGGTCATAGAAACATGTCTTCAGCTTAAAATGGTAGGGTAGCTGTGTCCTTGTTTAACTGGCAGGGTGGTCATGCACATAGGCACCCAGGTTCTAGAAGTAACGAGTGTGCATCTCTTGCTTAGACTTGGTGAGCTCCTAACAAATAGCATTGTTTGGGGTGAAAACTACCTATTTTCTTGGAATGTTCCTTTGGGTCAATCAATGAGCACCCCTAAGTGGAGTGTCTCCTGGACATGATATTGCACATTGGAAGAAGACTTTCATGTCTCTGGGCCAGTGTTTCAGGTCAAGGTGACTACTGTCATGGCAGTGGTTTCTGGTCCTGGTGGTTATTTGATTAATGGGCTATGAACTCGGCCTGGGAGATAACCAGGAAATACTGCTTTTTTATATACCCTAGCAGGAACAGTATTTTGTTTTGGCATAAGCAATGGCTGTTAGATATGCCAGCTCTGGTCAGTTTGGGATCCCATAGAAGGGAAAAGTGGGAACCAGCAGTTAGCGTAATGGCTATGTCGCTGGACTCCCACGTACTTGACCGCGGTTCGAGTCCCGGACCCAGTGGGTTAAAACTCACGCCGGGCGCGTGTGCGTGCATGTCCAAGATCCCGAGAGGAGAATGGAGGAGAAGGGATTGTGGCGTGACCATCACCCCTGGGGGGTGATTTCTCGCTTTCTGTCTCTCTGTCTCTCTCTGTCTGTCTGGCGAGCGCACGCACCCTACAGTGAAAATCTCTCCAAAAAAAAAAAAAAAAAAGAAGGGAAAAGTCACATCCATTTTTCAAAGTCCCTGGTGTTCAGGAAGAGGATGTCAGGGCACGAGGTAAGTATACTATGGAAGCTCCTTGAAGGACAGAGGCACCCACCTTTCCCCCAGGGAGGGAGGCACACAGACATGCAGCAGTCATGGACTACCACAGAAACATACATACACAAACACAGAAGCAATCAGACGTGAGTTTTATAGCTATCCACCAACCTTAGTGGGAACCCATAGTTACTCAGATAATGGAGACAAGTGAGAGAGTTGAGTGATTTCCTTGGGCAACAGTGGCTTGCACATGTTGTGTTGTTTATCTAGTACTTTTTCTTAATTAATTGCCTATATGATTTCTCTGTCCAACTCAGGTGAAGATGCCATGATAGCTTTGCTGTGCACACTGAAGGAAGGCTCCATTTTCTGGGAGGACCAGAGGCCTTGGGCGGATAAGTATGGCCTGGGACACACCCACTATATTTGATCACTCTTGATGGTAAGCATTTCCAGGGCCATGGTGCCAATTATGTCTGATGAGTATCAAGGACTGAAAGGACCTAGATGTCCATAGGCCATTAGTAACTTGCTGAGTTACACTCAATCGCCCTGTATATCCATGGTACTCCACAACTAGTCTCTGGAGTATCCAGGGTGCTAAGTCTTAGAGGTCATTGGCCCGCCGAGTGTACCTTGCCAGCAGTGCTCAACTTTCACTAGCTTTGAATATGCTTGGATCGATGATGACTTCACCATAAACATTCCTTGGAAAAGCTGAACAAAACGAGTGAAAACTCATTACCGTTGCTCTCATTGAAACTGAGGTCCAGCACAATACGTCCAGCCAGTGTATAGGATTGAGAGTCATCTTCCACTGGTATGCATATTCATTCCACCACCAGGGGAGCTGAGCTACACCATGCTTCTTCTGGACCATCAGAACACATCCTCATTGAGATGTGCCTGGGCAGAAGAGTCTTTGGTTATTCTTTCTCAGTGGTGTGGCAGCCGTGTAGACAGGCATCTTGATTCATAAGCACAGGGAGTATGCAGGTTTGTCCTGAACTTGGTGAGCTCCTACCTTATATCTCTGTTGTCATTATGGACCTTCAGAGGTAGACCCACATGGTATATGTCTTGAAAACCAGTGCCTCCATTCCTTGGCAAGGACATAGGGCTTGGCTGTTAGCCAGATCTTATACTTGCTGCTGAGTCTGGTGCAGAGAGTCAAGTGCCAGTGTAAATAAGATAGAATAAATAGGCAACAAGGACATAGCTGGGGATGACTCTTGTTTTGCCCCATGTGCAGAAGTCCATCAGGAGGTGGCCCTCCATGTCATTGGCCATGCACTAGACCACAAGGTTCAGGTTTTGAGGTGACCAGTTGCCTAGGTAATATAGGAACCAGAGAAAAAATTTCAGAGTATTTAGGCAGCCAACCATGCTACATACTATCTCTGTATTTTCCAAGAATGTCTTGTGTTTTGGTAGATGTCTCTTGGCCCTACTTTATCTTTCAAGGAATGCTCATAAGGGAAGGCTTTGGCATGTATGTGAAAATCCCAGAGTGGGCCCCTTTACACTTAGAGTGTGTGTGACAGCATTGCAAGACAGAATGGTTGTGTATTTAGTGCCTTCTTATGGGCCACTGGGATCCCAATAATGGCTACCCTCTCAGACTTTAGCCATTCAGAGAAGACATTGTTCTGATTCTTTTTCCTGTTTTCCACAGCGTTCTTGTCATGTAAGTATCACTAAGAAAGACACATGCATTTGGCTTGCTTGTTTTTTGTGATTATTAGGTTGCTGCCTGGAGGTCCATTCCCATTGTGTGCCCCCAGATTGCAGACTCAGGTCCACAGACAACTCTTTTACAAGAGTTGAGTGCCATCCATGTCTCCTTGTGTTAGAGGCGTCCAGTGTGTGCAGTCCCCTTCCTCTTGGGTTGGTGAAGTGTTACAGTTCTCTTAGCCCAGGTTTCCTCACAGCATGGCAAGGGTCCCATCACCCTAGTGAGGTGATTCTGGGATGGTGGCCGTGAGTTCCAGTATTCTTCCCCAATGTCCGTTAGCATCCTAGCGCACGTGATTCTGAGATGGTGGCTGTGAGTTCCGGTATTCTTCCCCACAAGTCTGCCAGCACCCGTATGTGCCAGTAGGCGCAGAGGTCTGGTTGGAGTCTTGTATTTCAGGCAGAGGGTGATGTCTGGTTGGCTCTGCTCTGTGAGTAAATGTTTATAGGGAGGGAAGTGCAGTGAGCGACTGTGATGTGAGGCCTGCAGGACGAGGGTTCCGAGGGACTCCCCATTACTGTTGGTGTTGAGGCTGCACCATCGTACTTGAAGAACACTCGTTTCCTTTGGGTGTCTCATCCCATCAGTCAGAGAGTATAGAATTAGTAGACCTGACGCGTTGAAAAGGGACTGCAGTGCCTCTGGGCCAGTGTTTCAGGATGGGGCTCTGTTATTTGCTGGTGAGTGGTTGTTTTGTGGTAAGTTTGTTCTGCCTGCAAGAGCACCTAGAGTCTGTCTCTCTTCATTACCTGTATGCCCTGGGAAGAAGCATATATCCTCATGTTATCGTGTGGTATCAGTTCAGGCAGTAGCTGTTAAACAGGAACTCTTTTTGGCTTTGGGGTCCTGCAGAGGTAAAAGGGTACATTCTTCTGTTGGAAGTATTAGTATTTCACAGGGGGATGGCTGGGCATAATAGGAGTAACATTGTAGCTCATTATGGTGTTGAGGTACACAGAGTCCTCTTCAGGATGAGACACACACACAACACAGTTATTACCACAGTTATTACCACAACACAGTTATTACCATATTACATGTGTATGTATAAATACACATACATACAGACACATACACAGAACCCTCCTGCCCCATGTTACGGTTATCCACCAAGTTCAATGTGGACCTAGAGTCAGGCAGATAATAGAGGTAAATGAGAAATAAATGCAAAGGGTACCCTGTGGGCAACAGTGGCCTGCACATGTGGTTCTGTGTACCTGAGTCTGTTTCTCAAGCTCCCGTGTCACGTTTCTCCCCTACTCAGGGGGAGGTGCTGAAGAAGGCTAACTGCATACTGAGGGAAGACATCTGTCTCTTGTGAGGACTGGAGGTGCTTGGAAATCCTGTGATGAGTGTGGCATGCATCGTGCCGACTGCAAGTGGGTCACTCTGGATGGTAATTATGTCTTTGGCCAACATGTTGATGTTGTCTTCACTATGTGGTAGACGAGAAGGACCTAGGTGTCCACTAACCATGAATGGCATGCCAAATTTTACTTTTCAACTCAACAGTCTGCTTAGGTACCAGGCTCTTGATTGATCAGCATACCGAAGGTCCTTGAGGTCATTGGTCTGCCTGGTACCTGGTCCACAGTACTCAACTTGTAGCCTCTTAGAATGTGCTTGGATCGATGATGATTCTTCTATAAACATTCCTTGGAAAAGCTGAACAAAATGAGTGAAAACTCACTACCGTCTCTCTCATCACAACTGAGGTCCAGCACAATGCTTTCAGTTGGGACTGTAAGAGTCAGGGTCGCCCTCCACTAATGTACGCAATCATTCCGCCACACAGGGTGTCATACAATGGGAGTCTCCCAACCTATGGGCCATAGCAGCATGTTCTCAGTAAGATTTGCTAAGATAGAAGAATCCTTGTTACGACCCTCTCTGGTGTCACAGCATCCAAGCAAAGACCATGCATGCCTGTGGGTGGTAGGACTAGGTGAGTGTTCAGATGTGCCCTAGGCTTGTTGATGTCCTAACAGTGTTCTTTGTTGGCATTTTGGACCTTTGGGTAGAGTCCCTCATGGCCTATGTCTTTGAGCAGAAGTTCAGGCCCTTCTTTCCCTGGTGAGGATAGAGGTTTCAGCCTTTAGCCAGACCCTAGTACTTGCTGCCGAGTTTGGTGAGGAGATGTAAGTGCCAATGAAAATGAGGTAGGTAGAATGAATAGGCATTAAGGACATGGTAGGTAGTGACTTTTGGTTTGCCTCACATGCAGACGCCCATCATGAGATGGCCCACCATGTCTTTTCTCATACATAAGGACTCGGGGTCCAGGAGTCGAGGGTCCAATGGCCTAGGCAGGAATGGAGCCTTGAGACTAAGTCTAAGAGGCCACACATGCCACATATTGTCTTGGTGTTTTCTAGCCGTGACTTGGGTCTTCAGTGAGTGTGTCTAGGCAGTTATGAGTCCAACAGTGTATTTCTAAATAAGGCTTCAGTGTTTGTTCATGGAACCCCCAGAGTGAGTGTCCATGCAGTTCAGGTACTCATGGCAGGGTCATGGGATAGAATGGTTGTCTACTTCATGCCTGCGAGTGGCTCACATTGGCAACAGTGATGGCCAGGCTTCATCCACACTGAGAAATATTTTTCCTGTTCCTGGTGAACTGTGTTTCAGAGAGCTTTTGTTAGGAAAAAGTTGCTAAGAAAGACGTGTACAACTTACGCACTTCGCCATGGGGGCCTCAATGACTGCTGAGTTCTACCATGGAGGTCCATGCTCATTCTGTGCTCCCAGGCTGCAAGCCCAGACTGAGGGCCATGGGCAGCCCTCTCAGTTTCCTTATGTCCACGTCTCCTTTTGTTAGAGGTGTCCAGTGGGCAAAGTTTTCTTCTCTTTTGGGTTGAGACATGTTTCAGTTGTCTTGGCCTGTTCTCTGTCACAGCATGCCCAAAGGCATGAAACCTTGACTCCCATGTGGTTGACTCTAGAAAGGTGAAGATGAGTCCTGGGAGAACTGCTGGTAGGTTCATCAGTACTCAGGTGTCAGCAGAAATGGAGATCATGTTTGGGTCTTGTTGAAGGCGTGAGGGTGGTGTTTGGTCACTTCTGCCTAGTAATTGGATGTTTCCAATGAGGCAAACACGTGAAAACTCACTACCGTCTCTCTCATCACAACTGAGGTCCAGCACAATGCTTTCAGTTGGGACTGTAAGAGTCAGGGTCGCCCTCCACTAATGTACGCAATCATTCCGCCACACAGGGTGTCATACAATGGGAGTCTCCCAACCTATGGGCCATAGCAGCATGTTCTCAGTAAGATTTGCTAAGATAGAAGAATCCTTGTTACGACCCTCTCTGGTGTCACAGCATCCAAGCAAAGACCATGCATGCCTGTGGGTGGTAGGACTAGGTGAGTGTTCAGATGTGCCCTAGGCTTGTTGATGTCCTAACAGTGTTCTTTGTTGGCATTTTGGACCTTTGGGTAGAGTCCCTCATGGCCTATGTCTTTGAGCAGAAGTTCAGGCCCTTCTTTCCCTGGTGAGGATAGAGGTTTCAGCCTTTAGCCAGACCCTAGTACTTGCTGCCGAGTTTGGTGAGGAGATGTAAGTGCCAATGAAAATGAGGTAGGTAGAATGAATAGGCATTAAGGACATGGTAGGTAGTGACTTTTGGTTTGCCTCACATGCAGACGCCCATCATGAGATGGCCCACCATGTCTTTTCTCATACATAAGGACTCGGGGTCCAGGAGTCGAGGGTCCAATGGCCTAGGCAGGAATGGAGCCTTGAGACTAAGTCTAAGAGGCCACACATGCCACATATTGTCTTGGTGTTTTCTAGCCGTGACTTGGGTCTTCAGTGAGTGTGTCTAGGCAGTTATGAGTCCAACAGTGTATTTCTAAATAAGGCTTCAGTGTTTGTTCATGGAACCCCCAGAGTGAGTGTCCATGCAGTTCAGGTACTCATGGCAGGGTCATGGGATAGAATGGTTGTCTACTTCATGCCTGCGAGTGGCTCACATTGGCAACAGTGATGGCCAGGCTTCATCCACACTGAGAAATATTTTTCCTGTTCCTGGTGAACTGTGTTTCAGAGAGCTTTTGTTAGGAAAAAGTTGCTAAGAAAGACGTGTACAACTTACGCACTTCGCCATGGGGGCCTCAATGACTGCTGAGTTCTACCATGGAGGTCCATGCTCATTCTGTGCTCCCAGGCTGCAAGCCCAGACTGAGGGCCATGGGCAGCCCTCTCAGTTTCCTTATGTCCACGTCTCCTTTTGTTAGAGGTGTCCAGTGGGCAAAGTTTTCTTCTCTTTTGGGTTGAGACATGTTTCAGTTGTCTTGGCCTGTTCTCTGTCACAGCATGCCCAAAGGCATGAAACCTTGACTCCCATGTGGTTGACTCTAGAAAGGTGAAGATGAGTCCTGGGAGAACTGCTGGTAGGTTCATCAGTACTCAGGTGTCAGCAGAAATGGAGATCATGTTTGGGTCTTGTTGAAGGCGTGAGGGTGGTGTTTGGTCACTTCTGCCTAGTAATTGGATGTTTCCAATGAGGCAAACACAGCGAGGCACTTTACGTGTGAGACATGCCCAACAGGGCCAGCACGGGAGCACTCTTTGCCATCGATATTGAAGGTGACCCATTGTGTTTGAAAACCATGCAGTTTCTTTTCTCTCTTTTTTTTCATCAGGTTTTTTACATAGGGCAATTGTGTTTCCTGGAGACGGAGAGAGAAAGAGAAAGTGAGAAATCTATCCACACCGTTTCTGCTCCTCCATTTTCCTCTTGGGAGTTTTAACATGTATGCACATGCATCTGGCATGATTTTTAATGTACAGAGTCTGGGACTCAGGCTGTGGTCAGCCATGTGGGAGTCCAGCACCTTATCCACCACACCACTCGCTGACCCTTCCACCCATTTTCTTAGAATGTCTCATCGGGTTCTTGAGGACCAGTGAAATTACTGGATTGAAATTAGTGGAGTGAGTCTTGAAGTATGATGCAAATTGAAAGGGGCTTCTCGTGCCTTTGGGCCAGTGTTTTAGACAGACACGCGGACTCTCGTGGACATTTCCAGTGCTGGCGGTCTATGTGTGTGCTCTGCCTCAGACAGCACCCACAGACAGCAGGTCTGCTCTGCCTTCAGAGCCACTGCAAGTAAAGAGTGTGTGCATCCGTGTGTGTGTGTGCTCTTAGGCATGCAAACGCTAGTTGATTTTGGAAACCCACAGATGTGAGAAGTCACGTCCTTTTCTGGAAGTCTCTCTTGTTCTGCAGGAGGATGACAGGGCCTGAGAGAAAATACATAGTGGGAGCTCCTGAAGGTCCTGACATACCCACATGCCCTCCCACGAGTGAAGCACGCACCACCACAAACTCACATGATCGCGCATGCACACGCACACACACACACACACACACACACACACACAACTACCCTGAAACCTGGATACAGGCATCCAGAAAGCTCAGTGGGGATCCTGGTAACCCAGGTAACAGCAGTAAATAGGCAGATGTGCTCGGCAGCCTGTGGGGAACAGTAGCATGCTTGTGGTTTGATGTGAACGTCGGTTCATTTCTTAACCACACACATGCTTTCTCTACCTTATTCAGGGGAGAGCCGTGATATGTGTGTCGTGCATGCAGATGGAAGAGCTTTGTTTACTGGCAGGACTGGAGGTGCTTGGCAGTTGAGTGAGGAGTGTGGCTTGGATGTAGCTGACAAGTGGTTTGCTCTCGAAGGTAAGCCTAACTTTGCCCTCTGTGTTGCTATTGTCTTTAGCATGCGGTGGACCTGGAAGGACCTTCATGTCCACAGGCCTTTAATGGCATACCAAATTTCACTTAACACATGGACCATCTGTTCCTGCTGCTGGGCTCTGAATTGTACAGGGTCCTGATGGTCCTTGAGGTTATTGGTTTGGCCAGTGTCCCACCTGTGGTGCTCAACTTTCAGCCATTAAATGTGCTCGGATCGATGATGACTCCCCAGAAAACATTCCTTGGAAAATCTGAACAAAATGAGTGAAAACTCACAACCGTCTCTCATTGGAACTGAGGTCTAGCACGTTCCCCCAGCATGGTCACCTTCCACTGGTGTCCACAGTCACTCTACTAACCAGGGCATCAAACAATGCAAGTATGCTGTTGTGGGCCATGGAGACATATCCTCCATGAGGTGTGCATGGGTCGCAAATTCCTGGTGGACTGGACCCTCTCTGGTGGCAGAGTGCCCATGCAGACAGGCGTCCATGCTGCAGAAGCAGATGAGTGTTTGGGGCTGGCCTGTGCGTGGTCCAGTCTTGTCAGAATTCTATGTTGCTGATATGGGCCTGCAGATCGAGTCCCTCATGTCCATGTTCTCGAACAGAGGGCCTGGCCTCCTTTCCCTGGTGACACAGGGCCTGCCCTTTGCAGACCTAGCACTTGCTCCGAGTTTGGTGAGGAGGCAAGTGCCACTGGAAATGAGGTACACTGAGAACAGGCATCAGGGAGGTGGTGGTGGTAACTCTTGGTTTGCACCTCACACGAATGTCTGTCATGAGTCAGCCCACCATACCCTTGGTCACACAGTGGCCTACAGTGTCCAGACTTTGAGGGTCATCCATGAACCAGGCAGAAATGGGACCCTGAGGAAGAAATCCAAGATGGCTATGTGACTTACCATACACGAATTGTTTTGGCGTTTTTTTATGCATTTCCTAGGTCTTCAGTGGATGCCCCTAGGTGGTTATAGGAATAACAAAGTGTGGTCTCAAGTGAAAGGCCAGTAATGACGTACTCAATTAAATTCCTTGATTGAACTATTTGGAAACTCCCAGATTACGCCCCCGTGCACTTCAGATACCTGGGACAGGGTCATGGGATACAATGTTTGTCACTTCCTGCTAGTAAATGACCTACTGGGGCTAGAAAAGACCTTTGCCTTAGGTATACTTGGCCATGTGGGACTGTGTGAAACTTGAGCTTTTACATGACTGTCCATCCTTGTTCCATGTCCCCAGTCTGCAATTTCAGGCCCAATGTCACAGACAGGCTTTCCTAGCTTGTTGATATCCATGTCTTTCTGTGTGGGTGTTGTCCTATGTGTGAAGTCATCTTCTCATTAGGGTTGATAAAACGTTGCAGTTGTCATAGGCCATTTCTGTTACAACATGGCAAGGATGGCGTGAAATGTTGACCCCCCACGTGGTTGACTAAGAAGGTTGAAATGTGTCTGGTAGTACCGCGGGCAAGTTGTTAGTGCCTATGTGCCAGTAGACATGGAGACTGCGTTTAGACTTTGTGCTGTGGGCTTGTGGGTGTTTGGTTAGTTTTGCTCCATAATTGCATGTTTTCAGTTAGGCTGAGTTTAGTGAGGCACTGTGGGTGTGAGGCATGCAGGGACAAAGAGTCTAAGAGTGAACCTTTCTTACTGTTGGTAAGGCTCATCCCCCATTTTGGAAAGCACCCATTTTGTTGGAATGTCCCATTGGGTTAGTGAGGGCTTGTGGAATTAGTGGACTGGATTCAGGGTGTGTCCTGAAATATGTTGAGGATTGATAGGGTCCTCTAGGAACCTTAGGCCAGTGTTTCACTCAGATTCATTTATTGCCATGGTAGTTTTCCGCTCTTGGAGTTTGTTGGTTGAGTTGTAGGTGTGCTCCACCTGCGAAAGCACCTTGAGATATGTGTGCTCCTTGTCTTGTAGACACAGGAGGGAAGCGTGTATGCATTTTGGTGTGAAGTGTCATCATGAGACGTGGCTGTTACACATGCTGACGGGCCAATTTTCGGATCCTGTAGAGGTGAAAGGCTCGTCCTTTCTTTGGAAGTTCATGGTGTTCAGCAAGAGGG
>NW_006204543.1:988045-1057612 GCF_000334495.1 Tupaia belangeri chinensis
ATGGCAGGCATAGGAGAAGTCACAGTGGGGGTTATGTGCATACTGAGATACCCATTTGTCCTCCTATGGCTCTCACGGTATGACAAAGATAAAAACACACACACAGACACACAGCCATCCCAACACTTGTTTTTACAACTACCCACCTAGTTCAGTGGGGACCCAAAGCGACTCAGATGATGGTAAGAGACATGAGTGTCTCCCTGTGGGCATCAATGACGTGCACATTTTTCTTGTATACCTGGGTTCATTTTTCAAGCATCATATGGTTTCTCAATCCTACTCAGTGGGACGTGCCCTGGTGGGCTGGCCGCAAGCACTGAAGGAGGAGCATCATTTCCTGGGAGGACTGGACACTTGGTAGCCCTCTGATTCCGTGGACTGGAGTGCTTTTGCTGCACGCAGATTGCCCTGGATGTAAGCATACTTTGCCCTGTGTGCTGACCCTGTCTTTAGCATGTGGACCTTAAAGGACCTAAGTGTCCACATGCCTTCAGTGGCATGCCGAGTCATTCTTATCAAGTTGAGTGTCTGTTCTTGTTGCTCAGTGGCTAAAGTGCTGATGGTCCTTGAGGTAACTGGCCTGCCAGTGCGCTGCCCGTGGTGCTCAGCTTTCGGCCTCTTCAAATGTGCTTGGATCGATGACGACTCCCCAGTAAATATTCCTTGGAAAAGCTGAACAAAACGAGTAAAAACTCCCTATCATCGCTTTCAGCGAAACTGAGGTCCAGCATGATGCCTCCAACAGAGACTCTGGGAGTGAGGGTCACTCCAGTTATATACAGTTTGCCTACCAAACCCGGTGTCATGATTCAGTGACCTCCCATCTCAAGAGACACAGACACATGTCTTCAGCCAGAGGTGACCTGGTAGCAAAGGATTTGGTTGACTGGTCCCCCTCTGGTGACTTAGCATTTTTGCAGCCAGGCTTCTGAGTCAGAGGATGGGTGAGCTCCTCACATAGCACTGTTTACATTTTGGGTCTTTGAGTAGAGTTCTTCGTGTAGTTAAGCAGGACCCAGGGTCCTCCTTTCCCTGGTGAGGACACAGGAATCAACCTTTTGCATGACCTGTAGTTGCTGCTGAGGCACTGAGATCTGGGAGCCAGAGTGGAGCAGCACAGAGGGCACAGCTGGCAGCACCTCTTGTCCTGCCCCACATGCAGAAGCCTGCCACAAGGTGGCCCAGCATTATCTCCAGCCTAGTGCTGGGTCACAGTGTTTGGGCATCGAGGTGCCTCATGGTTCTGAGCTTGAATGACAGCCTTGGCAAAGCCACAGAGGGCTTAGGTGGCCATCCATGCCACAGACCATCTCGGTACTCAGTGAATGTCTCTGGGCAGCAGAGTGTTCTGTCCTAGGGTACGGTTTTAGTGTGTGTATGGGACTCCCAAAACAGGCCCCTGCACTTCAGATGTTTGGGGTAGGGTTGAGGGGTTACACGGTTCCCTCCTTCATGCCTACAAATGTACCCACAATTGGCAGCCTCTTAGGCTTCAGCCTCTCAGAGAATTAATTGTCCTTATTCTCTGTACTGATTTCCAGAGAGGTCTTGTCATGGAAATGTTGCTAAAAAATTCATGTGCTTTTGGCGTGCTTAGCTTGTGTGGGACTTGGCCTCCATGGAAGTCCCTCCTAGTCCCATTCCCACTCTGTAATCTCTGGCTCAGAGACATGGATAGCCATTCTCATCGGGTAACTTCTGCGTCTTTCCATATTGGAGGTGCTCTGTGTGTCAAGCTGTCCTCATTTGGGTTGGTGAAGTGCTCCAGTTGCCTTAGCCCGTTCTCTGTCTCAGCATGGCAAGGACTGCATGAAACTGTGACCCCACATGGAGATTAGTACTGGTCGTGTTCCTGGAGAGCTCGTCAGTGCACATGTGCCAATTCCCATGAAGACTGTGTTTGTTCCCGTGTTGCAGGCATGAAGTGAGCTGTTCTGGGACTGCACATTCTGTGAAGGCTGTGTAGTGAGGCATGTGGGGTGAGGCATGCCATGACAGGGTTGGGGATGAGCCTTTCTTGCCATCAGTGCTGATCCTGGCGCGTCCTGATTGTAAACCACTGTTTTCTTAGAACATGTCTCATTGAGTCATTGGTCCTATTCATTCTGTCTGTATTTCCGTCAGCACGACCTCCCCTCACCAAACTCAGCAGCAAGTACCAGGTCTGGCTAGCAGCTGGGCCACGTGACCTAACCAGGGAACAGAGCTCAAGGACAAAAGCCACAAGGGACTCTGTTCATTCGCTCAGTGGGGGCACAGAGAACCAGTGGTCTGGAGGCCGAGTGTGTGCTGAAGGTTGTCACCCCTTGAGAGGTGGCTCTAGTGCTTTTAGGCACATGTGTCAGGCTGGTGTCCTGTCCGAGTGGAGGTTTCTGTGACTGGTGTTAGTGGGTAGTCAGTGCACACCACCTGGGGGAGTACCCACAGACCAGTCCTACTGCTGCCCTTACAGATCCTCGGAGGAAGCGTATGCACACGTGTTACGTGGTCTAGCATTCACCGTGCCTACGAGTTGCACAGACTCTTGTTCAGGATTTTAGGACCCATCAGAAAATAAAGGTCACATCCTCTTTTATAATTCCCTAGTGTGCCCCGGGAGGATGTCAGGGTATGAGAGGAGTATGCAGTTGTCAGTCCTTCAGGTGCTGAGGTACCTATGTGTCCTCCCAGGAGCCAGGCACATGCACTTATGTAGCAACACAAGCATTACCACAGACACACATGTATACAGAACACACAGACTCACACACACCCCAACTCCTGTTTCGAGGTTTTCAGAGTGCTATGAGGACCCGTAGTTATTCAGATAACGGAGGTGATTGAGAGAGATGGGAGGTGCTCTTCCGGGCGATAGTGATAAGGAGGTATTTCATGCTGTATACATGGGTTTGTTTGTTTGTTTGAAGGTTTTGCCATAGAGCACATGCACTTGTCAGAGTGAGAAAGACAATAAGAGAGAAAGTGAGAAATCACCCCTTCCCCCTGGGTTGATGGCCATGCCACAATCCCTGCTCCTCTATTCTTCTCTGAGGATTTGGGGCATGCATTCACATGTGCCTAGTGTGATTTTTTTTTTAAGCCACCGGGTCTGGGACTCAAACCCTTGTCAGCCGTGTGAGAGTCCAGTGACTTAAACACCACGCCACTTGCCCATGCCTCTGGGCTCATTTCTTAAATGTGCATATAATTTCCCTACTTAGGGTAGGTGCCGTGGCAGCCTCACCATGCTCTGAAGGAAGAGCTCCATTTCCTGGGAGGACTACAGGCCCTTGGCCGTCCTGTGATTGGGCATCTCGGCTGTACTTGTTGCAAGTGGATTGCTCTGAAAGGTAAGAATGATTTTACCAGATGTACTGATACTGTCTTTAGCATGTGACGGCTCTGGAGGCCTAGGTACCCACAGGACATCAGTGGCATGCAGAGCTGCCATTTCTGAGTGGACTGCTGTTCCTCTTGCTCAGTGGCAGGCGTTGAGTTCTCCAGCACGTTGCTGGTCTGTGAGGTCATTGGCCTGACCAATGTCCTGCCTGTGATGTTCATCTGGCATCCCTTCAAATGTGCTTGGATCGATGATGACTCCACAAAAAACATTCCTTGGAAAAGCTGAACAAAATGAGTGAAAACTCACAACCGTCTCTCATCAGAACTGAGGTCCAGCACAATGCCTCTAGTGGGGAGTGTAGGAGTGAGGTCACTTACCACTCTTTACACACGCATTACACTAACTGGGCATCATCCAATGGGAGTGTCCTAGCCTATGGAACTTTGTTTGATGTGCTCAGTAGCAGAGCCCCTGGTTGGGCCTCTCTGGGCACTTGGCATCCATACAGTCATCCAGATTGTAGGTGCATGTGTGGTCTGGACCTGGTGAGGTCCCATCAGAGATATGCATTGCTATCATGGGCTTTCATGCAGAGTCCCCTGTGTCCTCTGTCCTTGAGCAGAGTCCTAGGCCCCTTCCCTCATTAGAATACAGAGCCTGGCCTGTAGCATGGTATAGTACTTGCTGCTGAATGCCAATGGAAATGACCTGGGTAGAATGAATAGGCCTTAAGAACAAAGCAGTTGGTGACTTGTCAGGCACCCCACATGCAGGTGCCTGTCATGTGCTGGCTCCCCATGTCCTTGGCCATGTGCTGAGGCACAGAAGGCAGGACTTCAGTGCATGCATGGAATTCTGAGTGTGCCCTTGTGCACTTGTGCTGTGCATGGGGTGGCTGGTTGTCTCCATGCCTCCACTTGGCCCAGTGGGCACAAGTGATGGCCAGCCTCCTCAACTTAAGCTATTCTTGGTTATAATTTTCCTGAACTTCTGTGATGTTTTCCAGAGAGCATGTGTCAGGAATATGCTGCTAATTAAGACACATGCCTCTTTCATACACAGTTCATATCAGTTTATGGCCGTTTGGTGTCTCCACAGAACTCCATTGTAATTCTGTCCCCCCAGTCCACATCCCAGACTCAGGGCCACAGTCATCACTTCCCAGTTGGGTGACATTCATGTCTACTGGTATTGAAGGTGTCTTGTGCATGAGTTCCCTTCTCGTTTGGATCGATGAAGTATTTCAGTGGCTTGGTCTGTTTCCCTTAGAACCTGGCAAGGACCACAAGAAACGTTGACTCCCTTCCAGTTGACTTTAGGAAGGTGAAAATGAGTCCTGACGGTACTACTTGGCAAGATCCTTAGCACCCATGTTCTGAGAGAGGTGGACTTCATGTATGTTTGGTCAGTTCTGTTCCTTGATTTGCATGTTTTTGTTATGTTTTGTTTGTGTGTCTATGTTTTTAGCCAGAGGGAATATGTGCTTACAAATGCGGGTCATGGGGTGCATGTGTTGATGTAGTTAGTGGCCTGGGCAGGAAAGGAGCCATGAGGAAAACTCGTAGAGGATTTAGGTATCTATCCTTGTCACAGAGAGAGCCAGACAGAGAGGGAAATGAGAAAGCACTCCTGACCCCAGGGGTAATGGCCATGCCATAATCCCTTCTCTTCCATTTTCCTCTTGGGATTTTAGGCACACATGCTCACATGTCCTGCATGATTTTTTAGCCAAAAGTTTGGGACTTGAATCATGGTCGACCATGTGGGAGTCCAGAGCCTTAACCACCAAGACACCTGCTGGCCCAGATTTGCACATTTTAAATGAGGCACCGTGAGTGTGTGACATGCCTGGACGATGGGGAGGAATGAGTTTTTTGGCCCTTGGTGTTGCGGCAGTTCTGTCAAGTTGGGAAAGCCCCCCTTTTCTTAGCCTGTCTCATTGGGTCATGATAGCATGCAGAATGAACAGACCGGAGGTAGGTAGTCTCGAATGTTGCACGTTTTTAGTGATCCCTAGTGCCCTTGAACCAGCGACTCATATGAGTACCTGTTCATGGTCGTGGCTTCTGGAACTAGTGGTTGTGGGTAGTGTGGTAAGTGTGCTTTGTCTTGGAGAAAACTCACAGATCCTAACTGTTCATTGTCTTTATGACCCTGGGGGGAACAGTGTATATGCATGTGCATGGAGGTGTCAGGATGGGCAATAGCTGTCAGACACACCAGCTTTGGTATATCTTTGAAACCTGAAGAGGTTAAAGGCGACATCCTTTAGTTGGAAACCCCCAGTGAAAAAAAAACAGCAGGAGGGTGGCAGGCAGTGAGTGGCAGTTCCTTAATGTCTTGGGGGTACCTGCATGTCCTCCTGCGAGTGAGTTGGACACACATGCACACCAAGAAACATGGATACATACACACAGAGGTGCACACATAGAACTGCCCTGACACCTGTTGTGCAGCTGTCTATCAGCTCCACTGTGGGCCTCTGGTTACTCATAATGGAGCAAAGGAGAGGGAGATGTAAGAGCTACCGCACAGGCAACAGTTGCATGCACGTGTTGTACTGTGTACCTGTCTGGGTTTGTTTTCAAGCATACATGTCCTTTCTCTACTCAGTGGGAGGTGCTGTGACGGGCTCACTGTGCACATGGAAGGAAAGTCTCTGTTTCCCGGGGAGACTGTGTGCTCTGCCATCTTGTGAAGTTGTGCTTGGGATGCAACCACCACAGTTGGGTCACCCTAGATGGTAAGCATGCCTTCTCTTTGTCTTGGCAATGTTTTTACCGTGCAGTGGACATGGAGGTGTCTAGGTGTCCACAGGCCTTTACTGGTGTGCCAGGGTGTACTCGTGGAGTGGGCCGTTTGCTCCTGTCCTGTGGTGGGGTGTGCTCTGGCTGTCCTGGGCACTGACACTCTTGGAGGTCATCAGCTCACCCGGTGCTCTACCTGCACTGCTCAGCTCGTGGCCTCTTTGGATGTGCTTGGATCGATGATGACTCCCCATAAAACATTCCTTAGAAAAGCTGAACAAATTGAGTAAAAACTCAGTACCATCACCTTCATCGGAACTGAGGTCCAGCACAATGCCTCTAGGAGGGACTCTAGGAGGGAGCGTCACTTCCCACATTTGTACACAGTCATCCCAGCACCCAGGGAGTCAAGCAGGGCAAGCCTCTCATCTTAAGGCTCACGGCAATCTGTGGTCAGATAGCAGTGTCCTTGGCCGAGTGGGTCACTCCATGGCACTGCTCTGTGCTGACTGTCATCAGGGTCGTAGTAGGCGAGTGTGCTGGATGAGGTGCTAGCAGAGTTCTGCTGCCATTGCACCCCTCATGGACAGGTTCTCATGGCTTCTTGGATCTGAAGACCAACATTCAATTTCCTGGTGATAGATCCAGGGGCTGGCCCTTAGCCAGGCCTGTTACGTTCTGCTGAGGTTGCTTACGAGAAACTGTTACCAACGGGAGTGATGCTGACAGTGACCAGGTACCAGGGATACAGCTGGTGGCAACTTGATTTGCCCACATGCAGAATGCTATCTTGAGATGACCTGCCATGTGCTTAGCCACACACTGGGCTGGGGAGTCTAGGAGCTGAGGTAGTCAGTGGCCCTGACAGGAAGAAACGCCTTGTAAAAAGTCCAGAGGGTTTCGTGGCCATCCATGCTGCAGGCTGTTTTGCCCTTTTGTATTCATATCTTGTTTTCCTTCTTCTGTGGCTGAAATATTGTTAGACTACATTTACACTGTATTTTCATCCTCTACTTCAAAATATAGTTGTGGATGGCATTAAACACCTTTGTATTGGGTGGTTGGAGAACAACCCAATTTTTGCATTTTTGCATAGAAAAACAGAAAAATATTCAATGACTTTTCCAGCAACCGAAGAGAACAAATGCCACAAACTCTTCTAAGGTTTTACAGGTCAATATCATATGGTATTAGGGTCATTTGGTATTGTTTTTTGTTGTTCTACGTAGGCAAAAGTTTGTTTTTAATTATTCATGGTGGGCGAGTGTGCCAGCTTTCACGTGTGCTGTTTTCCTCTGTGTACTGTTATGGTAGCAGATGCTCCTACTGCTCTGACATGACTTGACCGTGTCTGTTATGGCCAGTTTGGACGTTCTGTTTCCTAGTCTGTAATACACTCTCACGTAGCACCTTTCCATAGCTGCTAAATTCCAGGCAAATTTGGGACTTGCATTCTCCGGTAATGGCAATGTATTTAAGGACAGGACTCACTATTTGGTGGTAGGGTCCATGGAAAGTGCCCCTCGTTCAGAAGTGTTGTGCCTTCTTCCTGCCACATGTCCTCAGTGTCTCGTCAGTAGCACTCGTCTTTTTGGGGTCCATTCCGAGGGCTTTGGTGTAAAGTGTGGCGAGAGTGTGGTGGTGTGAGTTCCAATATTGCGTCTAGCGTGGGAAGGTGCTGACCTTTGTCCTGTTTCTGCAAGATTTTGTATCAGATGACAAAGAATTTGTGGTAAGGTAGTCCGTGATTTTAAACCTCGTGCACGTCCTTGAAGAAGGTTTTCTGAGTGAGTGGGCCGCTTGGCCTCCTCTGTACATTGGAGAAAGGTAAATGGGACGGTGTAACAGGCGACTATTCAAAGGTGTGGCCTTCAGGTCACAGAAGGCCACGAACCCTGCTCCCTCCATCCCTACTAAAGGTGTGAGGGGATCGTACAGCTCTCTGCACTCATTTGTGCAGGCCTGAGTAACACTGCAGACGTGATGACTGTGGGCTTGTGAGCACTCTTCAAATGAATGCCATGTCTCAGTGACAAGTCCTCAATAGTTATGTGTGTGGAAATGCATGACATGGCACTTGGACAAGTGCATGTTTGAGGAGAAGCCCCCAGAGTAAAGCGTGTAGGGCCAGGTGATGGAGGAAGTACCCTGCTCCTAGTATCCTATGTCCCTGACATGCAGCTGTGTTCCGTTGCATGTTCTAGGTGGCTTTCTATTGAATGTGAGATGGCCATTTGGTGGAGAGTCATCCCGTCACGAACTACCCAGATGTGCCAGATCTGCAGACCCTGTGTGCACAGCCACCATGTGCTGGGGAGCACTGTTTATGGTAAGCCTACATTTGTCCAAAGAAACAGTGTCTTCCCGTTTCCTGGGACAAAGTATGTGCATGGATCGATGATGACTTCTCAGATACATTCCTTGGAAATCTGAACAAAATGAGTGAAAAGTCTCAACCGTTGTCCTCATCGAACTGAGGTCCTGCACATTATTCCAACAGGAACTAGACACAGAGGGATAGCTTCCAGCTCTTCAGCCCATCAATCCTCTGGCATTTTCTGGCTTGAGGAGGTGGTCTAGCGTGGTCAATCATTGCCTCTGAGCATTTAGAACTGACTCCCAGACCTGCAGATACTTTGGATAAATGGCTGCCATTTGCCTGACCAAGCCATGCACCATGTGGCTAGGGTTGAGCAAGTGCAGGTGGCAAGGAAGGAGACAGCAAGTCACCTGTTATTTTGCCTTCTTGAGTCATGGTCTCACTTCCCATCACATATGGAAGACAGGCTACTTTGTGTCTGAGAGAGCCCTAGGTCAGCAGTCACTTGCCTCATTTTCCTGTTTGACAGAGAAGATTAGCGTGTTTGTGGTTTAGAAAGAGTTCTGGAAATTCATGGATCTCCTCCATGAAGCTAATCAGGGGTGGCTTCCCTGCTCACCTCGTTTCGGGTCATAGCAGTCAAAGTTGTGTCTTGCGGCCGTAGAAGGGTACTTTAGGAAAAGATGAGAAACGGCGGTTCTTGCAGTGTATGGAAACCCTCTTACTTTGGTGTTCAAGAATTCTTTTTTTTTTTCTTTTACTCAAGTCAAAAGTTAGTTAGTTATTGGGAAAAATGTAAGAACAATATATTTAATGCTTTTGTATCTTTCATTCTTTCAGTTTCTGCCACAGAGTGCAGATATTTGGTATATATTAAGTGAGTGCATCCCTGCCTCTCTTTCCAAGTCTGGCTTGCTCCTCTTACTAGAAAATCTTCCATATTCAAGCATTCTTTTGTTTTGTTGTTGTTGTTGGTGTTGTTGTTGTTGTTTTTGAGAGATTTTTGCTATAGGGCACGCGCGCTTGCCAGACAGACAGAGAGAGACATAGAGACAGAAAGCGAGAAATCACCCCCCAGGGGGGATGGTCATGCCACAATCCCTTCTCCTCCGTTCTCCTCTCGGGATCTTGGGTACGCATGCACACGTGCCCAGTGTGAGTTTTAAGCCACCGGGTCCGGGACGCGAACCACGGTCGACTACGTGAGAGTCGAGCGACAGCCATTATGCTAACTGCTGGTTCCCAAGCATTCTTTAGTTTTTGTGGGAGATGCCAGGTCAGCCTGGAGATGATAAGACAGTGCATATGCACGAGTGAGGGCATAAATTTCAGTGTGTTTTTCTTTTTTTAATTTAATTTTATGTATTCATTCATTTATTTTAATTTTGACTAGAGAGACACACAGAGAGGAAGGAAAAGTGAGAAAGCAAACCACAAGGTCCAGGACTCAAACCGTGGTTGGCCATGTGGGAGCGTCCTGTACCTTAACCACCATGCCACCTGCTGGTTCCCCCTAGAGTGTTTTTCTTACAGAATGTGTATGCTCTTGACCCTGTGTTGGATGGTTATCATCATGTGGCTGTTTGTGTGGACCATTGGCACATTACTGCCGCCCAGCCATTGTGGGTGATAGGACACGGGGAAGTGTGATTCCATGTGTCTCACTGTTCTCTCTTGTGGACTGAAAGGTGTTTTTCTAGACAGCCAGATGTCATTTTCTTCAAAAACCTACATTTCCATCAGGCAGTTTGGACAAAAACAAGGGTATGATCAGGCCAGTGGAAACGTGCCCTGGATCATTTCTTTCATTTAATATCCTTTTTTTTTTGGAGAGGTTGTTTTTTTTTTTTTTCCTATAGGGCATGTGCGCTCACCAGACAGACAGAAAGAGAGAGAGAGATAGAAAGCGAGAAATCACCCCCCCCAGAGGGGATGGCCACGCCGCAATCCCTTCTCCTCCATTCTCCTCTTGGGATCTTGGGCACACACGCACACGCGCCCAACATGAGTTGAAGCCAAAAGGTCGGGGACTTGAACCGCGGTCGACTACGTAGGAGTCCAGCGACATAGCCATTACGTTAACTACTGGTCCCTCTTTCATTTAATATCTTAATGTCCTGTGTGGCTAAGTTCAGGTAGATTGTTCCTGCTGTTCATGCTGGAAAATACTTTAAATTTTGCTTTGTTCTAGTGGAGGCCCCAGAATTCATAGGCCCATGGGAGAGATGTTTGCCCTGGCAACTGAGCTGAGTGGCATATTTTCTGGGACATATGGCAATTGTGGTGTTATGGTTTTAGCAGGTGTGTTGTATTCTGTGCTTTCTGATCTGTTTGCTATCCCTACTCCATCCTTGAGGATGTAGCAAATTCTAGGTAGATTTTGGACTTAAGGCTCCCTGTTATGGCAAGGCACTGGACAGCTGTAACGCTTGATAGATCAATGGACAATGCTCTTTGAACTGAACCGTGTCTGCCTTCTCTGTGTTTGTAGTACTGTTAGTCAGCAATGTTAATCTTTTCCAGGATCTGTGATGGAGCTTTTGAGTATAGGTGTGAAGAGAAAGTGGTTTCCGTACCCTGCCCTGTCCATAAGAGGTACCAGCTGAGTTGACAGTGAATTTGTGTTCAGGATATTCTGGGTTTTCAACCGTAGGCTGGTTCTTGGGTAAATCTTTTAGAGTGAACATTCTGCTTGGTGTCTTCTCTATGGTGGGGAGTAGCATTTGACACAATTTGGCAGATGGCTACGGAAAGGAGTGGGCCTCAGGCCATAGAACTGCAGCTTGTTCCCTATGCAGTAGAGAGACAAGGAATCATGGTGGTGTCTGCAGGGATTGATGCTTACTTGAGGAGCTTTGTGTGTGTGGGAGGTGTGGTTCAAGGGAGTTGCTTGTGTGTATGATGTGTTGTGTATCCATGAGCCCTGGGTGCCTTTGTGAATGAGAACGTGTGGCTGGGTACGTAGAGAAGACACGCGTAAGCAGGTGTCGGCAGTGAAGACTAAATGTACGTAGGGCAAGGTGACAGAATACATTGCCCTGGTTACTGGTGTTCCTTCCTGTGTTTCCAAAGCACTTCCCTGTCTTTCACTCCCCAGTCTAGGTGGCTCTTTATAAATGAAAGAGAATTGTCTGCAGAGAGCATCCTGCTATGTACCCAGAGGTGCTGAAAGCCCCAGACTCCTGTGGTATGCAGCTTGTCACGTACTGGTAAGTCTGCACCTTGAAAAACTTGCAGATTCTTCTCATTTCTAGAGATGGAGGATGTGCATGGATCGATGATGACTTCCAAATATACATTCCTTGGAAATCTGAACAAAATGAGTGAAAAATCTCAACCGTCGTCCTCATCGAACTGAGGTCCTGCACATTATTCCAACAGGGACTAGAGAGAGGGGGACAGTTTCTGATGGTTCGCTTGGTGGCATCAGCTGGGTCCTCTTGCTTGAGGAGGTGTTGTGCCTGGGGTACATTAGTCTCTGCAGTTGGGACTCCCTGCCCAGGAGACAGCTTGCTGAAATGGCTGCTGTTGGCCTGACCGGGCCTTGCACACGGAGTCTCCCAGATTAGGTGAGTGTGTGGCCACAAGGAGAAGGCGTGTGGAGCTATGTCTCTGCACCTGTCTGCCCCTTACATGGTCTTCGTATTCCCCATCTCCTAAGGAAGATGGGTTTTTTGGGTCCGATTTAGAGCTCAAGGTCTGGTCTGGAAAGTTGCTTGTGTCTTCTTCCTGATTGGCAGAGATTGACGGAATGCCCTCGGTTCTAGACAGAGTGCTGGTACATAGCTGTTGCCATGCCATGAAGGCCGGAGGAGGCCTCCCTGCTGAAGCGTTGTTGAGTCTTGGCAAGCAGAGTGATGTCTTGAGCCGTGGAAGGTATTTTAAATTTTTTAAAAAAAGTTACTCAATTTTTGAAGAGATTTTTGCTATAGGGAACATGTACTCGTTAGAAAGACAGAAAGAGACAGAGAGACAGAAAGAAAGCTATAAGCCCTCAGTGTGGATGACCACATCACAGTCCCTTCTCCTTCATTATCCTCGGGATCTTGGGCACACATGCACATGATTCTGTGGTGAGTGAAAGCGAGAAACAGGTGTCCACACACTATGTGAGTGCCCTTCTCCTTTGACGTCTGAGTGCTTGAGCATCTTGCAGGTTTCCTTCACAGACGCCATGTCTACCTGGAGGCAGTGTGATGGTAAGGCAGCAGGGATGCATGGGCCCAGATTTTAGAGCCGTTTTCTCGTCCATATCTGTCTTCCGGAGTGTTCTGGACCTCGAATTGGATACTTATCTCGGTGTGGTGTCTGTGCACGTCATTGTCACATTACCACCACCCAGCCATGGTGTTGACGTGGCAGGCAATTGTGTGTTGTTCCCTATTCTGTCTGTTGTACATTGAAAGGTGTTTCTCTGAACAGCTAGACATTATTTTCCTTCGAAAACCTAAATTTCTATCCATGCAGCTGGGATGAAGACGAGGGTGTCCTTTGGCAGGACATCGGAGAGCTGCGTGGAAACCTGTCCTGTCATTTCTGTGACTTATTCAGCATTCCGTGTGGCTAGCATCAGGCAGGATCGCTCCTGCTGTTGCCCATGGTGCACAAGTTTCTTTTTGTGTTGTTTCATAAAGAGCTAGCATTAGCAGGTTCTTGTGTGGAAAGGTGTTTGATTTAGAGGCTGAGGCTGATCACAGATATTCTGAGATACGTAGTAATCACAACGTTGTGTCCTAGGAACTGCAATGCCTTTGGTTTGGAGGCCGTTTCTCTTTCTTATGTTCCGTGCTAGCGAAGCCTACAAATTCCGAGCAGTTTTGACACTCAAGGTGGTGCTGGAGGCTAGCACTTGGTCAGATGTCAAATGAATCAATGGAAATTGCCCTATCTTCAACAGTGTTTTTGTCTTCTGTGAGTCCCTAGTGTACTACTGCGGTGACGTGAATTGTTCCTGGGCTCCATGACGAGGGCTTGTGTGTGGGGTGGTGCAGATGAGAGGTGCTGCAAACCATGTTTTATACTGAGGGTGGGCAGATGTGGCCCATTGGACAGTGTGTTGGAGATGCCACGTGCGATGTTGAGAGAGCCCATGGCGAGGTACCTCTCAGTTTATAGCTGTGTGTCTGCTGCTGCGGGGACACTGACAGTGGACATGCTCTTCGTCCTCTAATGTGTGATGAGGAAGAGATGCCATGTGAGATGCTGAGAGAACTCATGGTGAGGCGGTCCTCAGTTTATAGCCCTGTGTCTGCCCCTGCGGGGACACTGACAGTGAACGTGCTGTTTATTCACTAATGTGTGAAGAGGAAGACTAAATGGCATGATTGGCCAGATGGCTCTCAGAGGTGAGGCCCACAGGTCACAGAACTCCAGCCTTCATATGCAGTAGAGGTGTGCGGGACCGTGGTAGTGCCTGCAGGCATGAGAAGCCTACGTGAGCAGCCTTGTATCTGGGAAAGCGGCTCTGGGGTACAGAGACGAGCATTTGATGCCTGTGAGACCGAAAATGGATGCCTGGGTGCGGAGAGTCATACGTGTGTGAGCACGTGACAGTGACAGGCTAGATGTGTTCAGCTAGGTGACACAGTGCATTGTCCTGGTGCCTGGAGAGCCTGTCTGTGCTGCTGAAGCACATTTGAGTTGTCACTGCCTGTTGCAGGTCACTCTACGAAATGAAAGAGATGTTGAGGAGGGAGCGTCCTCCTGTTGAGAGGTGCCTGGTTATGCTGGAAATGTAGGCGTCCTGTGAATACTGCCTGTCACATTTTGCTGCGTCTCTGTTTCCGGTAAGCCTGTTTTGTCAACCTTGCAGCCCCCTTCAATTTCGAGAGACAGAAATTATGCATGGATCGATGATGACCCCTAAATATACATTCCTTGGAAATCTGAACAAAATGAGTGAAAAATCTCAACCGTCATCTTCATCGAACTGAGGTCCAGCGTGTTAACCCAGTAAGACCCAGTTTGACCTGACTGTGCCACGTGGGTCTTTGACTGGAGGAGATGCACACGCACAGTGCAGGGTCCTCTCTGTGTGGGTGACTTCCGGCTTAGGAGATCAGTGGGTAAGTGGTGCAGTTTGCTGACTGGGCCTCACACACAGAGGCGTTAGGGTTAGGTGTTGGCATGCGTGGCACAGGAAGAAGCCATATGTAGCCTCTGTCTCTGTCCCAAATGCCCCCAGAGTTGTCTTCCTACCTCCTCAGAGGGAATGTTGGTTCTTTGTTCAGGAGTAGAGCTCAAAGCTGGGTCCCCTAGGTCCTTCCTGCTCTTTTCCTGATTGGCAGACGAGGCTAGCATGCCTTTGGTTCTGGACAGAAAAAGTGCTGGTTACTCTTTGGAGTATGGGGACATGGATTTCCCTGACTTGGGGAAGCCAGGAGGAGGCCTCCTCACTGTAGAAGCGTTAAGTCCCCTGAAAGGTACTGTTGGGAGGGGGAGAGTCTGTCATGTCCTTACTGGACACCCTTCCACTTTGATGTCTGAGTAAAGTCTGCTCTGGGTGGTCTGCGCCTTCTGTGGGTTCCTGTAAGAAATGTGCGGTCAGTGCACAGGCAGTGTGCTGGGAGCGTGGTGCATTTGCATGAGTGTGGACAGAGATGCAGGAGAACTTTGGCTGAGAATGTCTGCCCTGAGCCTTGAGTTGGATGGTGACTTTGTGTGGTGTTTGTGCAGCCCATTGACACGTGACTGCTGCCCAGCCATGTGGCGTGTGATAGTATTTTCCCCTTTCCAATATGTTGCTGATTAAAAGGTGGTTGTCTGGAAACCCAGATTCCATTTTCCTAGAAAACTGATGTTTCCATCTAGGTTGTTAAGATGAAAATGAAGCTGTCAGACATCTATGTGGAAACCTGCGCTGGACCACTTCTGTAACTGACTATTTCAACATTCTGTTTGATTAGGGTCAGGTAGAATTGATCTTGCTGTTGTCCATGGTGGGGAAGTTTCTCTCTTTGTGTTGTTTTATTGGAGGGTTAGTAGTCACTGGCCCGTGCATGGAGGGATGTTTGACTTAGCCAAATTTGGTGGCATATTTGCTGAGACATGTGACGATCAGGCATGTGGATTTGACTTCAATGTTTTCCGGGCTGTCCTACTTTCTCAGGTTCCATTTTAGAGGAAGCCTGTAAATTCCAGGTGGACTGGGGACTCTGGTTTTCTTGAAAGGGCAACTTACTGAAGGCAGTACGAGGGAATTCACTGGAGAAAGTGATGGAACGTGCCCTTTGGTGTGTGTACTGTCTCAGTGATGTTGTCTTCTTTGGGATCTGTAACAAGGCCTTCCTAGGACAGTGTGCAGAGGACGTGGGATTGCTTCCAGTCTTGGCATTTAGGGTGGGCAGGCTGCTTCTCTTTCTCCAGTGTGTGAGAGATGCCACCTGAGGTGGCCTACAGCTTATATTCAGGGAGTCCTTGGTTGGAATAGTACATAGGATAGTTGGGCAGGTGTCTCTGCCAGGGTGTGGCGTAAGGCCAGACAGCGTCCACTGCTTCCTTCCACACTCAGAGGAGGTGAGGGAATCAGGAAGGGGTCTGGCAGCAGCAGCAGCCTGCCCAGCAGCATTGTGCAGGTGAGAGAGCAGTGGCTTTGAGAGAGTGCTCCTGGGAATGCTGTGGGGCATGATGATGAGTCCTCAATGACATTGAACAAAAAGGCATGACCCCGTGCATGGTCCATAAAGTCATGAGCAGGTATGACCAGGCAGGCTGAAGATATAGGACCAGGTGATGGGGGACTTAGCCCATGGCCGGTGTTTCCTTCAGTGTTTCTGAACACATCGCTGTTTCCATCTCTCGTTCCAGTTGGCTGTCTATGGAATGAGTCATGGTCATTTGGAGGGAGTATCTTCCTGTTACGAGGTGCCCAGATATGCCAGAAATACCTGAATTCTTGTGGTGTATGGCCTGCTCTTTGCTGGTGGATTGCTGTGTATGGTAAGCCTGTATTTTATCAAACCTGCAGATTCCATTAGTTTCCAGGGATGCAGAATGTGCATGGATCGATGATGACTCTCAAATATACATTCCTTGGAAATCTGAACAAAATGAGTGAAAAATCTCAACCGTCGTCCTCATCGAACTGAGGTCCAGCACATTATTTCTACAAAGGTCAGGCAGGAGGGGATAACTTTCAGTGTTTAACTTGGTTGCAACAACTGGATTCTCCACTTGCAGAGGTACAGCTCCCGATGTAAGCAGTCTCTGCACAGGCGAGGTTCTCAGGGTCTGGGAGACAATTGGGTTCAATGGCTGCTATTTGCTGGACTGGGCCTTGTGCATTAGGTCTCTAGGAGTAGGTGAGTGTGCACATGGCACAGGGTGAGGTAATATGTTGCCAAGATCTCCATGCTCAGTTTGTCCTCATCAGCAGTCTTTACATTTTTCCACCTCCTTAGGAAGATTGGTCATTTGTATGGTGAATAGAGCCACAGGCTGGTCTTGAATGCCATTTGCAGCATTTTCCTGATTGGCAGAGAATATTAGAGTGCTTTTGATCTGTACAGAAGGAGTGTTTCCTGGGGACACGGACATCCCCCATGGATGGAAACAGGAGAGGCCTACCCACTGTGCTTATTTTGAGTCATAGCAGTGACCAAAACTGTAGTCCCACACTGATATTTTTGGCCACTGGTGGATACTGTAGGGAAGAGTGAGAAAGAGCTGTCTGGGCACTGTTTGGACAGTCTTCCATGTGGATTTGTGACTGAAGTCTTTCCTGGGTATTGGAGCATTCTGCGGGCCCCTCTGATACATGCCACGTCGGCACAGAAGTGATGTCCCAGGACCGTGGCCTGTGTGCATGTGAATCTGCGTACATTTACAGTTTTCTCAAAGAGCGCCTTGGTGCTGACCCTTGAGATGGATGGTTTTTGTGTGATGTCTGCATAGGCCGTGACACATTGTTGTTGTCTGAGCATTTTGTTGATATGCAGACAATGCTATGTTTTCCTGTTTTGTCCCCTTTTCTCTGTTCTGTGGGCTGAAAGATGTTTTTCTGGACAACTAGATATCATTTCCCCAGAAAACCTACATCTCTATCTAGGAGGTTGATGGAAGACGAGGATATCCTTTGGCAGGATGTTGGCCAGCTACATGGAAATGCACCCTAGAACACTTAAATGATGAGATACCACAGTATCCTCAAGTTGTGGGTCATGGAGAACAAACAGATCCTGCTGTCGTCCTTGACAGGAAAGTTGCTTTTATTGCCTTGTTCTAGTGGACGGCTAGTACTTGCAGGCCCACAAATGGAGAAATGTTGGATTTAGTGGCTGAGTTTGGTGGCAATTTGCTGGAACGTAAGCAATCACAGCTTTCCAGCATTAGAAATCATGATGTCGTCAGTGTTTTCTGGGCTATACTGCTTTCTCATCTTCCATTCCATAAGAAGCCTGCAAAGTCCAGGTAATCTGGGACTTGGGTTTCCTGTAAGGGCAAGGCACTGAAGGATAGTGCTTGGGAATCTGCTGGCAGGAGTAATGAAAGGGCCCTTTGTGCAGAATGGTGTTAAGTACTGTGTGTCCCCAGTGTACTACCTTGTGGCAGTTGTCTTGTGGGATTGATGACAAGGGTTTTTGAGCACAGGGTAGAGAAAAGGCAGTATTGCATATTTGGTTTGGTTCCTAGGGTAGGCATCTGCCTTTTGTCCAGTGTTTCACAGATGCCACCTAAGACGACAGAGTTTGTATTAAGTGTGTCCTTGGTTTTCAACCTCGTACCTGTGCTTCAGGAAACCTTTTAAAGTAATTAAAGTAATTGTGCTACTTGGTATCCAGTTTATGTTGGAGAACATTTGGCAGGAGTTTCTGTCCTTGCATGGTCCTCAGGCAATAGAACTTCACCTGCTTCCATCTCTGTAATGGTGTGAGGGACCATGCTGGTCTCTACTGGTGTCTTTACCATGCCTGAGCCAAATTGCAGATGTGGGAGCAGTGGTCTTGAGAGTGTTGTTCATGTGAATAGTATTAGGCTCAATGATGAGGCCTTGAAGCTCATGTGCATAAAATCAAGTGGCTTGGGACAGAGTCACATATACGTAAGCACTTGAAGCCAATAAGAAAATAAGCTATGTGGAACAGGTGATGCAGAACATCTTTATGGTAACTGGTGTTCCTGTCTCTGTTATGAAGCACCTCCATGTTTTCACTGGCTGTTCCAGGTGACTTTCTATGGAATGAAACTCTGTCATCTGGAAGAAGCATCTTCCATTAAGACATGACCAGTCATCTCAGAAAGAACAAAGCTCTTGGAGTATAAAGCCCACCAGATAATATGCACTGCTGTCCATGGTAAGCTGGTGCTTGGTCAGACTTGCAATTTTTCAAATGACCAAGAATGGAGAATGTGCACGGATCGATGATGACTTCCAAATATACATTCCTTGGAAATCTGAACAAAATGAGTGAGAAATCTCAACCGTCATCCTCATCGAACTGAGGTCCTGCACATTATTCCAACACTAGACACAGAAAGACAAATTCCAATATTCAGCTGGATTCTTTGCCTTAAGGACGCGTGGTGCCAGTGGTAGTCTTAGTTTAGTAGAGAATCCGAGTCAAGGACACATATATGTAAATCACCCTGGGCTCTGACCAGTCCTCGTGCACAGTGGTGATTGACCACAGCATGTCTTCTCAGTGCGTGGGTATAAGCCTCCACACACAGACGGAGTAGTGCCTGATTTATGGTCCGTGGGAACCAAGGGAAGGTATTGTGTCTCTCCACAGACACTCCCCACAGGTTTGATGGGCCAGTCTTCTGGGGGACCAACTGTTTATAGAAGGAGAAGAGTTGGCTGACGTTCCCAACAATACTGGGATTTTACATCTGATGTCTCATTAAATATAAGAGTGACTTATAAATGAAAAAAAAGCTACCTTAGGTGGAATCATCCATCCTTTCATTTTTCCAACCATTTCTGTCATAGCAGAACACTTATTTTTTGGGAGAAGACCATCCCATCAAAAGTCAGCAATCGTGAACACGGGTCACTGATGAGCTCCGTTTCATGTTACCTCTTCAAATACGCTCACAGGAAATGTGATATATTGCCAATTTAGCTTGAGGTATATTTCATCTGCCTCATTCATACCAAAATTGACTTCCAGTGTACAGGGGAATATATCCTAGTCTGAATATGTGATTATGAATAGTCATTCAAGGTAAACATTTGGACTGATGGTTTCTGAGGAGGAATGCTTGTAGGTTGCAATAGTCTCTGAGCAAAGTTCATTTTTCTGGATATATGGATAAATTGATGAATGCCTAGTAAGAATTTTCATGATCACGTGTAGATCTTTATCATGTCCAATGTATTTCATTTTACAAATCCCATCTTTTTTCTTATACTCTCAGGATTGTGTATGAGGAAAGTCCACAGAGTTTGACCATGGAACTGAATAGATGTGGATTCTTTTCATGTCTTGCCAACTCTTGAGATGCGAAGGATCTCCTCTTGAGGTAACATCTAGTTTTTAGGGACTATTTCACAGAGTGCCCACATCTCCTCATCTCCTCTAGCAAAGAGGACTTTCATGTTCAAAAGAAGATGGTAGACTATGACAGAGTGCACTCGGGTGTAATGAACAGTCGAGATCTTGGCATTGCGTCCTTGGTGGATGTGACATTTCCCTCCAGTAGGGAGTTCGGTTTTACATGGTAGAGGGGCGCACTCATACCAGGATTTGTTGCACAGCCTTGCACAGTGAAGCGTACAGCATTGGGAGGTGAAGGAAAGTGCATGCCTGCTTCTCACATCCTATTGAAATGACCTTCTTTGACAGGAAGACATGGAGCAGGCAGTGGGCTTCACCACAACAAATGGAATCATCCTCCCCATGAAGGAGAGACCTAGGAGAATTGCAGTCACGCATCCTGAAGGGCCAAAAGGAATTTACACAGAAGGTATCCAGTTTAGGGAAGAGCTATGAAGATTAGTGATATCTGGGACACTCTACTCCTAATGAGACCTTGATCCTTGCCAGCCAACCTAGGAGTGGCACTGGACCATGGCCACAGCCTCTAGGAGTGAATAGTGTTTGACATTGCATCCCATCTGACTGACAGATGAGGTTGAGATGTCGATTTTATCCCTTAAACTCGAGGTCCTTAGACTACGTGTGGCTGGATCAAGAATAACTTAAGAAAAAGAGTAGACACCTTGGAAATCTGACCAAAACGTGTGAGTCCTATGAAATGAGATCCAGCACATGAACCCTGGTAGGCACGGGTAGACGGAGATCTTTCAAGTTAGCACCTGGTCTCAGAAAGGACTGGGGCGTCAAAGTGCTAACTCTTTAATGTAGAAAGCATCCTGAATTGTTGATAAGTGTAGAGGGACCAGCAGATGGTGTAATGGTTATGTCGCAGGACTCCCACATAGTTGACCACAGTTCGAGTCCTGGGCCCCGCCATGTAAAACTGACAGCAGACCCATGTGAGTGCATGCCCAAAAATTCCAAGAGGAGAATGGAGGAGAAGGGATTATGGCATGACCATCTCCTTTGTGGGGTATGTTTGGTCTCTTTGTCTCTCCAGTGAACGCACACACCCTATAGCAAAAACCTCCCTGAAAAAAAAAATATTTTAAAAAGTGTAGAAATACCCGCTGGAGATTCACAGAGGTCAATCATTTGAGTCTTGCTTGCTGACATCCAAATGCAGAGGCAGTAGTGCCTGACTGATGAACACAGGGGCGGCAGGAATCTGGAGAAGTTGTTTCCTCCTGCTAGAGATAGTTCCCCCAGGATGATATGGGCCAAAATGTGTGTTTGGCAACAATATGACACTTAAGAGCAATCTTTCAGGAAATGTGGGGATCTGATATCTCCAGTCTTACTAGTGTATAAAGGACTTTGATATTCAAGATAAGTTACCCTCACTTCACAAGAAGCTCCCTCAGTGGAATGAAACCCATGCCTAACGTGTGTTAACACATGACACTGCTCGTATCTGCTCCATGCTGAACCCTCAAACCCACGCAATGCCAAAGGACACTATTGCCAATTCATCTTGAGTAGAATTTCACTGGCCTTATTCCTGTGTCCTCAGTGTCATCTGGTTTGTCTGCAGTGACATCCTGGGATAGAAGCATGATATTGAAAAGGCAAGCGGGGATATGTTGTGAGTGGTATCTCTCAAAGACAAATGGTTTTAGTTTCCAATAAGTAAGAGGAGAGGCACATTTTGGGAGGAGTGTGCAGAGAGGCCCACAATTCTCTAATCTCAATTTCTTGGCCTGCACTCTTGCATCAAACATACTGAATTTAACCAGTACCTTTGTTTAATTGTGCCTATAGATAGAGTTCAAGGCTGGTTCACAAATGGAAGGCCTCACAAATCAACTTGTCCAGAATTGCTGACATCTCAACGCCTTCCCAGATGTGAATGATAGCCAATTCTACTTGAGGTGAGGTAGAACCATAAGTAAGTTTTCTGCTATAGGGCCACTTGTGATCATTTCATGGGGCTACCTGGACTTTTGACGTAAGCTGGTGAACAGGGGAGCATCCTGACAAATAGCATTCTCCCTCTATGTTGCAATGGTCTACTACAGTCCGTCTCAGATCTCAGGTCCTTGGGAGATTTGTGACTGAATCAATGATGACCTAAAAAAAATAAATAAATAAACCTTAGAAATCTGAACAAAATGAGTACCATGAGCTGAGGTCCAGCACGTGAACCCTGGTAGGTGCACATAGGGAAGGCATTTTTCAGGTGAGCACATGGGCTCCTGCGCAGCCACAGCATTGCAGAGCCAATGCTGTGGTGAGATGGATGGTCGTGCATGGCTGAGAGGTCTAGCCACACCTGCTGCAGCTTTGCCATGGCTTGTTGTTTCATTCGTTGCTTTTGGACTTCCATGTGAAGAGGAAATGGTGCCAGACAAGTGGACAGATGCGTAGTTGGTCCCATGGGGGTTATTCTCTCATCCCTAGAGTCATTCCCTGTGTGTCTGAAGGGCTAGCATGGGTGTCATCACCACATGTCCCTTGACTGTGAGAGACTGTCCTTCCTGGCAATGGTGAGATTTCACCTCTCCTGACCACCTCTCCTGATCAGTATGTGTGACTGATGCTCTTGTGATGCTGCCCTCAAGAACTGCATCTTTGCTCGAGGAGTTCCCATGTCAGAAAAGAAATGATGTCTTTCTGTGGGATGTCTTCTTCCCTAAGACCCAGCATGGAGTAAAAGTGAAACTGCTAAATTCTCCTTCCTGTGGAGCCCATGGCACGTGGGTGTAGCAGGTCTCTGCAGAAGCCTTACCTTGTGGTGAATTTCACGGCCTCACCTCTGCAGCTCAAGTGCCATCCATTTTTTTGGGCAAGACATCCAGGCTGGAACCATGATTTCCATGGGGCTGGAGAGTAACCACTGGGAAGGATGTGTCTCACAGAGGAACTGTAGTCTCAGGAGGGTAAGAGGAGATGGCGTTTTGGGGAGCATGTGCAGGTCATTTCTAAGAATCTAGTATTAAGTTCACATGGCCCTCTCCCTTGCATCAGACATTCTGTGTCTCATCAGTCCCTTTATTTTATTCAATTCTGCAGATCAAATTCGAGGGCAGTCCACGAACTTATGGCCTAAACAGCTCAGCAAGTCATGAATTGCCAGTTTCTCCCAGCACCCACAGTTGTGAAGGAAGGAAACCATTCGATTTGAGGTGAGATCGAAATGTCAGTGTCTCTTTCTCTCTGGGTTCACCAGTGAACACCTAAGGGGGCACCACTGTTCCAAAAATGAATTGGCCACCAGGGCATATCTTGACACATAGTGTTAAGTCTGTGTGCTGTAACGGCCTATCGTAGAACTGCCCTTTGTTTCTCAGTGGATGGGGCCTTCTCGACTGCTAATGGGTAGTATTTCCAACATTCTGGTTGAGCCTGGGGTGTGCCATGTACGGCACAGTGTGGCATGATGTGTATGTTGGCTTTGGGAGGTGGGGAAGTGCTGGCCTCTTCCTTGTGCATCATTTGCATACCTGCTTTCACAGAAAACTGAGCATAGGGCATGGGCTTCGAGAACAACTGGACTGTTTCTCTCATGTGGGTTAGTGACAGAAGAGACCTAGGAGTACGACAGCTTCCAATCCTGAGTAGCCCATAAAGGAGTCCACAAGGTAAGTGTCTTGTTTAGGGATGAACCACACGGGTTAGGTTCAGCTGGGACACTCCATTCCCAGGGAGACTCGGATACCAAAATGTGTTGGCGTTTATCAGAAGTGGATAAAGTTTGTCGTTCTATCCCAAGTGATTGTAGGTGAGGGTGTGGTTTCCACCCTAACCCTCAGACACTATGTCCCTGGGATTTTGCTGGCTAGATCGATGATAACATACACACACACACACACACACACACACACACATATATATATAGAAAGAAACCTTGGAAATCTGAACAAAATAAGTGACTACTCTAAACTGAGGTCCAACACACAAACCCTGGTAGACACACATACTGAAGGGGATTCTCAGGTTAGCAGTTGTATACAAAAGGCACTGGATGATCAGAGCTACTAGCACTGGGGCCTGTTGTGTAGCTATTAATTGTTGAGAGGCATAGCAATACCAGGACAAGTTTTACCATGGCTACTCAATGTTCTCCCTCTTTTCTAGCCTCTAAACCCAGAGGAGAATGTGCTTGAGAAACAGGCACATGTGTAGACGGACTTGTGGGCTTATATTGTATCTCCTAAAGACTCACCCCATGGCACCTAAGGGCCAGAGTGCATGCCATTTAGGCCATCTGTCCTGTAAAGGTGATGAGATAGCCTTGGTACTCAACAAACCGTTGGATTTCACTAGTTCACTGAAGAACTAGTGTCCAAATGATATCAACATTCTTGTGACGATGCCCTTGCTAGAAGCCTAGAGAACCTTCCCATTGCTCTGGAGCTTCCCACTAAGGAAAGGGAATCCGTGAGCTTTTGTGGGAGGAGTATGTCCAATAGTACCCACCCTATGCTCGCCAATGATACTCCTTCACTCCGTTCCATGCAGAACTCGCTGCACACTCGGATGCAGCAGGTCTCTGCAGGTATGGACCTTTAGCTCAACTTCACTTACCCCTCTTCTGTATCTTCAGAACTATTTGTTTTGGGGGAAGGCATCTTAGGATGCACCATGATTTTGATGTTTCTGGGGAGAAACCATCAGTAGGGCTGTTTCTCTCAGAGAAATATTTAGTGACCAGTAATGTGAGAGAAGAAGGCAATTCTGGGGGCATGTGCATGTTATCCTTTAGCATCTTGTGTGATTTTTCTACCATCACTCTCTTTCTGGACACACCACACCTCATCAGTACCTTTATTTCATTTTATTTGCACACTGAATCATGGCCCCTGTGCGTACACATTACATCACAGCTAAATGAATCAGCTAAATGAATCTCTGGGATCTTCATAATCGTGAAGGTTGGGCTCCATCTTGCTAGAGGTAAGTTGGAATCGTCCATGACTTTTTCTCTTTGGGGTCGTCTAGTGATCATAGAATGCAGTCCTTCTGGCTTTCACTCATGATTCAGTCAGAAGGAGGGGGCACACTGACATGTAGTGTTCGGCCCGTATGCTCCGAAAATGGCTGAGTATAGTTCACTCTTTTATTTCCTGGTGCCGTGGACCTCTTGCACTGCTTGGGAGTACTGTTTTCTAGGTACAAATAGAGGCTTGAGCTTTTAACCCATTGAACCACCCTGCATGGTGGTGTTTCCTGGCGTGTCCTGAAATTCTCAATTGGCGTGAAGTGCCTGTCTCCCTCTGGGGTTGTATTGGCATACCTGCTGCCTTTCAGAGAAACTTGTAATGTCCAGTAGTATAACAGATGAAGGCAATTCTGGAGGCATGTTCGTGTTATCCTTTAGCATCTAGTGTGATTTTCAACCATGACGTAGACCTCCCTCTGGCATCGAACATTATTCATCTCACCAGTCCGTTTATTTCGTTTTCTTTGAAGAATAATTGCGGCAACTGTATGAACATATTGCATCACGACTCAATGGGTCTGCCATTAGCCCTTATCACCTGGCTCTTCTTAGTTATGAAGTTTGGGTTCCATCTTTCCCGAAGTGAGTTCAAATCGTCCTTGACTTTATCTCCTTGGGATCCTCTAGTGATCAAAAAATGTGGTCCTTTTGGCTTTCAAATGCGATTTTACCAGAAGGTAAGGGCACGCTGACACAAAAGTGTTCGGACAGAATGCTATCAATACAGCTGATTACAGTCCTCCCCTTTCTTTCGTGGTGGCATGGACCTCTTATGCTGCTTGGGAGTTCTATTGTCTAAGTTTGAGTTGAGCCTTGAGCCTTTAACCCTCTCAATCACCCTGTGTGGTCATATTTCTTGGCGTGTCCTGGCATGCGCATGTGGGGTAAAATGCCTGTCTCCTTTTCGGGTCTTATTGTCATAACTGCTTTCAAAGGAAATTGACCATCGTAAGTGTGCTTTGAGGACAAGAAGATTGCTTCTCTCATGTCATTCCCTAACAGAAGAGACCTAGGAGAATGTCAACTGCCAATCCTGAAAGCCACTGGAAAGGTCCACAAGGTTAGCATCTTATTCATGGATGAGCCACATAGGTTTGGTTCTTCTGTGACACCCCATTCCCAGGTAGACTCAGACAGCACTATGTGTTGCATTCATTGGGAGTCTGTAGTGTTTGTAATTCCATTCCAGGTGACCAAAGATATGAGGGTGTGGTTTTGGGCCCATCCCTCAGACGCCAGGCCCCTGGTATATTTTTGGCTGGATCGATGATGACTTAAAAAAAATAAAGAAACCTTGGAAATCTGAACAAAATGAGTGACTACCCTGAGCTGAGGTCCAGCATGTGAACTCTGGTAGATGCACATATTGAAGGGCATTCTCGGGTCAGCACTTGTATACTCAAGGCAATGGGTGTTCAGAGGAATAACACTGGAGCCTGGGTGTGTAGCTGGGAATTACTGAGAATTATAGCAATTCCTGGGACAATGTTTCTGTGGCTGGTCAGTTTTCTTCCTGTTTTCCGACGTCTTTACCTAGAAAAAAAAGTGCTTGAGAAATGAGCATATGAGTAGGATATCCTGTGGCCTTATTTTATTTCTCCTAGAGACTTGGCCCGTGGCACCTAAATGCTAGAATGCATGCCGTTGAGACCATCTGTTTCGTAAAAGTTTGAGATGGCCTTCATGCCCACCAAATAGTGGGATTTCACTTTGATTGACGAACTGGTGTCTGAAAGATGTTATTTATGGAATGCTGCCCTCAGTGGAAGCTTAGGGAACCTTCCCATAATTATGAAAGTTCCCTCTGCAGGAAGGGAACCTATGATATTTTGTGTAATGAGTATTACCCATCAGACCCAACACATGTTAACCAATGAGAATGCTTCACTCCACTCCATGCAGCACCCAATGCACACTCAGATGGAGTAGGTTTCTGTGGGGCATGTACCTAGATCTCAATTTCACTGTCCCCTCCTCACTATCTACAGAACTATCCATTTTTTGAGGGAAAGACATTTTTGGGCTGCATCCTTGATTTTGATGATTCTGGTGAACTACCATCAGCAGGGCTATATTTCTCAGAGAAACTTGTAATATCCAGTAGTTACGAGTTGGAGGTGATTGTAGAGAGATTTGCATGTTATCCTTTAGCATCTATTGTGATTTTTTACCATGACATTGACTTCTCATGTACATCAACATGCTACACCTAACCAGTGACTTTATGTCATCTTCTTTTAAGAATGATCACGGCCACTGTATGGACATACTGCATCACAGTTCAATGGATCTGCCATTTCTGTTATCACGCAGCTCTTAATCATGCAGGTTGGGTCCCATCTTGCTCAAGGTGAGTTGGAACTGTCCTTGACTTTTTCTCTTTGGGGTCCTCTATTACCACATAATGCAATCTTTCTGGTTTTCATTCATGATTATCAAATTGGGAATTTGACAAACTTCACTCATGATTGTCAGAAGTTGGGGCACTGTGACACATAGTGTTTGGCTCATTTGCTATAAATATGGTTGACTAAAGTCCACCCATTAATTTCCTGGTCGTGTGGACCTCTTGCAGTACCTGGTAGTACTGTTCTCTAGGTTTGAATGGAGCAATGAGCTTTTAACCTGTTGAACAGTGAGGTCATGTTTCTTGGCGTAACCTGGCATGCGCAGGTGGGGTATATTGCCTGACACGTTCCTGGATCTCGTTGGTATACCTATATCACAGGATATTGAGCATAAGCGGATATTTCACAGGATATTGAGCTTCAAGGACAATAAAATTGCCTTCATATGGGGATTCATGACAGAAGAGACCTAGGAGAAAGTCAGCTGCAAATCCTAAAAGCCATTGGAAAGTTTCACAAGGTTAGCATCTTATTGATGGATGAGTCACACAAGTTAGGTTCATCTAAGGAACTACATTCCCAGGTAGACTCAGATGCAACAAGGTGAAGTCATTCACTGGGAGTGGTGGGTGTTTGTAATTTGATCCAAGATGACTGAAGATGAGGGTGTGTTTTGAAACCCATCCCACAGACCCTAATCCCTAGGATGTTTGGGACTGGATCGATGATGACTTGAAAAAAAAATAAAGAAACCTTGGAAATCTGAACAAAATGAGTGACTACCCTGAGCTGAGGTCCAGCACACGAACCCGGGTAGACGCACGTCGTACTGAAGGGGGATTCTCAGGTCGGCAGTTGTAGACTCGAGGCCCCGGGTGATCAGAGCCAAACACCGTGACTTGGGTGTGTGGCTGGCAATTGCTGAGAGGTATAGCAATACCTGGGAAACTGTTCTGAGGCTGGCCAGCGTTCCACCGGCGTTCCCGCCTCCGTCCCTAGATAACGAGGGGCCTGAGAAATGGGCACGTGTGTGGGGTGCCCAGGGGCCCCATTCTGTGCGCCCTAGAGCCTCAGGCCACGGCATCTAAGTGCAGAGTGCACGCCGTGGAGGCCATCTCTCCCGCAGAGGAGACCAGATGGCCTCCGGTGCCCCCAAAGCGTGGGATTTCACTGGTAGTGATGAACGGGTGCCCGAAAGATATCGGCATCGCTGGGATGCTGCCCTCAGCAAACGCGTAGGGAACCTTCCCGTTACTCTGGAAGTTCTCTCCACGGGCAGAGAACCCGTGAGCGTTTGGGGATGAGTAGCTCCCATCGAAGCCAAAACATGTTAGCCAGTGAGTCCGCCTCACACTGTGCCGTGGCGAACCCAGTGCTCACTTGGATGGAGCAGGTCTCTGTGGAACAGTACCGAGAGCTGACCTTGTCTGTCACCGCCGCTGTTTGCTCAGAATCATCCGTTTTTGGGGGGTTTTTGTTTGTTTGTTAGTTAGTTAATTAATCAATTAATTAATTAATTGATTAAGCAATATATTCATTTATTTTTCCGGGGAACGACATTTGAGGCTGCAGCCATGGGTTTGATCGGTGTGGGGAGTCAGCAGCAGGAGGGCTATGCCATTCAGAGAACCCCGTACTGTCCAGTAGTGTAAGAGATGAAGGCGATTCTGAGGGCGTGTGCACGGTGACAGTGAGCATGTAGTGTGATTTTTTTCCACCGTGACGGACACCTCCGTCTTGCCTCGCGCATTGTCGCCTCACCACTTTCTTCCTTCTATTTCCTCTAAAGCCTCATCGTGGCCACGGTATGGACGCATTGCCTCGCGACTCAGTGGGTGCCGTTGCCCTTATCGCCGGCCGCTCCTTAGTTGTGAAGGTCGGGTCCCGTCTTGCTCAAGGTGGGTTGGAGTGACCCTCGTCTTTTGCTTGGGATCGATCCCCCAGTGATGATGCAGTGCAGTCCTCGAGGCTTTCCCTCGTGACTTGACCAGGAGGTGGGGGCACCTTGACGCCTAGCATTTGGCCCTTGGGCTCCGAATCGGGCTGATTCCAGGCCGACCCTGTTATTTCCTGTGTCCGGGGACCTCAGGCCGACCTTGGCAGTACTGTCCTCCAGGGTCGAGTGGAGCCTTGAGCGTTCCGCCCATGAAATCGCCCTGCGTGGTGGTATTTCCTGGTTCGTCCCCGCACGGGCGGGTTGGGGAACGCGCCGGGCACCTTCCCGCTTTTGTGGACATACCTGCTGTCACAGGAAATGGAGGACAGGGAGAGCGTGCTTCGAGGACAAGAAGATTGCTTCTCTCCCGGGGTTTCGCCACGGAAGAGACCTTGGAGGACATGAGCTGCCCGTTCTGCGAGCCACTGGAAAGGTCCACAAGGTAAGCGTCTCGTTCGGGGTTGACTCGCACCGGGCAGGCTGGGGTACTCCGCGCCCAGGGAGACTTGGATGCCGCAGTGTGTTGCTGCTCCCTAGGAGTCGTTGGCCTTTGTCTTTCCATCCCAGGCGACCGGAGGAGAGGGTGCCGTTTGGGGCTCAGCCCTCACACCTCAGGTCCCCGGTCAATGTGTGGCTGGATCGATGATGACTTAAAAAAAAAATAAAGAAACCTTGGAAATCTGAACAAAATGAGTGACTACCCTGAGCTGAGGTCCAGCACACGAACCCGGGTAGACGCACGTCGTACTGAAGGGGGATTCTCAGGTCGGCAGTTGTAGACTCGAGGCCCCGGGTGATCAGAGCCAAACACCGTGACTTGGGTGTGTGGCTGGCAATTGCTGAGAGGTATAGCAATACCTGGGAAACTGTTCTGAGGCTGGCCAGCGTTCCACCGGCGTTCCCGCCTCCGTCCCTAGATAACGAGGGGCCTCAGAAATGGGCACGTGTGTGGGGTGCCCAGGGGCCCCATTCTGTGCGCCCTAGAGCCTCAGGCCACGGCATCTAAGTGCAGAGTGCACGCCGTGGAGGCCATCTCTCCCGCAGAGGAGACCAGATGGCCTCCGGTGCCCCCAAAGCGTGGGATTTCACTGGTAGTGATGAACGGGTGCCCGAAAGATATCGGCATCGCTGGGATGCTGCCCTCAGCAAACGCGTAGGGAACCTTCTCATTATTCTCGACCTTCCCTCTCTGGGATGTGAAGCCCTGAGTTTTGTCAGAATTGTATATTTTATTGGACACAGTACATTCTTTCCCATCAGACTGCTTCACTCCACTGCATTTTTAATCATAGGCCTCCTCAGATGGAGGAGTTCTCTGTGGGGCCTGTACCTAGAGCTCAACTTCAGTGCTTCCCATTCTGTGTTGTTAGAACAAGTTTTTGTGTTTGTGTGTATTATGACTTTTTTGGCTGTATACGTGATTTGATTCATTAAGTAATATCCATTAGATGGATTGTTTCTCTCAGAGAAAGTTGTTTTTTCTTGTGGTGTAATAGAGTAAAGTGATTTGTGGGGGCTCGTTCATGATATCTTTTAGCGTTTATCATGGTTTTTCACCATGATATAGACAATTGTCTTGCATGGGACATATTTTTCTCACCAGTTCCTTTACTTTATTCTAGTTTTCTGACTTAGTTGTGGCTAGTGTATGCAAAGGTTGCATTATAACTCATGGTTTCTTCCTTTGCATGTATCTCCCAGTTCTTTGCAGTCGTAAATGCCCATTCCCATCTTACCTGTGGTGAGTTCGATAAGTTTTTGACTTTTTCTCTTTAGAATTCTCTATTCAGCATAGAATGCAGTCTTTCTGGCTTTCATTAATTAGTTGACCAGCTGGTGGTGACATGTTGACAGAATGCGTTTGGCCTTTGTCCTCTGAATGCAGCTTATTACAGTCCTCCTCTTTATTTCCTGGTGGCGTCAACTGTGCTGTGCTTGGGAGTACTGTTGTCTAGGTTCCAGTGGAGATTTGATTGTCCAGCACACAGAACAGCTCTGTATCGTGGTGTTTCCTGGCATGTTTACCATGGCTGGTCAATGTTCTTTTTGTTTTTCATCTTTTATATCAAGAAGAAAAGGTGCTTGAGAAATGGGCAAATGTGTAGAGATTTCTACAGCTTGGGCAGGTGGAGGAAGATGCTTGGCTGCTTCTCGTGTCCTGTTGGCATGCCTTTCACAGAAAATTGAGCATAGGGAGTGGGATTTGAGGATGTGGATTGCCTCTCTCATGTTATTTCATGAATTAAGAGCCATAGGAGAACATCAACTAGAAATCCTGAAAGCCCTTGGATAGGTTGACAAGGTAAGTCTTTTGTTCAGGGATCCGCCTCACAGGTCAGGTGTATCTGGGACACTACATTCCTAGAGTGTTGGCATTCATTGGGGTGGGTAGTGTTTGTCATTTCATCCCAGGTGACTGAAGGTGATGATAGGGTTTCCTCCCTACCTCTCAGTCGCCAGGTCACTGGGGTATTTATGGCTGGATCAATGATGACTTTAAAAAAAAAATGAAAGAAACCTTGGATCTGAACAAAATGAGTGACTACCCTGAGCTGAGGTCCAGCATGTGAACCCAGGTAGATGTATATGTGGAAGGGATTCTCGAGTGCATATGTATACACAGGGCACCTGGTCATCAGATCATTAACACTGTGGCTTAAGTGTGTGGCTCTGAATTGTTGAGAGGTATAGCAATACCTGGACCAGTTTTACCATGGCTGGTCAATGTTCTCCTTGTTTTCCATCCTATACATCAGAGGAAAAGTGCTTGAGAAATCGGCATGTGTATAGAGTCCTATAGGCTTATTCTGTGTCTTCTAGAGACTTGACCCATGGCACCTAAGGGCCAGAGTGCATTCCCTTGAGACCATCTGTCCCATAAAGGTGATGAGATGGCCTTCATACCTGGAATAAAGTGTGATTTCAATTTTACTGAGAATTAATGTCCAAATGATTTTGGCATTCATGTGATGCTGACTTCAGTGGATGTCTGGGAACCTTCCCATTGCTCTGGAAGTTACCTGTCTGGGAAGGAAACCCATGAAGTTCTGTGGGATGAGTTCATCCTGTTGGACCGAACACATGTTAGCCAATGAAACTGCTTCACTCTGCTCTAGGCGGAACCCAGTGTGCACTGGGATGGAGTAGTTCTCTGCAGGGCATGTACCTTTAGCTCACTTTCAATGGCCCCTCTTCTGTATCCTCAGTACCATTCATTTTTGGGGGGAGAGACATATTGAGCTGCATCCACTATTTTGATGGGTCTGTGGAGTAATCATCCAGTAGGGCTATGTCTCTCAAGAAATTTGTACTGTCCAGTATTGTAATAGATGAAGGTGGTTTTGGATGTGTGCATGTTGTCCTTTAGCATCTAGTTGATTTGCCACCATGATGTGGACCTCCCACTTTCCGCAGACATTCTGCATCTCACCAGTTCCTTTCTTTCTTTCTTTCTTTCTTTTTTTTTTTTTTTTTTACACTGAATTGCGGCTGCTGTACAAACGTATTCCATCACAACACAGTGGGTCTGCCATTGCCCGTATCACCCAGCTCTTCATAGTCATGAAGGTTGGGTCCCATCTTGTTTGAGGTGAGTTTGAATCATCCTTGACTTTTTTCTTTGGTGTCCTCTAGTGACCATATACTGGATCCCCTGGTTTTCACTCATGATCTGACCAGCAGGTAGGGGAACCCTAACTGTTAACGTTCAGCCTGTATGGCCTGAATATGACTGATTACATTCCTCCCCTTTATTTGTGGTGTGGACCTTGTGCACTGCTTGGGAGTACTGTTCTCTAGATTTGAGTTGAGCCTTGAATGTCCAACCCGTGGAACAGTTATGTGTGGTGGATTGTCCTGGCATGTCCCGCCATGGGTAGGTGGTGGAAAATGCCTAACTCCTCTCAGGTTCTGTTGGCATACTTGCTTTCACAGGAAATTGAGCACAGGAATGGGCTTTGAGGACGAATGGATTTCTTCTCTCGTGTGGTTTCCTGACAGAAGAGATTTAGGAGAACATTAGCTTCCAATTCTGAATGCCTTTGGAAAGATCCACAAGGTAAACCTCTTGTTTTGCATGAACCACACAGATTATATGCATGTGTGACACTCCATTCCCACAGAGACTTGGATACCAGAATGTGTTGGCATTCATTGGGAGTGGGTAGTGTTTGTCATTCTATCCCAGGTGACTAAAGGCGAAGGTGCGGTTTCTGCCCCATCCCTCAGACCCTCAGGTCCTTGAGCTGATGTCCATCATGTGAACCTTGGTAGGCTCACATGTGGAAGGGTATTTTTGTTCAGCATTTGGGACTTCAGGTGGCCTTGGGCATTAGAGCTATACCTCTGTGATGTAGGTGTTGAAGTGAAGGTGGCCGTGAAGTCTTGAGAGGTATAGCAGTACCCTCTACAGTTTTACCATGGCTAGTCAATTTTTTCCATTTTTCCCGCCTCCATATTCAGAGGCAGAGGTGCCTGAGAAATGGGCACGTGTGTAGTGGGTCCTGTCACTTACTTTCTGTCTCCTAGAGACTTGCCCCATGGCAGCTAAGAGCCATTCTTAAAGTCTACCTGTCCCTTTAGCACATGTGAATCCGTTTCTTTCTGGTGATGGTAAGATCTCACCTCTCCTAATCAACTGTCGCTCCAGTTTTTTGATGTTCAAGAGAAACTTCTCACTGGGACCCTTCTTTTATCTTTTTCATTTCTTAGTATCGGGTCTTCCCAGGAATGGAACCTGTGGGCTTTTGTCCCTTTTGACCTGACACATATTAACTCCTGATGCTGCTGACCCCCCCCTTTGTGTAGAACCTCCCACATACTATGGTACAGTAGAGTTGTGTTTCCAGTTCTCTTTAAGGTTCATCTTTTTTCAGAGCGGTTTTAACTATAGGGTGTGTGCCGTCGCTGTAGAGACAGGCAGAAGAAGAGAAGTTACCCACTAGGTGAGATGCCCTGTCATAACCCCTTTCTTCCCATCTCCTCTCTGGATTTCGGGCATGCATACACATGCACTTGGCGTGAGTTTGAAGCCACAAGGTCTGAGACTTGAACCACAGTCTACCGTGTGGTAGTCCAGCAACATAACTCTGGGTTAATTTAATGGATCTCCCAGTTTTTTTAAAAATTATGTCATATCTTGTGTTTGAGGGGAAATTACCTCCTTAAGTCTTGATTGTGAAGAGGGGACCAAGTTATTTGCAGCAACTTTCTAATCTCATGTTTTTGGTGGTTTTGCATAGTGTAAGAGGAGAAGCCCATTTTAGGTTTGTGGATGGCCCATGGCTATCCTGTGTTGGCGTTTGTCCTTCGTGTTGATCTCTATCTTTCTTCTCATATGTTGCGTTTCATCAGTTCTTTTTTTTATTTTCATACTTCGCCGCTCCAGTTTTTTGATGTTCAAGAGAAACTTCTCACTGGGACCCTTCTTTTATCTTTTTCATTTCTTAGTATCGGGTCTTCCCAGGAATGGAACCTGTGGGCTTTTGTCCCTTTTGACCTGACACATATTAACTCCTGATGCTGCTGACCCCCCCCTTTGTGTAGAACCTCCCACATACTATGGTACAGTAGAGTTGTGTTTCCAGTTCTCTTTAAGGTTCATCTTTTTTCAGAGCGGTTTTAACTATAGGGTGTGTGCCGTCGCTGTAGAGACAGGCAGAAGAAGAGAAGTTACCCACTAGGTGAGATGCCCTGTCATAACCCCTTTCTTCCCATCTCCTCTCTGGATTTCGGGCATGCATACACATGCACTTGGCGTGAGTTTGAAGCCACAAGGTCTGAGACTTGAACCACAGTCTACCGTGTGGTAGTCCAGCAACATAACTCTGGGTTAATTTAATGGATCTCCCAGTTTTTTTAAAAATTATGTCATATCTTGTGTTTGAGGGGAAATTACCTCCTTAAGTCTTGATTGTGAAGAGGGGACCAAGTTATTTGCAGCAACTTTCTAATCTCATGTTTTTGGTGGTTTTGCATAGTGTAAGAGGAGAAGCCCATTTTAGGTTTGTGGATGGCCCATGGCTATCCTGTGTTGGCGTTTGTCCTTCGTGTTGATCTCTATCTTTCTTCTCATATGTTGCGTTTCATCAGTTCTTTTTTTTATTTTCATACTTCGCCAGTTGACAGAGGGGCCAGTTAGTAAGTCATGGCTGCAGAAGTCACCATGTACAGGATGCCACACGTGTCAGGGCTCCTTCAGATGCGGTAGGACGCACGATTCCGCTCCAGGTGAGATTGAGGCGTCAGTCCGTTCTGCTCTCTGGGCCCACTTGTGGCGTCTCATGGAGCCATCCGGTTCACCGTGACGTGGTTGTTGTGGCAGGTGTTGTGTTTGGATAGTGTCTCCCGTGCACTCTGTTGGACTACCCTGGGTATTTCTCAGGGGAAGCTGCCTTTGCTCTTATTGGGAGTATTGTTGCCAGGGACAGAGGAACAGTAGAATAGGACCTGTGGGCAGTCATTCGAGTACCTGCTGTGGCCTGTACACACAGGCAAATGGTGTCTGACAATCGAAGCTGTGGCTTTGGGGATCCAGTAAAGTGACTCTGTCACCCCTAGAGAAATTTTCATGTGGTCTTATAGTCCAAATCTTGTGCCTGATGTTCCATCTCTTTCATGAGAATTTATTTTGTAATTTTTTTTTTTGGTATTGGGCTGTTTGTCTGAGTTCTGTGTAGTGAAACTATGCTTTTAAACCTGAAAATATTTAGCCATCATGGAAAATGATTGTTTAATTTATCTTTTTGTTCTTCATTGTAACTTTTTATGATTTTTCTTGTTTTGGGTTTATTTTAGATTGAGCAGTTTTGCGCATATATGTCACCGCTTACTTTATGCCACTTAATCAAATACCCTCAGATGTGATATGTTGATGTTCACAATTCATTTTCAATTATTTTTCATAGGCTTCCTTCATATATATGAAGGCCCTGTAGTGGTGATTGGTTATCTATTTCATTTGTGTTTTTCAACGTTGTTTTGGCATTCAGTGTAACTTTTAGAAAGAGAGGTTTTTGCTATAGGGCATGTGTGGTCTCCAGAGAGACAGAGAAAGAGACAGAGAAATCACTGTAGGAGGGATGGCCACACCACAGTCCCTTCCTCTCCATTCTCTTGGGTCTTTGGGAACACACTCACCCAGCGTGAGGTTTAAGCTGCTGGGTCTAAGATTTGAACCGCATTTGACTACATGGGATTCTAGTGATGTAACCATTACGCCATCTGTTGATTCCCAGTGTAACTATTGAGAAAATCTTTTCAAATAGACAATTTTATAGCATGTTGTGATTAAGAGGCACACTCACTTTTTCAGCTTACAGGGATAACCTGGTCAATGCCTGTTGTTAATTCTTGTCACGGTTTTTACCTACACCTTGCATTAGATACATTTTTCTTTTTAGTTCCATTGTTAGCTTTTGTTATTTTGTAGTTGGGGTGAAATGGGTGCTAGAAAGATGAGTTTTCGTCGTCTGCACAGACCCAGGTCACAGTCCTGCTTATTCCTGTGTCTGTGCTGACATAACCTTATGTGGTGCTGGATCAGCACGTGGATAACGGTTAAGGCACTGGATTCCCTCGTGGCCGACTATGGTTCAAGTCGCAGATCCAGCTCCTTGACATTTACACAGGGCACATGTGCCTGTGTGCCCAAAATCCTGAAAGAAGAATGGAAGAGAAGTGGTTGTTGCAACGTGCCACCCTCGCCTGTGCCTCTGCAGCCGGGCCCGCACCCTCGCATTTTATTACCTCCTCCATCGCAAGCCATTGGCTCATTCTTAAAGGTGAAATATTTTGAGGTCAAAATTACAGATACAGCTGGAAAAAAGAAAAATAGTTTTCCATTGCTGTGATTGGAATATGTTTCAGTCTAGTATTTTCCTCGACAATTAAGCAAAGTCAGATAGTCTGGTTATTCTTAATTTCAACTTACATTTACTTTGTCTGGCAACAAATAGACAATATTTTCCTTGGTGGAGTTTAGAGACTAACACAATGACTTTTTTTTGTAACATAGGAAATAATCGCAGAAGAGCGATTCATTCTCAGCTGGTTTAATTTGCAGACACGTAGCAGAATTCCAGCATCTTGTGCCTGGCAGACAGTGAACACAGATGTGTGTGCCCTTCCCACTTTTCACGCGTTTACTCTACTCCCCAGGCCAACAGTGGCAGGCACCAAACTACATGCAAAAGGGCATGTTCTTCTTGAGATGCAACAGTGTCAGACATGGTTTCTGCCATTCCTTCTGCAGGGGCCAGTGTGAATCCCCTGGTAGGTAAGCGTTTTGTTCCCCGCATACTGAGTTACCTCATGGGATCCTGTGACTCTCTCTGAGCCTCTGTCTCTGCTGTGTAGCCCTGACACCTGGGTCGATGGGATGTGCGAGCTGGTGTCTGCGACGCACAGCCGTGTCTCAGAGCAATGTGCTCCAGACTGGATGGTTCCTTTCACCTTTCTGAATCATGTTGTCTTTTTTAGAAATTTGTATGTATATGATGTCTCTACTAATTGGCCTTATTGGAAACTCTGGAAAAGATAGTTACACAGTAACTCTGTGGAAACGGGTCTATCACAGACACTACCATAAGCGAGCTACATAGGCAGAGGTGGGTCTGTGCAGCTCTGCTGCCAGCATGGCCTGCAGTATGGAAGGCCGACCTGCTCGTGTGTGCCGGAGAGACTGACTTCAGCAGTGGACTGTACATGCCGTATTTGGAGGCAGATTACCACTCCGAGTTCTGGACTGGCCTCGTGAATTTGCTCGCCGTAAACAGGCCCTGGCGCCCCATACACAAGAAGTGAAAATGCAGGAAGTGGCTATACCTACTTTGTACTGCTGGAACCTTCTGAGTGATGCTCAGGCTTTCTTTTTTATTTTATTATTATTTTTTTTTTGGAGAGATTTTCTCTATAGGGCGCGTGCTCTCGCCAGACAGAGAGAGACATAGAGATAGAAAGCGAGAAATCACCCCCCCAGGGGGGATGGCCACGCCGCAATCCCTTCTCCTCCATTCTCCTCTCAGGATCTTGGGCACACACGCACACGCGCCCGGGGTGAGTTTTAAGCCACCAGGTCCGGGACGCAAACCGTGGTCAACTACGTGGGAGTCCAGCAACATAGCCATTACGCTAACTGCTGGTTCCCTGATGCTCAGGCTTTCAAGGGCAATTAGAGGACCAAAATCAAAAAAGATGATAGGCTTTTATTGTTCATTTCTCTAGGAAGTGAAAGAAATACGTAACCATTGCACAGTTGGAACTTTTGTACATGTGGCGTCCTCATGGTGCTTGCCAAAAAGTCACCAGGACTTTTTAAAATCTTTTTTTTTATTAAATGAGAGAGCAGTTTTGGATTCATGAGGGCTAGCCTCAACTTCATTGAAATTTTTAGATGTGAAATGATTAAAAATCCAGTGTTTAATTTTTTTATGTGGATTTCCTTGGCTGCATTTTTACGCCCACAGTGATTTTCCAAGTGTTTAAAGAAATCCGAGTTCTAATGAGTGATATGACCCGTGGCGAACTGCAGAGACCAATGTTTCTATGCTAGACTTTGGGTCTCCTCAAAACATGAAAGAAACCGAGGAGACCCATGTGTTAAAGATATGTCTCTACTACTGTGTTCTAAGGAGAACATTTTAGTTGTTCTTATCATATAGATGGTCCATTTGGCGAATTTCTTGTAGCCACTTGTTAATAAATATTCCATCAGGACAGTTTATTTCTCATCTGTAATTTCCCCTGCATTCTGTACATTAGAAGTGATACTGATGGAAAGGGACATTTTGCCGTGTGGACATTTTAACTCTATACCAAAGAAGTGCTGTTTTTGTCACTTAGGGAATGGTCATGCTACAATCCCTTCTCCTCTATCTCTCCCCCTTTTTGGGATTTTGGTCATGCATGCATGTATACCTGGTATGTTTCTCAAGAGTCTGGGTCTAGGACTTGAGTGACACACTCATTAAAAATGGGCATTAAGCCTTTTGAGCAACTCTTTCTCTGCTCACTCAAGCCCACTTCTACCTCTTAGGACTGTCTTTTTTCTCTGGGAAAGATCAAAATGTTGCACTCCAGGTCCAGCAGGTGGTATGGTAGTTAGGGCACTGTACTCCCACATGACTGACCATGGCCAGTCCTGAACCTGGTGGGTTACTTTCTCACTTTTCCTCTCTGTCCCTCTCTGATGAGTGCACGTGTCGTATTTCTTGTTTTATTAGAAGTGATACGTCTCTCTTGTTTTTTGGGTTTTTTTTTTTCCACTTCAGAATATGATTTCCTCAGAACTGTTTTTGGAATGACTGAAAAGATACCAGTAAAATTCTGGAACAGGACCCCTTAGAACAGAGCTTTTTCATCTACACTTTGTCTAATAGCCACCCTTTAAAGGTAAGGTTGTAATTAGAGTAGTCCTTTCTTTCTAGGAAAATCCATTTCTGGGTAGAAAATGAGATGTTAATTTTCTCAAAATGGGTGATTTTTTGGGTTATATCTTATCAATTATAAGGGCCAGATTGCATACTTATTTAAAAGGCAGGTTTTTCTGTATATCATTATATCTTTTCTATATCTCAGTAAGTTTACTGTTGGGTCATCAGAAAAGTCATGACATATTTTTGCAAAGAAACACTTAGAAAACTGTCTCTTTTTTTTTTCAGTAGTTTTTTTTTGCCTTAGGGCACATGTGCCTGCTAGAGAGAGACATAGACAGTGAGAGGGAAACTGAGAAATTACTCACTAGGAGGATGGCCACACTAAGCTTCCTTTCCTCCATTCTAGGAAAAAAACAAGATTCCCAGGATCTTGGGCACACACGCACATGTGTCCAGTGTGTGTTTTAAGCTACTGGGTCTGAGACTCAAACCATGGTTGGTCATGTGTTCATCCAGTGGTTATTCCATCTGCTAGCCCTGTAATAACTTTTCCAGTGACCTAAATTTATTTTTTGGAGAGGTTTTTGCTATAGGGCGCATACGCTCTCCAGAAAGGCAGAGAGACAGAGAGACAGAAAGCAAGAAATCACCCCATAGGGGGAATGGCCACACCACAATTCCTTGTCCTCCATTCTCCTCTCGGGATTGTGGACACACATGCACACATGCCTGGCGTGAGTTTAAGACACCAGGTCCAGGTCTCAAACAGCAGTCGACTACATGGGAGTCCAGCAATGTAGCCATTATGAACTGCTGGTCCCTCCAGTGACCTAATTTTAACCATGAAGATTTCCTTAACTTTTCTTCTCTTACCTGATAGACTGTTCTGTGTTATGGCTGGATCCATTGTGGGGTCAGAAAACTGTATATTACATTAGATGCAGTAAATTTTCTGTACCAGATCAGAAGACTGACAAATAGTTTTGTCTGAACTAATTGATCAAATAAACAAGTGACTTAGAACTTAAAAGAGCCAAATACAGAGGGTAAGAGACAGACAAAGGTTCTGAGGTGATTGAAGGCATTCACACTTTTTTAGCCCAGCAAAGGGAAGAAACCCCCACACTGTCTGGTCTCCTTGGTGTCAGAAAGTTTGTTTGTTTTTGTTTTTGCCATAGGGAGCATGTGCTTGCCAGAGAGAGACAGAGAAAGGGAAAGTGAGACATCTCTCCCCTCCGGGGGTGATGAGGGTAGCCGTGCGGCAGTCCCTTCTCATCCTCCTGAGAGTCTAGGTGTGTACATGCACGCACCAGGCATAAGTTTCAAGCCACCAAGTCTGGGACGAAACAGGGTTAGCATGTGGGAGTCCAGCACCTTAGCCCCTACACCACCTGCCAGGACTGATGTTAGGAAGGTTACTCACATTTCAGACCAGAGTGGACCCCGGTAGCAGTTAACTTGGTTTTCTGTGTATTTTGGGCATGTTTGCTCCAGCACATAGCAAAGAATTCAAGCAGGACTTCCTAATCCTAACCCTGACTCCTTAGGCAGTGCTCCTCACCACTGCTGCTTTCCACAGTGTCCTTGCAGGTGACGGGTCCCCGTTCAGGTGGATTTGTCAGAGCAGCGATGACCTGTGCCAGCAGCCTCACCAGTACAGCAAGACCGCCGTCCTTGTGCACGGAGACTCCGCTGTCCCGGGTTGCAGTGGATACCACCTGCAGATAAGAAATGCTTAACTGAGAAATGCTCGTGTTGGGATGTCGTCGATGAGACGTTAATTTGGGCATGGTGACTGTTTCCCTTGCTGCCACTTGACTCAACCCCAGGAGCCTCAGTAGAGGAAATAATTTTACCCAAGAAGCTCAAAATGGTGGAATTGCTCAGTGCTCCCATAAATACACAGTTAGCATTTTTGTTTGCCACATGGTAAATTTTTAAAAATAGGATACATTAAAAACTCTGCATGATTTTTTCCAAAAATCTGAAGTATATTTAAATAATGAACTTATAAATTAATTGCCTTCTTTTCTAATTCTGTCCCCATAGTTTTCCTCTATTAACAAAACTGTGTGTATTCTTTTAGTGAATAGAAGCACACACACACACACGCACACACACACACACACACACACACACATTATCTGGGGGGGAAGGTGCTCTTAGTGGTGCCGTATTGTAATACAGTCTTCTTCAAATTGCCTCTTCCATCAAACAGTCTTCCCAATGGCCTTTTTCTATTTCAGTAATACATACACATCTGTGTCATTTGTTCAATGACTGCATGCCTGTTTTGTAGATGAAACATAATTCAAATGTTTTAAGCATTTCTCATTTATAAATATTTATGTTAGCACCAAATTTCTGTGCAATGAAACACCCTATATATCAATAATTTTGCATTTGTCTATTATTTCATAATAAATTATTTAGCAGTTGGATTACTGGGATTAAGAAAATACACACTTCAAATTTTGAAAAATATTGCAAGATTTCTTTTAAAAATGTGGTTAACAACTTCACCCTTCTATGGCAGTGAGTGAGACTGCCACTTTCCCATAACCTGACAGATGATGGGTTTTGGAAATACTTAAAATTTTTGCCATTGTGAACACCCACACTCTTGTCTTAAGTTGTATTTATTTTGTTTTTAGTTTGATCATTTTTTTTCATGTTTATTATTCCTTTGTCTTTTTTAATTTCTTCTTTATGTCCAGTTTTGGGGGAGGGGAGGTTTTTGTCTCTTCCTGATTTTGAAGAGCTCATTTACTGTTGAAGAACTACTCTTCGGATTGTCAAGCATTACAGATACGTTTTACACAGTTTTTAACTTTGTTTTTGTTATAAGAATGTCTCTGATTGTTACATGTCCAAGTATGACCATGTTTATTTTTACGGCTTCTGAATTTCATGTCATTTTTCGAAAGATACTTAAGCTGAGTCCATAAAATCCTACACCTATGTGAACTTCTAATTCTTTTGTGTTTTTTAAATTCAAATTCTTCAATCATGAGAAACTTTTTGTTTTGAAATTTTAAAGTTGCCAGGTTTCTTGCCACTCTTTGCAGTGGCTTGCCGATAACTGCCCATCTATCTGTACTGCCATCTTGCGCTGTGCTGTACCTCACCCGTGACTGCTCCATCCTGTGCTGTGGGTCCGTGTCTCTTCTTTGCCTCCTGTCTCATGTGTCTTCTTGTTGGGAGAAATTACAGTTTAGACTGCAATTTCATCAGGTGTAATAAATTAATTTAGGGAACAATTGGTTTTTAATAATACCAAGTGTTGGTATCCAAGAATAAGGTATGTATTTTCCAGTGCTTTTAATTGCTGTTAATGTCTTCAGTTTTGTGAAGAGCATTCTCCATTCACCCTATTTTCTTGATAATTTTTCTGTATCTGAGTCTTATTTAGTTTGGTTTCAGGGGTAAGTGGTCTCAAAGCTACAGTTCAAAATTTTTAAAGGTACACACCAAGTGCTTTGCAAATATTGACAGTTTTGATTTTCTCCCTTCTGACTGATTCAAATTTTAGTTATGTTAACAGACTTTACAGACTGGTACTTTTCAGAGCACTTAAACAACCTTGGAATACTACCTGCTGTTGAATTTACGACCTGTAGTGAGAGCTTCTTGACTGTGACCAGCACATTGTCGCTGGCTGGTCAGTTTCCTTGAAGGACCACCAGAAAGAGCTCTGCTCCAGCAAAGCTGAATTATTAAACTTACCGCAGCAAGGGGAAGCACCACCTCCACAGGGTTTTGTGGTGTTTTGAAAGAAGGAAATTAGTTCTTTAGGGCCAGAATTCAAGTGGTTTCAGGCAGGAGACTAATTCTGAAGGGCGCTATTCAGCACGCAGTGTTCTCAGGTTGTTGGGGAGTGGGGTGGAGATCTCCAAGACAGCCGTGATCGTCTAGTATTTGTCTGGCAAGGGAGGGAGCTGTTGGCCTGTGTAGGGTGTTTTCAGTAAGAGAACTGTTTTCCTAAAGGAGAAAACGGAATTATTTATTGATTTACAGTTTTATCTTGCTTGGCAGATTCTGCTGGGCTGGTATTAGGTCTATTCCCAAAAGGTAAGTTATTTTGATCTGGCTGGTCTTAATCATCCATTTGAGATGCTAATACAGTGAGTATTTTGTCTACAAGGAGAGTCTATCACCCTACATAGCTTTCTAAGCAATTTTAATCAAAACCAGGTGGCAAATGTAATCAAACGCTTTTTGCACAAACAGTTGTACTAGTCTGTTAAAATTCTTTTATAATTGTGGAATAATTCATTTTCTACCATTTAAACTTCTATTCCTTGAATGAACAGCTTCTATTAGGTTAAAAAATTATTAATTTACTGGGCTTATTGGATCTTTCGCAAGTAAAATTGATCTGTGATTTTATTTTTTGCTGCTTTTGTCATGTTTTGGTATCCAATTTTGAGGTTTTGTTAAAATAATTTTAAGGATTTTTCTCCTTATTCTGGACTCTAGAGTGGGTTTAAAAACTCTATTAGTGGTTACGTGAACACATTTGTGAAACCACCTGAGCACTGCTTTGTCTTTGGTGATTTGGAGTGGAAATGAGACTATCTAGATTTTTGCCCACTGTTTTTCTACGGTTATGACTTGTTTTATGTCTTGTTTTTATTTAGCCTATGCTATCCTAGAAAATAGCCATCTATGCAGATTTTCAACATGTCACCGTGAGCACACCGCACCATGTGTCCTCTCGTCGTGCTACTGTGCTTTCCTCTTCCATCGTGCGTCCATTCTCACTCCAGTTCCGATTGTTTCTGCTAGACCCTCTGGTGGGTTCTCAGCAGCACGAGCCCCCTTCTCAGTCAGATCTCTGGTATCATTCATTAGGGTTTCTCTTTTATGTTTCAGTTTATTTATACACTTGTCTGTGTTCTTTTGTTTTCTTTTTCTAATGAATTTCTGAACATGCGTGATCCGTTTACTTTCACTCGTTCCTGGTATGAATGTGTAAACATACAGACCGTGAGGAGGAAAGAGCCGGGAGCCTGTTCAACCAGGAGCTGGGAACCTGCATTCCTGGAACCCACGGCCCACTGTTACCAGTAGTGGCCATATTGGATTTATGTTTTTAAAGCATTTTCAAGTGAAGTAGAGCAATCATATTATTTCTGTACCTTCCAGAAGCATTTTCAAAAATTTACTTTCAAAATAATAGTGTATCTTACAAAATTTAAAACTTACAAAACACTGTTCAGTGGGAGGGGATTTGCCTTCTCAGTGCGGTCCTCCTGGCCACTTCATGTCTCCTTCCTGTGAATAGTTAGTGTTACTGTGTCTCATTGGTCTTTACACACAGGTACACCTACATGCAGCACAGCCTGACGAGTGTGTACGTGGTGGGTCGGTAACACGTCCTCTCACACACAGGTGCACGCGTGCAGCACAGCCTGACGAGTGTGTAGGTGAAGGGTCAGTAACACACCCTTTCATACTGTTCTATAGATTTTGTTTATAATTTATATAATGTGAATTTTCTTAATGTTTTTTTTTAATTTAACTATATATATTTTTTTTTTGAGAGGTTTTTGCTACAGGGCACGTGCGCTTGCCAGAAAGACAGAGAGAGACAGAGAGACAGAAAGCGAGAAATCACCCCCCAGGGAGGATGGCCATGCTGCAATCCCTCCTCCTCCATTCTCCTCTCGGGATCTTGGGCACACACGCACACGTGCCTGCCACCTCCATGGAATTTCCACAATGTAGCCATTACGCTAACTGCTAGTCCCTATTTATGTATTTTAATTTGACCAGAGAGGAACAATATAAGAAAGAGAGAAAGGGAAAGTGAGAAAGCAAGCTGCCAGATCTGGGACTCGAACCACGGTCAACCCTGTGGGAGTCCGGTGCTCTTAACCACCACAACACTTGCCAGTCTGTAACATGAATATTTTAATATTTCAAACAGATTATTGCTTATCAGTGTATGAGGAGAGCTTTCATTTTATTTTTAAATTCCATTTATTATTATTATTTTTTAATTTGACCAGAGAGAGAATGGTAAAGCAAGAATGCAAGCCACAAGGTCCACGACTTTAACCACAGTCAACTATGTGGGATTCCAGCACCATTAACCACCACACCACCTGCCAGCCCCTATTTTACTTTTTTTTTTTTTCCAGAGAGATTTTCCTTTAAGGCATATGCACTCACCAGAGAGCCAGAGGGAAGCAGGGAGACAGAAAGTGAAAAGTCACCCCCCAGGGGTAATGGCCATGCTGCAATCCCTTCTCCTCCATTCTCCTTTCAGGAGTTTGGGCACACATACACTCGCACCCAGTGTGAGTCTTAAGTCGCTGGGTCTCGAACCACAGACAACTCTGTGGGGGTCCAGCGATAAAGAATCATTATGCTCTCTGCTGGTCCCGAGATCTTTTATTTTTAATAGTTTATATTTTACATTGGTGAAATTAACATCGTTACATGTGTAGATCTTTATTGTATGATTCAGAGAGCTTTCTTCAAAGTAGCTACTACTTCACTCAAGAGCCGGAGTATTTTCATCACCCGAGAACCTGCTCTACAGCCGCCTTCCAGCCAAGCAAGTTTCCACAGGAAACAAATATTCCACATTCTGTGATCACAGGTTAGTTGCCTGTTCTTGAAATTAACATACGTGAGATCATGCAGTACGTGAGTGCCCTCCATCCATCCTGAAGACACTGATTCACCCATGCTGTCTTCTAGGTAGGCCTGACATTTCTGTATTTGAAATGGAACGTGTATCCCATTGAATGGGCCCAATGCAGTTGTTTATCCAGTCTTCTGTGGATGGACACCTTTAGTGTTTTCCAGTCATTAGCTGTTTTGAATATGTTAGCAGATCTCTTATGTTAATGTGTAAAAATGCTTAAATGTGTCTCCATTATAAGAGATTTTTACTTACCTATAAGAAACTACTAGAGCTTTCTATAAAGGTGGAACCTTTTCATATTCCCAACCAGTGAGGTTGGAGGTTTCTCAGTTACTGCTCCTTGTCACCAATGCTGGAAATGGTCAGTTTTTACATTTCATTCATTTACATAGAGAAGAGTTATTTCCTTGTGATTTTGCTTTGAAAATCTGTCACTTACGAAAGTAAATACTTTTTTATAAGATGATGATCCACTTGTAAATCTTCTTTAGTAAAGTTTCTGTTTATTTTCCCCCCGCTTTTAACTTCTGATTTTGAAATAATTTTAGCGTTACAGGAAATGTGTAAAAATAGTAGCATTTCTGTTCTTTACCCAGCATTCCTAACATTAGCGTCTTGGATGGCCATTAATCAATCAGTAACCATTACTGAAATCAGGAAATTAGCAGAGATATGAGGCTGTCAGGTCCAAGTTGGTGATTGTCTCCCTAACATCCTAATGATACCTCTTGTGTCGTCCGGATCTCAGTCAGGGTCTAACTGCCGTTTATTTGTCCACTGCTTCTGCCCCACCCCACCCCTCTGCTTCACCTCTGCCGCCCTCACCTGACTCCAAATCTGGGAGACTTCCCTCAGTCTTTCTAGATATTTTATTAAATAGATGCTTTGAGGAATACTGGGCCATGATTTTAGTAGTCCCTGATTTAGATTGGTCTTATGTTTAAATATTAAATTTTGATAAGAAATAACACAGCTGGGACTGGCAGGTGGTGTATTGGTTAAGGTGCTGGACTCCCACATGGCCAACCACGGTTCGAGTCCTGGACCTGGTGGCTTTCTCTCTCTCTCTCTCTCTCATACATGTATCCTATAGCAAGTTTTAAATAATAATAATAGTTATAATAATATTTTTAAAATAATAACACAGCAATAAAAATGTGCCCTCTTTAGTGGATCATACCTAGGGTATGTGACTTCAGTATATCTTGTATTGGCTGACATTAGGTGTGATCCCGTGGTTAAGACAGCACCTGCTGGATTTTTCTGCTGCATAACTGCTATCTTCCTCTCCCAGTAATTAGTGAGTGTTCAATGGCGAGACACCTTGAGACCGTGCAAACTTTCTTTCTCATCAAATTGTAGAGCCCTGTGAAGATTCTTGCCTACAGCTGTTATCCAAATGATGTTCTCTGTTGAATTGTACTTTCTGCACTTATCACATGGGGTCTGGCTGTGTGGAAGAACTACTCTTCCCGTTTACTTACGTATTTAGTTGTTGTTTTATATGAGTTTGGATTTATGGTTATCTATTTTATTTTGTTTTCATATATTGCAAGTGTTATTTATTTCTTTTTATGATTTTTACTGTTGGGCGTGTATGCCGGCTAGAGAAAGACAGTGAGGGGGAAAGTGAGCAATCACCCCCTGGAATGGCCACGCCACAATCTTTTCTCCTCCATTGTCCTCTTGGGATGGGGCACACCCACACACATGCCAAGTGGGATGCTCAAGCTCTCAGGTCCAGGACCTGAGCCACAGTCGGCCATGTGGGAGTCCAGCACCTTAAGTGTTGTGCTGCCTGCTGGTCCAGCATGTTCTACTTGTCAGATGAGCCTGGCGCTGATCATGAAAGCTCCTTTACATTGCTCTCTGTGTGCTTGCAGTATTCCTCTGTCATGTTTGGATGCTTCCTTTTTTTCTGGCTTCACAAGATTTCTGGGTCTATATTGTATTTATTTTTCTTCCGAAAGCCTATAACCAGTCATTTTTTCCAAGAAGTTCTGGTTCTTTATATAGGAAGATAGAATTTTAGTATTTCAGAACCAAGATCCAGATGCTAAATGTACTCCCTGCCCCTGGGACGTTGCTTCTGAGCGCTGAGCGATGTGACCAGGCTTATGTCCACGTAGGGACACATGTCTGTATCTTTTCTCTAGCTAAGAAGTGCATGTCCTTCATACGTAGTGTGCTACCCTGTACTAGGCAGCATTCCAGAGGCACTACACACTCCGTCAGAAGACCGTGTTCCTAGTATTTCTGACAACACCACATATCATGGGCCAGTTCTATTCTGTCTTCTTTTCTTATTCTAGCTCCTTTCCATAACACGAGAAACCTATTTTTCATTATCCACTTCCTCAATGCAATTATCCATAATGTAATTTCAGAAGTGCTAAGTTCTACCCCTGTAAGGAGAACACAAGTATTGGTCCAGCCTGCTAGACTACTGGTTAAAGAAGCCAGGTCTGTGGTTCAAGCCCCAGCCCCAGTGCTTGTAGGCATCCCAAGTGCATTTGCATAGGTGCCCCAGGTCCTGACTCAGTGGGAAAGCGGAGACGGGATTTCAATGCACCATGTCTCCCCTCTCCATCCTTGTCCCTGTGTGTCTTCGGTGAGCATTCGTGCCCGGAGGTAATTAAAAACCCTGGCCAGCCGATGGTGTGGTGGTTGGGGAGCTGAAGCCCACGCGGCCTGCCGTGCTGAGATGGGGAAGTGGAGGGGGAAGGGCTGCGTGTGCCCATGGCCATGCCCACTGGGGGCGCCCACTCTTGTGGTACTCGCAGTGTCCCTCAGTGCCCGCCTGCTCCGTGGAGAGCTCACCTGCCCATGGCCGTGCCCACTGGGAGCGCCCACTCTCGTGGTACTCACAGTGTCCCCTCAGTGCCCGCCTGCTCCGTGGAGAGCTCACCTTTCCATGCCTGATACAGAGAGAGCTTTTCCTATAGGTCCCTGTATCCAGGTATGCTTGTTTTATTTAATATTTCATTCTTTTTCTCCCTCACAGATGTACCTCTAACAAAAATAAATAAATAAATAAATAAAATAGAGAAATATAGCTGAAAGCTCAAAGGAAAAATAAATGTAATTATGAAAAAGTACTTGATTCATGTTAAAGATGCAGGAGAGAATATAGGAACAAAGCAAACAGAGACATACAGAAAACAGATGGTGAATTTAAAGAGCTAAATTGGACCATGTTACATTCACTTCACACTCGTGCTTTCCATTGCTTTAGGTGGTCAGATTCTAGGGAAAGGGTCATTTTGTTTTTAAATAATTATTGTATTTAACTTTATTCATTTTAATTTGACCAGAGAGGGACAGAATGAGAGCGAGTGAGAGAGAGAGAATGTGAGAAAGCAAGCCGCCAGGTCCAGGACTTGAACCACAGTTGGCCATGTGGTAATCCAGCACCCTTAACCACCATGCCACCTGCTGACCCCAAGGGTCGGTTTTTTAGTTCTCTTTTAAGTTTTATGAATTTACTGCAATTATTGCTTTATAACACTCATACCTTCCTTTGCATGTGATTTTCCGAATTGCATTTTGATCAGTAGAGAGTACCCTTATTAGTTTGTGTTGAAAGACGATTTTGGCTCATGGGCCTCTTTAAGTGTGATCTTAGTGCCCTATTCTTTATTCACTGGCCACACCGTGTTTACTTGCCCTTGCCATGTAGTTTCTGTGCTGTGGTATTTAATTCGACTTCGATCCTTTTTAAAATCACTTTTCTCTTTTCCATTCCAATCATTCCAACAATATACTGCATGTTGTTTTGGTGAGTGTAAGTCCCTTTCATATCTTATATATTTTTAAAGGGTTTTGTCATAGGGCTCATGTGCTCACCAGAGAGAGAGACAGGGAGAGGGAAAGTGGGAAATCACCCCCCGGGGGAATGGCTACACTGCAGTCCCTTCTCTCCCCCTGGGGATTGTGGGCATCCATGCATGTGTGCCTTGCATGATTTTCAAGGTGCCAGGTCTGGGACTCCGACCACCGTCAGCCACGTGGGAGTTCAGAGCTTTAACTACCACGCCACCTGCCGGCCCCAATATCTTTTTATTTAATCAGCTCACTAGGGACTTTCTTGTTTGAAAGAAGAAAATAGCACATCTACAAATTCCTTATGTAATAAATTAATCACGGTAATGTTATTTATTGAATTCATACTTAAAAGTGGTAACTTCTGGGCTGAAATATTTGTAAACCCTGTATTTTAAATAATTCTTTGAGTTACTCCATGATGCACGTATGATGTTACTGATCTGACACATAACACGTGTGTATATAGTCCGTGTATGTGTGTGTACCATGAAGGTACTCAGGCTGCCTTCCTCAAATCGCTCCTTCGTGTATTAGAGGAGTTCACGCAGATGAAGCCTCTTGGAAGGGTCTGAGACGGAAGGTTACAGCGGTCAGGTTCTGGAACAGCCAGTCTCGGAGGGCATTCCCTGGCTGCAGAGAGCGTGCGAAGCAGGACTAGCTTGCTGCAGGTTGGTGGCAGGTGAGCTTTTCACCTCGCTGCCTCCACGAGCTAGCCTCCCTTGCTGCCATGTCTGAACTTCTAATCTCAGAGTCACACTATTACACTTGCACGTTTCATTGTGGTGTAACATCTGTATAAGGACTTAGAGTTAAGCCCGTTTAAATGATTGACTTTATTTCATGGTTACATCCTGGTTTGCTGCTGTGGATGACATGCAACCCCCAGTTACGTGTCAGCAAGGCCTCGTGAGTCCCACTGAGTGGTTCCATACCCACACAGCTCTTTACTCCCCACACACTGGCTGTATCAGTTCTCAAGGAGAGTTCTTCAAGAAACATTCCTGAAGTGGCATAATTTCATAATCTTGGTACTCTCATTCGTTCATGCCTTTCCCCATAAATTACCTTTATCAGTCAACTCTGCCAGGTGCAAGAGAAAGATCATGACACAGATTTCTTAAAGGGGAAAGAGAAGCCAGGAGATGGGCCTGGCTTCAGGCTCGGAAATCCGGGAACCCAGGGTCTAAGAAGCATCTGGCCTCCGTTTCTTTTCTATCTCATCATTCTGTGTCTCAGTTTGATTTAATTCTGTAATCTTATTTTTTCCTTTATGTAAATTGGCAAAAGAACCTTTTCAAACCTTTTCAAAGTGAATACTTCTTACCTGTCTTGAAATTCTAGTAACACGTTTAGTGTTTCTGTCCTCGTAGAACAGTCCAGGGGTGGGGGTTGGAGCTAGCTGGAGTCCCCGAGACAGTCACCAATGCAGACCCGAGAACTCAGGGTAGGTCTGGTCATTCCCCCAGGGGATCTGAGACCCCTGGTGACAGACCAGTCCCACGTAGCACCAGTGTGCATGACGGCCTATGGACAGCAACAGGGATGCCCAACTGAAATGAGTTAATTGCTCAAGTGATCCAGTTGCACCTGGCTTGGCCATTGTCAGCTATCAGCTTTCTAGAGATCTGAGCAGTGGGTGGCCTGGGAGAGGGCAGTGGAAGAGTTCCTCTGTGCCTAGCAGGGCCTAGAAACTCTAGTGTTAGGCCTGTAGGGAATGCATGGTCATGTCACTCTTGTTCGTCAGGCTCCGTGAGGGTTTCCAGTCTGCAGATACAGTTCCTCGGGAGCACTGAGCTTCCAAGGCATTCGATTGAGGGCACTCCTAAGGGTATGAAATACTGTAATGAAATACTGTGTGTTTCTTTTCTTTTCCTTTTTTATAGAATAATTTATTTAATGCCATCCATTATCATTATCATTGTTATTATTATTATTTGACCAGAGAGGGACAGAGAGGGAGGGAAAGTGAGAAAACAAGTTGCCAGGCCCAGGACTCAAATTGGTTGGCTACGTCGGTGCCTTTCATGCCACCTGCTGGCCCTCTCTAGTTCTCATTCCATTTCCCTTCTGTTCTGAATGTATTTATGAAAGTTCACTTCCCCAGAAGGAACTACAGCTGTCTGGTGGACAGGAACCCTTCTTAGGTGCGGTCAGATAGGCATCCTGGCTGCTATCATGTTTGCCTGCTGTCACCTGGTTGCCTGGCGTCCTGGCTGCCACGGAAAGTGAGAAAACAAGTTGCCAGGCCCAGGACTCAAATTGGTTGGCTACGTCGGTGCCTTTACTACCATGCCACCTGCTGGCCCTCTCTAGTTCTCATTCAAGATCCCTTCTGTTAAAAATGTATTTATGAAAGTTCACTTCCCCAGAAGGAACTACAGCTGTCTGGTGGACAGGAACCCTTCTTAGGTGCGGTCAGATAGGCATCCTGGCTGCTATCATGTTTGCCTGCTGTCACCTGGTTGCCTGGCGTCCTGGCTGCCACTGTGTTTGCCTGCTGTCGCCTGGTGTTCTGGCACCCTGGCTGCCACCGTGTTTGCCTGCTGTCGCCTGGCGTCCTGGCTGCCATCACATTTGCCTGTTGTTGCCTGGCATCCTGGTTGCCATCGCGTTTGCCTGCTGTTACCTGACTGCCATCGCGTTTGCCTGCTGTCGCCTGGCGTCCTGGCTGCCATCGCATTTGCCTGCTGTCACCTGGCTGCCACCGCGTTTGCCTGCTGTTACCTGACTGCCACCGCGTTTGCCTGCTGTCGCCTGGCGTCCTGGCTGCCATCACATTTGCCTGCAGCCACCTGGCTGCCACCGCGTTTGCCTGCTGTCGCCTGGTGTCCTGGCTGCCACCGCGTTTGCCTGGTATCTATTAGTTCAGTCCTAGTTGCCAACCTATTGCGTGGAGGTGGAACCGGGAAACCGAGTGGCTCACAGGAAAATGTACATGAGCTCAGCTGTTGGCTGGTTGTGTGCTCTAACCAAGGGACACATAGATTGTAACCAGGTGTTAGATTCAAATCCTGTCTGAGTAGAATGGAAAGCACAAGAAAGAAAAATAATAGCAAAAGTAGATGCCTTATAAATAACATAGCTAAATGTAGTGTTAGGCCAGATAGGCAAGAAAATGATGAAAGAATGGAGACTAAAATATGGTCATCTGTAGTATTGTTTTGTGGCTCTTGGTTAGAAACTGCATTTCATGTAGTCATTTACTTGGTCTGAAGATCCTGGCCCAAAACCACCTCCTTCCAAAGACAACCTGTTTCCAGTAGGTTTCTAAGATTTCTCACGTTAAGGTTTCCAGTAGTAACTTAAGATGTTTATCTCTGTTTGCTTGAAAGACATCACTCTAAGTATCAGCCCTTTGGAATTTTTCCTCTGGACTAGTTGTTCGCAATTTCTGGTAGAGTACTTGGCATCCAGGTTTGAGGGCTTTCTTTCCCTGGTGTGTCTCCAGATTGGAGACCCAAGTTTCTGGAATTTAGATCACTAAGGGTCCTTTAGTCAGATGTTTAGAAAAAGCTGCTAGTACATCTTAACAGTAAGACTAGACACGGGTCAGCAGGTGGTAAGGTAGTTAAGGCACTGGACTCCCACATACCAGATTGCAGTTTGAGTGTGAGATCTGGTCGCTTGAAAAATCATGTTGAGCATGTTTGCATGCGTGCCCCAAATCCTGAGAGGAGAATGGAAGAGAAGGGATTGCAACATAGCTATCTCCCCAGGGGGTTATTTCTCACTTTCCCTTATTCTGTCTCTGTCTGTCTGTCTGTCATTTTCCATAGGGCCCCACTGAGCACACAGGCCCTATGGCAAACACAAAACAAAAGAGTATGGCTGGATAAATTGCCAAAGTCCTCGGCAGTATTTGTCTGTGACGGCTAGCAACAGCATAGAGTCGATAAGCAGAGGTGGTAGCTTCAAACCTGTAAAGTGGCCTTTGGCCCACTCAGAGAGATTTGTTGAACCCCAGAAGGAGTCGAGCTCACTGTCATTAAAGAAAACCTGGGGCCTGGAGTTAGTCTATGGTCATTTTGCTAATCTGAGTTTAAACTTTCTGTCTTTCTCTTTCTTGAAGATTGGAGAAATAGGACACAGAGACTTACTGTGAAAGTGGCAAACCTGTGCAGAGCTCTGAAAGTCTCAGTACGATGGTTGTGCCCAGTACTGTAGAGAGAGCCTGGGAACACAAAATGCGGCATTTCCTTCCAGCAGAACTGTAAACCTCCAACAAGGGTGTAGTCTATTCCCAGATAAGAAAACAGCAGCGATGCATGCATCAAGCATTGCAGAAGTGGGCCACCAAGTGCACAGGGGCCCCCGGGCTGCAGGTTAGGGTCTCGTCTGTGCCTCCCTGGGCTTTCTAACCACAAGCACGCTGGTGGCAGACACGTGTACACCACAAACACCCTCAGTCCCCTGGCGAGCTTTCCCTGCCAGTGTTGGGCAAGTTCAATGACCAGGGTGTCTGGAACCCCATTTTAGCAAGATTCAGCTAGGACATGGGGAATATCTGAAGAGGATAGAATTTACCAGCTGAGTAATTAGGGAGTTTTTTGAGGATGAGATTATTAATAGCAATTAGTGATAGGGTTTGAGGTTGACATTGTAGCAGGCATATCAATTTAAAATATGACGAAGTTCTCATTTAGAATTTAGAGAAATTTTTTTCATCCTTTTTTTTAACTTTTTTTTTTTAGGATTTTGCCATAGGGCACATATGTTTGCTATAGAGAGACGGAAAGTGAGAAATCACTCCCCAGAGGGGATTGGCTATGTTGCAATCCTTTCTCCTCCATTCTCCTCTTGGGATTCTGGACATGCATGCACATGCATGTGGTGTGGTTTGTCTAGCCTCCAGATCCAGGGCTCTAGCCATGTGGGGCCATGTGTGAGTCCCGTACCTTGTCCACATGCCACCTGCTGGCCATTTCTCATCATGTACATTTAAGCATTGTACATTTTACAGCACATGACGTGGCTTCTGAAAGCGTAAGTGCCTTGTGCGTCAGGCAAGTGAAGATCCTACCATGTACAATAAGTTCCGTCCTCATGTCTATTAAATTCTTCTGACTTTGGTGGTAAAATAGAGTACGTACTTGATATCCAACGACTGGAACATGTTGAAACTATCGATGAGGACTTTTAAATGACTATATGTTAAGACTGATGGAAAAAAAATGATACCGTGCAAGAACAAGTGGACCATATGTGGAAAGTATAAGAAAAAATGCTAGAATGGAACAAGAGAACCACAGAAATGAAGTTTTCCCCTGGGCTCTTCAGTAGAGTCAACACAGCTGTGGATAAAATCTATGATCTTGAATACAGGTCAACTGAAATTTCACAAAGTGAAATACAAAGAGGGGTTAAAAAAAAAAAATCAGAGCCGAGCTGGCCCATAGCACCGTGACTCAGCCCTGCCTAGAAAGCCAGACCTGTATGCCAATTGTGTGTCAGGTCCTGGCTCCGTAGGCTTGGACACATGCCGCGCACCCGTGCGTGCATGCTCAAAGTCCTGACAGGTTGGAGGAACAGAGCAGAGAGGACTGTGATGTGATCACGCCCCACAGGGGGGTTTCTCCCTCCTCCTCTCTGGTGAGTGCATGGACCGTCTGAAAATGAAAGGACATCCAAGAACTGTGGGACAATTTTAAAAGGTGTGACATAGACATAAGTGGACATAATTAAATGTTTGAAGCCATAAACTTTGAGAACTTTCTAAAATACCCCCTGGGCTCTTCAGTAGAGTCAACACAGCTGTGGATAAAATCTATGATCTTGAATACAGGTCAACTGAAAAATTTCACAAAGAAATACAAAGAGGGGGGTTAAAAAAAAAAAATCAGAGCCGAGCTGGCCCATAGCACCGTGACTCAGCCCTGCCTAGAAAGCCAGACCTGTATGCCAATTGTGTGTCAGGTCCTGGCTCCGTAGGCTTGGACACATGCCGCGCACCCGTGCGTGCATGCTCAAAGTCCTGACAGGTTGGAGGAACAGAGCAGAGAGGACTGTGATGTGATCACGCCCCACAGGGGGGTTTCTCCCTCCTCCTCTCTGGTGAGTGCATGGACCGTCTGAAAATGAAAGGACATCCAAGAACTGTGGGACAATTTTAAAAGGTGTGACATAGACATAAGTGGACATAATTAAATGTTTGAAGCCATAAACTTTGAGAACTTTCTAAAATGACAGCCACCAAACCACAGACTCTGGAAGCTCAGAGAAGACAAAGCAGTAAAAGGTTTTAAGTTTAAAATACAAAATAATAACAATAAAACTTAGTCATGTCATATTCAAAGAGAAGGGAACTGTACAAAGAAGGGAGAGGAAAAGGTCCAGGGGAACAGTAACAGGAACACAGTGGGCTTCTCGTCAGAAACCGTGAGAGCAAGAAGGGGTGAAGCGAGGCCACAGGGCTGCAAGGAGAGCCTGTCTACCAGGAAGTCTACAGTGAGCACAGCCTTCGAACATAAAGGAGAAATGAGAGATGGGAACTGCATTGGCAGGAGATCTGGCCTACAAGAAATGTGAGCAGAAGGTCCTAAGGCAGAAGAAAAATTCTATCTAGAGCAGAAACCTGGGTCTCTATTAAAAGGAAAAGGGCATTGGAGAATAAATAAATGAAGTAAAGCAAAATGCATTATTTCCATCACTGTTACATAATTTTTAAAAAACTTCCCTAAGGGGGCCAGCATGGGATATGGTAGTTAAGGTGCTGGGCTCCCACATAGCTGACCAGATTTCAAGTCCCAGACCTGGCAACTCGCTTTCTCACTTTCTGTCTTTCTGTCTCTCTCTAGTCAAATGAATAAAGATATGAATTACTAAATTAAATAACTAAAAAAAAAAAAAGAAAAACCTTTCCTAAAGTCAAGACAGCAGGTGGCATGGTAGGTAAGGTGTTGGAATCTCACATGGCTAACATAGTTCAAGTCCTGAACCTGATGACTTGAAAATCACAGCAAATAAATAGATGATAAAGAAACAAATGTTTAAAAACTTTCTTGAAGTAACAAATCATGTGTCGGGTGGTTGTGGCATACGGCTCTGTGAAATGAATGGCAGCCTTGCTGTAAGAGATGGGAAGAAGGAATTGGGGATGCTGTGTTATCAGGCACCAGGTCACACATGAAGTATCGGGCCGTGAGAAAAGTCATGACGCATCTTTGCCTAGAAGAACATGTCATGGTGCTGGCAGGCGGCGTGGTGATGGAGGGCACTGAACTCCTGTGTGGCTGACCACAGTCCGAGTCCTGGACCTAGTGGCTTCCTTTGTCTCTCTCACTCACTCACTCAGTCTCTCTCTCTCTGGTCAAAATAAAATAAGTAAATAAATAAAAATGAAAGTTTAAATAAAAAGAAAGACATGTCATGACTTTTCTGAAAACCCAATGCTATGGTGTACCTTGAATGTGCGTTCATATTTGTTAGAAGATGTGTACCGTAAGTCCCAGGGGGCCAGTTTAGAAACACTGTCAAGGGTAATGCGTGTGCTAAGAGAGGATATGAAATAGAAAGACGTCAAGTGAAAGCAGAGAGCACAGTGAGAGAGGACAGAGATGGAACGAAGGGACTAGACAATTATGAATATAGAGTATTTTAATCCAAATGTATCAGGAGTTACTTTCAATGTGAATAATCTAAACAACAGGTTGTCAGAACAGGTTAAGCAACAAGCCCCAATGTGGTATTGTCTATAAGGGGACTTCTTTAAAGTGGAAAACATCCCAGATAGGCCTTGCCTCGGAGGCACAATGCCAGGCTCCGTACGGCACGTATGCGCAGCGTTGGGATGGGTGCCAACGTCCATGCCTTGTTTAGAAGTGCGTCAGCGGGCAGACGGCAGGTGGCAGCTGGCTAGACGGAGGGGGTACAGAGCAGATGCACCCTGATGCCAACTGCGTGGGGTCTGGGTGTTGCTGGGGAGCTCAGTGTATATCTCTACAACCTTTCTGTGCACTTCAACTCTTTATCTGAAAGTGTCGAGGAAAATAAAATATTGGTATATAAGATAAAAAGTAAAATTTAAAAAAATGGAAGGTCTATATGGGCTAAAGGCGAGGAAGGTCTGCCAGCGCTAAGAGCCAGCCAGCCAGAGTAGCCATTTCCATCACAGAGCAGACCTCAGAGCAGGGGCGGTGTCCTGGCATCTCACGACGGGGGCCAGCTCAACAGGAGTCCTAACGACCACAAACGCGTGCACACCTTCGATGGAGGCTCAAGATATGTGAGGCCGAGTTGTTAGCGCTGAAGAATGAGACAGACCGACCTGTTACAGTCAGCGTCTTCAACATCCTGGCAGTGATCAGCAAGCATCAGAAGAGCAGGAGGGATATGCTGATAAAATCAGTTACCCTGTTCCACACGCACGCAACTCCCTGCCCAAAGTCTGAAGAAGGTACTGTCTGCAGCTCACAGAAACATTCACCAGGATAGATTTCTATGTGCCACAAAACCTCTTAAACTTTGAAAGTTATAAATACTGGGAAGTTTTCAGGCCACGGGAGACTAGAAACTAGAAACAAGCAGACATGAGGGAGAAACCCCCAAATGTTTGAAAATCAATACACTTTAAAATACATCAAAGAACAAATCACTACTTATCACATTTTGTGAGACGGAATCAAAGCAGTGTTGAAGGAAAAAAAAATTTTTTTTTTTTTGGAGCAGTTTTTCGCTATAGGGCGCGTGCGCTCACCACACAGACAGAGAGAGACAGAGAGACGGAAGGCGAGAAATCTCCCCCCAGGGGGGATGGCCACACCGCAATCCCTTCTCCTCCATTCTCCTCTCGGGATCTTGGGCACGCGCACACATGCACCTGGCGTGAGTTTTAAGCCACCGGGTCCGGGACGTGAACTGCAGTCGACTATGTGGGAGTCCAGCAACATAGCCATTACGCTAACTGCTGGTCCTGAAAGGAAAAATTTTGACATTAAATCCATATATTAGAAAAAATCTTGGGACCGACAGTTGATGTAATGGTTACGTTGCTGGATTCCCACGTAGTCGACTGCGATTCAAGTTCTAGACCTGGTGGCTTAAACTCACGCCGGGCACATTTGTGTGCGTGCCCCAGATCCCGAGAGGAGAATGGAGGAGAAGGGGTTGCGGTGTGGCCATGCCCCCGGGGGGTGATTTCTCGCCTTCTGTCTCTCTCTCTGTGTCTTTCTGGTGAGCGCACGCACCCTATAGCAAAAAGCTCTCCAAAAAAAAAAAAAAAAATCTAAGCTCAACAATCAAAGCTTCCTTAGAATGATAAAGAAGACAGTTTAAAACTTAAGCAAACAGGGAGCCAGCAGTTGGTGTAATGGCTATGTCGCTGGACTCCCACGTAGTCGACCGCGGTTCGTGTCCCGGACCCGGTGGCTTAAAACTCACGCCAGGTGCATGTGTGCGCGTGCCCAAGATCCCGAGAGGAGAATGGAGGAGAAGGGATTGCGGCGTGACCATCCCCCCTGGGAGGTGATTTCTCGCTTTCTGTCTCTATGTCTCTCTCTGTCTGTCTGGCGAGCGCACGCGCCCTACAGTGAAAATCTCTCCAAAAAAAAAAAAAAAACTTAAGCAAACAGAAGGAAAAAATATACTGAATACAGTGAAATTAAGAACAGGAAAACAATGCAGAGAACCTACAAAACCAAAAGGTGATTCTTTTAAAATATTAATAAAATTACCAAACTATCAGCCTAAGCTAGGGAAAAAAGACAAAGGACCAACTTTACAATACAAAAGGCCTCTGGTGCTGATTCCATGAATATGAGAAGATAACAGAACACTGCGAACAACTGGGGCCCAGAATCTGCGACTCAGACACAACTGGCCAAGTCCGTGGAAGGCAACCCTTCAGGACTCCAGGTGGAGAAATACAGGTAAAGCAGTAGACATGCATGTAGTAACCGGTAGGCTGTCAGGGCTTACCCGATGACCTAAGAAGTTGAAGTAAGGGTAAATCACCTTCTAAAAAGAAAGAAGCGAGTCCCGCCAGTCTTGCTGGTGAGTTCTGTCCAACATAAGGAACAAAAAACACCAGCTCTCTACCATTACTTCCCGGACCTAGCAACTGAATGCTCTCCAACTCACTGAGTCCAAAATCATCACGATACAGCCAGATGAACACCTTACAGCAAAGGAAAGCGACGGCACAGGCCAGTACCTCCTGGGCATTGACAGAAATCCTCAACAGGGCCAGCAGGTGGCGTGGTGATTAAGGTGGCTGGGTCCTCAAGGCCGGATGGGCAGTTTGAGTCCCAGATCCGGTGTAATGAGCACTGTGCGTGGGTGCTCAAAATCCTGAGACTGGAGGATGGATTGTAGCGTGGCCTTCCCTTCTGGGGGATGATGTCTCACTTTCTCTATCTCTTGTGAGGACAATGTGCCCCTCTAGCACAAAAATAAAAGCCCTGTGGTCTGACAGGTGGCTGGGTGGTTAAGGTACTAGACTTCCAGATAGCTGACCACAGTTAAAGTCCCAGACCTGGTGGCTTGCTTTCTGTCTCTCTTCAAATAAAAAATAATGATCAATTTTAAAAAAAGAAAAAAACTCAACAAGGAGTCAGTAGCTGGCATGGTGCTTAAGGCTGGATTCCCAAATGGCCAACTGTGATTTAGGACCTGGACCTAGTGCCTTGAAAGTCACACCGTTTACATGTATGTGCATGCCCAAAGTCCTGCAAGGAGAATGGAGAAGGACTTGCATGGCCATCTCCCTGGGACTAAGCACATGCACCCTACGGCAGAAACTTAAAAAAAAAGAATAATCAAACTGAATTAAACAATGTATAGAAAAGTTCTGCTCTAAAGTCAAGTGGTATTTATTCTAGGTATGCAAGGCTGTTTTAGCCTTTAAAATTCAACCCATATAATTCACCAAATTCAAAGCCTGAAGAAGAAAAACCATATGGTCATATCAATAATTACCAAAAAAATCATTTGACTTTTACAGTAAAAACTCAGAAAACTAAGAATACAGGGAAATCCCTCAAGCTGAAAAAGAACAGCTCCAAAAAACTATAGCTAATACCATAAATAAATAGTGAGAGACCATATGCTAATTTCAGACAGTCAGGTGGTTCTCTCAGAGTCGGCCTGGGCCACATGGTGAGAGAAGGGTTAGCTAGTGCAGTAAGGGAAGAGAACAGAATGGCATGCGGCTAGAGACAGAGTTCTGTTCACAGCACAAGATTGTGGAGGAAATCCCAAAGAATTTACAGAAGAAAAACCTACTGGAGTTAGTGAGTGAGTATAAAGCTACAGGATACGAAGTTAATGTACAGACGTCTATTGGTGTCATATACAGTAGTAAACCATCAGAATTAGAAAAGTTATAATAGTACAAGAATAAAACCAGCTGAAGTATAAGCCCTGAGACAGAGAAATAGACTGTGCACATGCAGAAAAATGACAAAACACTCAGTTCTCCTAACTTGATCTACAGACTCAGCCAACCTCTGTTTAAGATCCCAGCAAGCTCTTTTATCAATTACAACAAACTACTATGGAAAGACAAGTCCCAGAATAACCAACGTAATACTGAAGAACAAAGATAAAAGACTACGCTACTTCTTTGTTCAAGACTTTGATTGAAGACCCACAGTAATCAAAACCGTGATGTGAGCCGAAGAATAGCCCCGGGTGGATCAATAGGTCAGAAGGCAGAATGAGGTACATGCACACAGACAGGCAGCTGGTCGTGGACAGAGGCCTAAGAGCACCCAGTGCAGGAGGTGGTGCTGGAACAAGGGGTTTCTGAGTGCAAAGGAAAAGCGAACCAGACAGGCATTGTAACAAAAAGTGGGCCGGCAGGTGGCATGGTGGTTGAGGGTGCTGGACTCCCACATAGCCAACCGTGGTTCAAGTCCTGGATCTGGCACATAGCTTTCTCATTTTCTATCTTTGTCTCGCTGTGTCTCTGTGGTTAAATAAGTAAAGGTAAATAGAAAAATAATTCTTTAAAAAATTTTTTCCAAAAAGTAACTCAAAGTAGGTCGTAGAAGTAAATGTGAAATGTAAATCTTTATAAAAGTTCTAACAGTCATCGTAGGTGAACTATCTATGTGACCTCAGGTTCTGTGATGAGTTTTAGTAAGACAACAAAAGCACAATCAAGGAAGAAGAAAAATCTTAAACTGGACTTTTAAAAAATAGAAAGTTCTTTTAGGAAGAAGACTGTTAAGTGAGTGAAAAGACAAGCCACAGATTAAAAACAAAAACTTTCCAACATATCCAGTAGAGATGTAAAAGATTTCTATCAATATGTAAAAGTAAAAGATAGAAGTAAAAGACGTCTATCTAATATATATCTAATATATATAGAACTTTTTAAATTCAGCAACAAGAAGACAGCTGACTGAAAACGAAGCTGAAGATTTGAAAAGACACTTCACCAAAACAGATACACAGATGACAAGGATATGTGAAGATACTCAATGTTTTTTGTCATTAGAGAGATACAAAGTAGAATGCCTACGCAGCAGGACCACTAAGATCCTATCTCAGAAGGCCAGTAGTCGATGACGAAGCCAGCACCGTTTATTGGTGGCGAGGATGGCGAATGGCGTGGCCACGTTCACTCAGTTTAGTGGTTGCTTAGAAAGCTAGACACCCTCGAACCGTACACCAGCCAGCATGCTTCTAGGCACCTACCCAACTACGCTGAGAACTCAGTCCCCCGAAGAAGCAGCACGTGGATGTTTATAGAAGCCTTATTCAGCTACCAAAACCTGGAAATAAAACAGCCTTCCAGGGATGGGCGGGTGGTTAAGAGCGCTGAACTCTCACATGTTCGACTGCGGTTCGAGTCCTGGACCTGGCAGCTTGCTTTCTCATTTTCCCTCTCTCTCTCTCACTTTGTCTCTCTCTGATCAAATTTAAAGGAAGGAAGTTAAAATAATTATGTTTTAAAAAAAAAGTCCCTTCCATAGGCGAATGGATAAGCACAGTGTGGTGTCGCCCTGCAATGGAATACCATGAGGTGGTCATAGAGAACCATCCTTCAAGCCACACGAAGACAGGGATGACTCCGAAATGCATATCGCTGAGGTCAAGAAGCTAGTCTGAAAAGAAGGTGGAGAGAGTGCTTCCACTCACACAAGTCTTCGGAAAAGGCACAGTGAGGTGCTGACGCATGGGCCTGCATGTGCGGAGTAAGGGCTGAGCAGAGCAGTGAGTGTGTTGTGCTCGGTGCTGCCGGTGTGCACAGGATGCACTTGTCAGACCCACAGGCCCTGGCACACACAGAACAGACCGGAAGGGGCACAGATTTTAAAATTGTTTAGGAGGCTGCGAGAATTCCAGGATAGCATACAAAAAGTGAAAAACACAATTGCCAAGTTATGAAATGTATGAAAAAATCCTTCTGATGAGATTGTTGGGGAAGCATGCTGACAAGTAACCTCACAGACGAATCTGGATGTCATGGTCAGTGGCCGGACGTGAGACCTGGGCTCGGTGCCTTCCGGGGGTGTTGGAGACAGCCATACTGAAACCGTGCGTGTGCCGGAACCGAACGACGTCACCGACAGATGTACGTTTGCTCCCGGGGGGACTGGAAGACTACGGACAAGCCAAGACAAAAAGGTTGGATAATCTGTCGCAGTAAGACAGTGGAACACGCTAGCATAAACTCACGTTCAGTGTCACACGTGGATGGTCACGGACACGCACAGCGGTGTGTGCACACCACACGTACACGTGCACGCTTTTACTGTCAGAGGAGAAGGGCTAGATGCACTGACACTAGTGACAGTGGGGCCTTGAGCCCCGATCTTGGCTTGTAATATAACTGCCAATAAATTAACCCAGAGATCCTGCAGAAACGGGTTATTCTAAGACTGAGCAAGAAGTGAGCAAGATGAACCGGTAGCATCTTGTAGTGCAAGGCTGCGAGGAAGAACTGCAAAGAATTGGCCCATGTTGGCGGAATTATGTCAGGATCCCAGGAACCAATCCAAGGAGTTCCCAGTGGTCGAAGCTGGAACCATTAAACAAGAGAAATAGCATAGTGTTGAATTAGAACCCCAAGAATAAAATAAGTATCCGTGAGGCTGTACTGACATGAACGATGAAATGAATCCAGAAATCCAGGAGAACTGAGAAATTCCTTGTGCAGAGCATTTCCCATTTTAGTAGATGTTTCGCATTCATGGAGAGGTGCCCACCACCCCCTCCTCGAGGTGCACTGTGCCCCGTGACTCCCCACAAAGGGTGCAGTGTGCAGATGGGGAGAGCAGCCTTCCAGTGGGGAGACTGGAAACGGTCACAGCGAAGTGCCCACGGGCCACAGTGACAGAGCGATCATGTCGATAGGATGGACCTTGGGTACTGATCAGACTGGCTCTTCTGCAAGTTCGTGAGTAAGGAGGAAAGTCACCAGATAGGTCTCAGCGAGACCCCTGCACGGTACCTCATCAGGTGTCCTCAAAGGTATGAAGGTCCCAAAGGAAAGACTGAGCAAGTGTCACAGCCCAGAGGAGCCCACGTAGACAAGATGACTAAATGTGGTGCAGAATCCCCCTGTGGATTCTGGGAGCAGGGCCAGAAGGCTGGGTGGAAGTAGGAAACTGAGCAAGTGACCATTAGCAGCAGAGTGTCAGCATAGGCTCGCTGAGCGGGACAGACGGCCGTGCTAGTGGGAGGCGGTAGGGTGTGTTGTATTTGGGAAGTCTTGATGCTGTTGTTTCCTCTTAACATTTTTTTATTGTAAATAATTTGTTAAATAAATGTTTAAATTACTGGGTATAATTTACCATAGTAACACAAGAAAGGCAGAAAGTCTTCTGATAGTCTGGAAGGATTTCAAGAATTTGCTAAGATCCTAAACCTGTTCCTGATCATTCTTTTCACTAAAACTAAGAATTGGTCGGGCTGGCAGGTGGCGTGGTGGTTAGGGTCTCTGGACTCCCACATGACTGACTGCAGCTCGAATCCCAGACCTGGTGGCTTGCTTTCGCTCTCTCTGTTTCCTTTTCTTTCTCTCAGTCTGTTCCTTTCAGGTCAAAATTCAATGAATAAATAAAGTTAAATTTAAAAATAATTCTTTAAAAAAGAGCCCTAGGAACTGGAAACTAGAGATTGAGTCAAACTACTTAATGAGATAGAACGTATTTACTTTTAAAAATCTATTGTTACGTCATTGATAAATGAAAGTGTCCCTCTGAGATTGGAAATACTACAGTGACTTTGTTTCAGAATTTGTATCCAGTATACTGGAAGCCTCAGCTAGGGCATTGAGTCATGAAATAAGGATTGCAAAGGGAAAGGTAAAAATGTCATTATCCACAAATAACAAAATCATCTTCACACAGGCAATTCAAATTAGGGAGTTGGGGGCCAGTGGGTGGCATAGTGGTTAAGGTGCTGGACTCTCACATGGCTAATTGTGGTTCAAGTCCCCAACATGGCAGCTTACAGTTTACATTGGGCACATGCGCATGAATGCATACATGCCCAAAATCCCAAGGGGAGAAGAGAGGAGAAGGGATTGTGACATGGCCATCCCACGGTGGGGGGGGAGGGGCGTTCTTGCTCTCTCTCTCTCTCTCTCTCTGTCTGTCTCTGGCGAGCCCACACATCCTAGAGCAAGTATCTTTCTTTAAGAAGAGTACTTAGGAAGTTAAGGGGCCGGATGGTGGCAGAGCGGTAAAGTCGATGATCTGCAAGACTGAGACATGGGATGTTTCGGTTATGCCCGGAGACCTCCTGAGAACACTCGGTGTGCACATCCCAGATCCAGCCGTGGCCAGAACCGCAAGCGGGTGGTGGCATCCGGACCGTGCTGCAGTGTGAGCTCTGCTTCTCTCTCTGTCTCTCTCTCTCTTTCTCTCTCTCTCTGTCTGTCTCTCTCTGCCTCTCTATCTCTCTTTGCCTCTATCAGTGTCTCTCTCTCCTCTCTCTCTTTCTCCCTCTGCCTCTCTCTCTCTGCCTCTCTCTCTCTCCCTCTCTGTCTCTCTCTCTGTCTCTATCAGTGTCTCTCTCTCCTTCTCTCTCTTTCTCTGCCTCTTTCTCTCTGTCTGCCTCTCTGCCTCTCTCTTTCTCTCTCTTTCTGCCTCTTTTTCTCTCTCTCTTTGCCTCTCTCTCTCTCTCTCTCTCTGCCTCTGTCTGTCTCTCATGGAGAAATAAGTAAACAGTTTTAGAAATTAGGAAGTGAGCCAGGACCAGCGTTTGCGTAATGGCTATGTTGCTGGACTCCCACATAGTTGATCGCGGTTCGAGTTCTGGACCCGGTGGCTTAAACTCTCGCTGGCCACGTGTGCGTGCATGCCCAAGATGGCGAGAGGAGACTGGAGGAGAGGGGATTGTGGCAGGGCCATCCCCCCAGGGGGTGATTTCTTGCTTTCTGTCTCTCTGTCTCTTTCTGTCTGGCGAGCGCATGCACCCTATAGCAAAAACCTCTCAAAAAAAAGAAAAAAAAAAAGAAATTAGGAAGTGAGTCAAATAAAGGTGCTGGATTTAAAATAAGTTTTATTAAATGTGTTTGTATGTAAAATAACAAATGGAAAATGAGTTTTAAAAGATAACATTTTCAGGAATATTAGACATTAATCACACAGGAAAGGATCCATACACAATATTATAAAACATTAAAGGGAAGTAATGATACCTTACAAATAAAGGGACATATAGTTTGTCATTGGTAGATTCAGCAAGTATATATATGTGTTGTATATACATATGTTTAGTAGTCAGTTCTCCCTCAGATCATTAAAAACGCACTGTGATAGGATTTCAAATCTGAGTTCCATGCGTTTTGTTTTTGAATTGCCAGTTTGATGTCAGTAATTGTATGGAATGCATAGTCTCAGAGAGCAGACCAGTCCTGGTGGTGAGTGAGGTTGCCTGGTACGGTGTCACATTTCAGAACCTCGCACAAGGCTCTCTCGTATGCTGACAAAGGACAGGAGACCAGCCTGGGGGCAAAGCAGACCCCAGTCGGCACGCACTGTTACCTGATTCACGATGAAGGATGAAGCCGTTAGGGCTGCGTGAGGAAGGGGGTCCGTCACAGTCATTGTCAGGATGGAGAGAGCTTCAGTTCCTGTTAATTCACAACACATTGTTTCTAGGTGTCCTGGTCATCTATACATGAAAGGCAAAAAGAATAGCAAAGCTTCTTGACTGTAACACAGGAGGGTGTCATAAATTTGAGGGAAGGCATAAGATTATAGACCATGGCACAAATCATAAAGGAAAACATCGACGAGTTAGTTTGCAACAGAATTACATTTTTTGTTTATCAAAGTATATATTCGATGGCAGACCATGAGACAAAAGGCACGATAAGCTGTTACATGTCAAAACCCGAGGAATACAGCTGGCCTCCCAGCTCAGTGTTGAGTGCGGGGAGAGGAAGCTGGATCCCACATGGTCGAGCAGGGTTGGTGTCCGCGGCCTGGAGGCTTGCACACTGGGTGAGAGTGTGCCGGGGCCGATGGGACAGAGGGCTGGAGGGGAAAGCTGGCACCAGGCCGGTATGCCTGGATATGCCTTTTCATATGCCTCTAGCATCCAAAAGGTATGTATAAAAAAGAACTGTTTCAGATAGATACTTCTCAAAGGAGGGTACCCAAGTGGCTAATGCACATATGAAAAGATTCTGAAGGTTTATTAGCCAGGAGAAATGGTGATTCAAATAGCAGTCATAAACACCTACCAGTGTATCTTTTTAAAACATTTAAAGAATATTAAATTTTATTATTATTATTTTAAATTTTGCTATGGGATACCAGCAGATAGCATGGTGATTAAGGTGCTGGACTCCCACATGGCCAGCCATGGTTTGAGTCCCAGACCTGGTGGCTTTCTCTATTTCTATTTCTCACTCTGGTCAAATGAAAAAAAAAAAAAGAAGAAGAAGAAGAATGAATAAACAAAATTGAATAAATCTTTTTAAAAAATTTTGCTGCAGGGCAAGTGTGCTCACTGTGGGGTTCGGGAGAGTGAGAAAGCAAGCTGTTGAGTCCGGGACTCAACCACAGTTAGCCACGTGGGAGTCCAGTGCCTTAACCACCACGCCGCCTGCCAGCCCCGACCAGTATGTCTTAGATGGGAAAGTCTAGTGATGTGTGTATTGGGTGGAGGCCACACAGTGAACCGCAGAGCTACCCAGAAGTCACGCCTGAGTGAGCACAGACAGCGACGCCATTCCTAGCAGACCCTGAGACGTGCCACAGTGTGCTCTTTAGGGGACGTGAGCAGTATTGTGGGCGACACATGTGGATAGGAGCGTCCTCAGCAAGAGAGCTTACTTGTATACCGAACGTCGCCTTGATCAGAAGTTGGGGAGCATCGGATACTTGGTGTCCTCTCTCTTGGACGTCCAAATCACGCCCTTCGCTCCCTTCAGCAGGGTGTGCGTGGCCTCCCGGCAAGGACTTCTCCATGGGAGACGGTCACTCCTCTGTCGTCCTAAAGGAGTAGCTTCTCCTTGTATGTGGACTCGGTCTCAGTGGCTCATTCTCATAACCGCACAGAACCACCACTATTCTCAGAACCACCCTGGCGCTGTGGTCCTGCCATGGCCACGGGCCCACTCAGGGGTGCACCGTCGCCCTGGGTAAGGCCGCGGAGCTGGGACTGCCAGCAGCAGGGATTCCAAGCAGACCCGCGTGCTCATGAGGATGCTTCAAAGGCATGTAGACTTACCCCGTCAGACGGTGTAAACAGTACCCAGGGTTCTCCACCAGAGAGACACCTTATGGGATGCTTGTCCCTGAGCTTGCTTTGACTGAGAGTTGAGAGTGTCTTGTGACTCACTGGTATCATTTGTTTGGTGCAATATTGTTTGCATTGAAATGTACATGTAGGTGAATTCAGTGCTGTTATATACACACACACATTTATATACACATATATACATATATACGCATGTGTTTGTATATACATACATATAGATATGTATATAGGTTGGCCACATGTTATAACTTTGTAGATTATTGATGGACTGTAAATATTTTTTAAATAAGTATTTATTTAATTTTTATTTATTCATTCACTTATTTTAATTTGACCAGAGAGACAGAGAGATAGAAAGTGAGACAGCAAGCCACCAGGGCCAGCACTGGAACCGTGGTCAGCAATGTGGGAGTGTCCAGCGCCCCCTGCCGGCCCCGATGGACTGTCAGTATTTAAGGGTTCTGGCCATTCCATCCAGGGGACTGGGACCCGGATACTTGTATGTCCATAGATGTACATGTACAGTCAGAGCTTCCTAATATGTGGCTTCCTTCTTAGGAGTAGCGTCCGTGGGAGCGTTGCCATTTGTGAGCCATCTTACTCCTGTCCCCTTCAGGGACAACTGCTGAGGATGAAGGCCCTCTGGCCTCTATGCTGGGGACATGCAGGCCACCCAAACCAGCGTCCCCCAACCTGAGTGCCAGCGCACTTCAGCCTGCGGGGTAACTGTGACAGCCATGGGTAGGAGTTTTAGGACCAGAGGTATGTCAGTGAGAGGGTACCACAGCTGGAGTCACGGGGGTCCGGCGTACCCACACGCTTACACGGGAGTCACGGGGGTCCGGCGTACCCACACGCTTACACGGGGGGGCCGCGGGCCCAGCGGACCT
>NW_006204543.1:1058246-1065601 GCF_000334495.1 Tupaia belangeri chinensis
CCACACGCGCTTACACGGGAGTCACGGGGGTCCGGTGTACCCACACGCTTACACGGGAGTCACGGGGGTCCGGTATATCCACACGCGCTTACATGGGAGTCACGGGGGTCCAGTGTACCCACACACACACACGGGAGTCACGGGGGTCCGGTGTATCCACACGCGCTTACACGGGAGTCACGGGGGTCCGGTGTACCCACACGCTTACACGGGAGTCACGGGGGTCCGGTATATCCACACGCGCTTACATGGGAGTCACGGGGGTCCAGTGTACCCACACACACACACGGGAGTCACGGGGGTCTGGTGTATCCACACGCGCTTACACGGGAGTCACAGGGGTCCGGTGTATCCACACGCACTTACATGGGAGTCATGGGGGTCCTGTGTATCCACACGTGCTTACACGGGAGTCACGGGGGTCAGGTGTACCCACACACGCTTACACAGGAGTCACGGGGGTACGGCGTACCCACACACACACGGGAGTCACGGGGGTACGGCGTACCCACACACACTTACACGGGAGTCACGGGGGTCCGGTGTACCCACACACACACCCGGGAGGCATCCACACGCTTACACGGGAGTCACGGGGGTCCGGTGTACCCACACGCTTACACGGGAGTCACGGGGGTTCGGTGTATCCACACGCTTACACGGGAGTCACGGGGGTCCGGTGTATCCACACGCGCTTACATGGGAGTCACGGGGGTCCAGCGTACCCACACGCGCTTACACGGGAGCCATGGGGGATCCAGTGTACCCACACACACTTACACGGGAGTCACGCGGGTCTGGCATCCGCACACGCACTTAGGTATTACACTGACACCAGCTCTTGGCAGGCGGCGCGGAGGTGTCCCGGCTACATAAAACATAGAGGTGGAGGTCAAGATCATTAAGAGAAAAATCCAGAAGTCATCGCAGATGAGCAGGGGCTGTCACGGAGTAAGAGTGTCACTGGGCGCATGCTGGGTCCAGCAACGTGGAAGAAGGGACGTGAGCATGGAGTCAGGCCATGCAACAGCAGCGCGGGCACTGAAGTACAGGGCCATGCAGAGCCCGCTACGTCACCCAGGGTAGAGACGACCACGCTGCCCCTCGGGACAGCACGACTCAGATGCTTGTTGGAAGTTGCCCAGACCTCGGGGCCAGCAGGTGGCGTGGTGGTTGAGGTGCTGGACTCTCACATGGCTGACATGGTTGGAGGCCTGGACGTGGAGCTTGCTTTCCCTCTCTCTCTCTCTCCGTGTCTCTCTCTGGTCAGAGTGAAAAATAATAAAAAAGAAAGAAAAACGTACCCAGACTTGCTGACAAGAGCCCAGCTGCCCTGTCTCTAGCTGATAACTGTCTTAAGACTGTTGCCAGTGCTCTGGGGAGGCACCGTCTCCCAAGGGGCCCTGCAGCGTGCTTGCAGCCTGCAGCCCAGGCGTGTGTACTAGCGGTGGTGCTCCATGGGGCCTCCACTCGACGTTGCCTGACTAATGCTGTGGGCCCAAAGGAGAGCCTACAGCAGGGGCCGCCGAGGCCCCGGAAGCCGAGAGCCCACCTCCTCCAGCAGGGAGGGCTATGCCGTGCTCTGGAAGCCTAACGTGGGGACTCTGACCGAGGTCTCCACCTTTCCTCCGGAGGGAGACTAGGAGAAGCCAGATGCCGGCAAGTCCCAGGACAACAGAAAACCCAGGCTGAGGGTAAGTCAGGCTAGCATGGGCCTGGGGAGCAGCAGGTGTAGGGATGTTCCTGGGGTCCCAGAGGACTCTCCGTCCATCCGAGGCCAGCATTTGTACATGGGCAGTGGCGGGGCCTGCGGGGCTCCAAACAGCAGCTCCCAGCGTGGCAGGCCTCTCGCCGAAGGCTGGCATAGGCTAGGTCTGCTGGTCTGGTGGGCCAGTGGGCCAGTGGCCCTGGGCCTGCCGATGCCGTCCTGGCCTGCCTCCTCTGCAGGGCTGATGGCCAGCAGCTCACTGGACTCCCCCCCTGCTGGCGACCAATGGCCTGGGTGGCTTCTCTTGAAGAAGGACGGCGGTTCTGATGGGAATCTGGTTTGCAAGCAGGCTTTCAGGGTCTGAACTTGGGGTCCTCCATGGCAGGGACTTGGGTTCGCGGGAGGGAGAAGATGAGCTCCCCGTGAGGGGCAGTGACCTGGCGGTGTCCGCGAGCGCAGAAGCTGGTGAACGACCTGGTGGTCTGTGGGTGCACGTGCAGAACGGGAGCCCATCCGTGGCTCACCTCCTTCCCGAGGTCAGAGCGGACCCTGGACAGGGAGACGCGGCTGCTTGTTCTTCGTGTCCTTTCTAGGACTCACTGGCCGAGGACCACGGCCACTGGTCCACGGGTCCCATGCCTTGCTGCGCATCACCCTGCGCTTAGTTCTGTGAAGGAAGTGCCCGGGTTCCCGAGCGGGCCGCTGTGGGTCTGCCCCTCCATTCACAGGGGCCACCGCAGCCCAGTCGGCCGTGAGCTCTGCTGTGACCCAGTCCTCCCCCGCCCACCCAGGTGACGCCTCGAGGGGGAGCCATCGTGGTCCTGCCCTGGGCCGTGGCTGTCAGGAGCGTCTCAGCGCCACATCCGGGCCAGTGCGGGTGTCCTGTCTCCACGTGGTGAGTCCGTGGGGCCCCGGTGGGTGTGCATTGCTGGGAGTGTCCCAGGTCGGGTCGATGATGAGACCTCACATTGTCCTGAAGAGAGGTGATGACTTAAAAATCACGCTCAATAGGATTACGCTGAGGCCCAGCCTAGGGGACAGCCCTGGACGGGGTGGGCCTGGCCTCCCATTACCTTCCAGGGAAAGTGCAGTGTGGGCCCGGGGCCCTGAGCCCGGGGCATGGGAGCCCAGCCTGACAGTGGGCAGCCAACAGCAGGCTTGTCCAAGTGCTGACCCTGGTTGCTACGCCGTGGGGGCTCAGGTCCCTCGGCTGGCGGCTCATGCTGAGTTTCAACCCCGATTGTCTTTTAGCCCGAAGTTCAGCCCTCAACGCTGGTGCCTTGCTGACTCGGTGAGTGGACAGGTCCCCCAGAGATGGAGAGACCGGGGCGGCCGTAGAGCACCAGGGCCTGAGGGTGGGGCCACATTGACCCTTGCCATGTGTGTGTGGGCCGTGAGCGATGACCCTGGGGTTCTGAGGCCACCAGGATGGGCTTCCACCCCCTCTTGAAATGGGCCTAGTGGTACAGGGAGAAAATGGTGCACTGAGCCCCACCCTGGGGCACGCTCACCTCAGCCCAGAGGTGGGACGGGCTGCTGTGGACCTGGGGCAGAGCAGGCAGTAGGGCCTCCTGGGTTGCTCCTGCATCCCTGAAGCCTTGTCCATAAAGGGGGGAGGTCGGGGCCACCTCCAGGAAGGCCTCTTTGGCTTCCATTAGGGAAAAAAAGCGCAGCCGGGCCAGCATGCCCGAGTGGCAGCCCCTGAGCCTCACGGTGGCTGTGCCGGGTCCGGGGTGGAGGCCACGGGGTGGAGGCCACCAGATCTTGGAGTGGCCGCCCTTGCCAGCTCTTTCTGGCATCTCACCCCAGTCTCGAGACAGGTCAGGTCACCGCGGGTGGGATGCCAGGCGGTGAGACTTCGGGCCGCCTCCCCGAACACCTCTCTCTGGTCGTGGGGGGTCCCTGCTCCCCTAATATGGGTGCCGTTCTCCTCCGAGAATTGGTTTTGTACCTAAGACATTTTAGAAGGAGATGTGTCTCCTCAGGCTGCACTGCCCACTAGAGTAGCCTTCCGTCTGCACTGGTCTGCCCCGTGATGAGCACGCTAGCGCTCGTCTCGTGCTGCGGCTCCCTCCCCGCCTTACCTCCTTAGTGCCATCTACTCGGATGCATGTCGTTGGACAGCTTAGAGGCGGCACAGTGAGCTTTCAGTACCATTGGCATTCGGAACATACTCAAGGTGGCTGGTTCTGATTCAGGTCCTGCCAAGTAGGGGTTTCCTCGTCTCTTGGGATGGCCTACTGTATTTGATCTTATGAGTAATTCATTTTTTTCTTGATTTTAAGGTATTTAACCTGAAAGAAATATTGTTTACTTTTATTCCTTTTTCTTTTAGATTTTTGCCATAGGGCACATGTATTTGCCAGAGCGAGACAGAGAGCGGGAACATGAGAAAGTGCCCCAAGGGGCTGGCCACACTGCCTCCCCTCGCCTCCATTCTCCTCTGGGGATTCTGGGCCTCATGCACGTCTGGTGTGTTTTCCAAGCCAGCGGGTCCAAGACTCGAACCATGGTCAGCCATGTGGGGCTCAGTACCTTAACCCCCCCAATAACCTGTTTGATGTGTTATATTTATTTGAATGTTAAAGGAGTACTTCCGTTTTTCTGTTATCAATGTAGTAGTGTAGCAATGATAGGCCACTTTTAGTTTATCAATACAAGTCCTATTTTTAACATTTTTGCCATATATAGTTACTTAAAATGTTTTCATTAACATACAGTTCTAGTGTTTGTGCAGAAAATGTACGTTTTTAGTGTAACAGTGCAATGCTTCGTGAATAAACAACTTTTTGAAAACATTAATCTATCTGTTATGTCACCTGCCTGTCCTTGCTCTGTGTTGGGGACAGCTGACGTCCTGTTTTGTAGCTCCGCTGAGGTAGACAGTGCATTGCTCTTACGTGCTCCGAAGCAAGGGTCGCAATGGCATTGAAGTTCTCTGGAAGCCAAGCAACCAAGAAGAGAGCGAGATAAGATACAGAAAAAGGGGGAAATATAACAATTCTATTTCCATTAAAAGCATCCTTCAAAAGTGAGGGAAATATAAAAACTGTTTTAGACAAACAAAAATTGAGAGAATTCATTGCCCGTAGACTGACCTGGCAATAAATGTTTAAAAAAAAAAAATTGAAAAACAAGAAGCATGACATAGAAATCAAAATCACGTAGAGAAAAAAGAGCGTTGGAAAAGAAAGAAATGAAGGTAAAATACAATTTTTAATTCTTAGTCGATCTGACAGATAACTTGTTCAAAACACTATCAGCAGCAATGTATTTGGGATCAGAGCTCATGGGTAAGTGAAATGCATGACAGCAGTATTTTAAACCATAGGAGAGGAAGTACTCTGTTCGGAGATAAATGAAAAACCCCATGAAGCGCTTCAGCGTTATTCGAAAGAGGACCCGGGTTAGCGTTGCCACCTAAAATCCGGCGGCCGTGTCTGTTTCTGGGAATGATCGAGAGAGAGCAGAGAGGGAGGAAGGCGTCAACCTAGCTGCGGTCGGGCACAGGGAGTGGCCGGGAGCTAACCTCGCACCAGCAGCTCCCGGGACGGAAATTTCCAGCACGGTACACACCTGTCGTGTGTCCTTGTGGTCTGTAATGGACGTTTAGCAAGTTTGGTGTTACTCTCCCCTCACGGCTGTCCCCGAATTGTCCTGTGCACCTTTTCCTTTAATGCGATGCTTATGACCCTGTTTCTGGTCTTTTTTTTTTTCCCCCCCCCTAGAGATTTTTTTCTATAGGGCTTGTGCTCTAGCCAGAGAGACAGAAAGTGAGAAATCACCCCCCAGGGTTGGTCACACCACAATCCTGCCTCCTCCATTCTCCTGGGATTTTGGGCATGCACCTGGTGTGAGTGTTAAGCCCCCGGGTCCAGGACCTGAAGCACGTCATCTATTGGAAGTCCAGTGACAAAACTGTCATGGCATCTGGCCCCACCTGTGTTTGTTCTTGTGGCGACATTAAATCTGTTGACTTGTAACATACAGTGGTTGATTCAGGGAAGCCACCACATTCTGGGGGGCTGTGTGGTGGAACAAGACAGCTGTAACACCTGGGAGTAACTCAGTACGTGGTGAAAGAGCATGTCATTACAGCCTTCCCAACGTGACTTGTGACGTGGGTCCTGAGGGAACGTTCCCGTCTCTTGAACATATATTGCCTGGCCCCTCCTGGTGGAGATTTTTGTAACCATTGTCTAAAAGAAGGGACTAAAGTTTCCTCTTGTAAGCGCACAGGTTTATTTGCTTCAGTAGTTACAGATCACGGCAGTTAGAAAAGCTACAACCACCAGTTAACCCTGGAAGCATAAGAAAGAAAAATAAAGTAGGGCCAAAAAAGGCGTAAATATCATTTTGTTTTGCTGTTATGTTTGTTGTAAATGTAAAACCACTAGAAATGGTTATAAAAATATTGTAAGTACATGCTAGGGAAGAGGAGAAAGTGGGATCAGGGGAAGGGCTCAATAAGTAGGGGAAACGGGGAGCCAGTCGTGGCCCGGCGGCGCAGGTGCTGGGCTCCCACGTGGGCAACCACAGTTCAAGGTCTGGGTCTGAAGGTGTGAGCAATCTCACCAGGAATGTTCGTGGTCAAAACCTGGAGAGGAGGATGGAGAAGGAACGGTGGCCTGGCCTCCCCCAGGGAGCGAGTTTTTACTTTCCCTCTCTGTCTCTCTCCAGGGAGCCTTCATACCCACATTTAAACAATGTTTTTAAGATGTGAAAGTCTCCAAGGCAGCAACTTAGAAAAATCGCTAAAAAGCATACAGAGAATGGAATGAGGAGAGTGGAAACGAGACACTAGTCAATGTGAACAGAACAGTAGCACACGTAGGTATGGTGAAACTGAAGCGGAAGAAAGGCATTGGAAATACAGAAAATGGCAGAAATGAGTCTTTAGCACATTGAAGTGTAAGTGGACTAAGTGCTAATTGAGTTTAACTCAGACGGAAAGGCAGAAATTGGTGCCGTGGCTTGGTGAAATGATCCCAGTGAATGCTGTCTGTAAGGGCCGAGCAGAGACCCGGGGACAGCTGCAGGAGACGCACGAAGCCAGCGGGAAGGCGCAGGTGTCCACGCGGCCACGCCGGGGCGGGTGGGGCGGTGGCTGGCTGTGTGGGTTACGAAGCCCCTCCCAGGTGTCTGTCCTCGGGCTGGGGGCTGTGGGTTCCTTCCGGAGAAGCAGAGGTGATTAACCGTGCTGGAGAACCCTGCGAGGCTCGGCCCTCCTGCACGCGTTTCCGGTAGTTACAATGTACTCGCGACCCGCTCGGAGGGGTTCAGACAGCAGCGCCCTTGCTGGAGGCCACGGGCTGCCTTCCCTTCCGGGACAGGTTTTTCTTGAGAATTAGCTATTTATTGTATCACTTTAAATTAATTTATTATTACTATGTATACCTCACTTTGTAAAAATAATTTGACCAGAGTGAGAACGAGAGCAGGGAAGTGAGAAAGCAAGCTGCCAGGTCCGGGACTCAGGCCGCAGGTGGCCACGCGGGAGTCCCGCGCCTCCACCACCAGGCCGCCTGCTGGCCCGACAGACACGTAGGAATAACTGGTCGGGCCAGGGCTCACCTCCCGACAGTGACAGTGACAGTGACAGTCCGCTCAGGCGGCAGGAATGGCTGGCCCCTGGCGCGCCGCGCCG
>NW_006204543.1:1065728-1066182 GCF_000334495.1 Tupaia belangeri chinensis
GGGCGGGCCCGGGGACAGTCGCGGCGGACAGCCTGGGCCGCACAGCTGGGCTAACGGGACAGGCGGCCCGACCTGGCTGCGGCTCAGTCCCTGCCGGTGGTGGAGGGCGGGGACGGCCAGCGGGGCGCTCCGGGAAAGGGGGGCCGAGGCTTTAGAGCTGGAGCTCAGGCCGCCAGGGGCAGGGTGCGCGAGGCTGGACCCCGCGTGGCCCACCTGGGGCCCGCTGTCTCACTCCCCTCTGTCTCTAAGGTAAGAAAGAACCAGTGAGATGCGGTGCGTCTGCAGTGCGTCTTTAAGTCGAGCTGTGAGCTGACCGGGAGCGCAGCTGATGCACGGAAGGCCGGAGCCCCGTGCTGGGAGCCAGGTGCGGGCGAGGCCAGGCGAGGCCAGGCGAGGCCAGGCGAGGCCAGGCGAGGCCAGGCGCGGGCAGGCCAAGGCCGGGCGGGCCCTGCCC
>NW_006204543.1:1066335-1066862 GCF_000334495.1 Tupaia belangeri chinensis
GTCTGCGGCCGGCTGGGAGCGGCACCTGCGCTGTTTTCAGGGAAGCCGCCGCGGCCTTGGAAAGCCAGGCCTGGCCCTCTGAACGCAGGCGTGCGGCCTCCCAGGAGTCGGGCCTGCTGGGGGTGAGGGGGTCACGAACGTCCTCCCCTCGGGGCCCTCCACCCCAGTAGGCTGGGCCAGGGCCCGGGGCTGGCTGCTGTGATGGGCTGTCCAGGTGTCTGTGTGGGTTACATTAAGGGTGTGGCTGGTGACAGGTCACAGCTGCAACACCCACCGCGGTCTGGGCTGTCCGGAGGTCTGGTGGGGCAGGTCCAGGGCTTGCACCCTGGTGGGCACAGGCTCGCTCTTTGGACTGGCCTCGCCAAGAGTCCTGGGCTTCATTCCTCGGGGTGCGTGTGCTCCCCAGACCCGGACTTCAAGGAACTAGGCCAGTTTGGAGCTCCTCTGTCGCAACTGGGCTCGGAAACCTGCATATCAGGGAGGTCTGGAAGGCGTCTGTGCCCCGGGCCCTCCCTCTGTGGTCTGCT
>NW_006204543.1:1066876-1080052 GCF_000334495.1 Tupaia belangeri chinensis
GCTGAACTCACCCTCCCCTGGCAGGGAGCCCAGCGTGTGCCCTCTGCTGCCCAGCCCTGAGAGCTGAGACCGCTCGGAGGCTGGGTGCCCACCAGGGCCCGGTGTCCTCGCACCTGCAGCTCACAGGCATCCCTGGGACCGGGGCTCCTGACGTGCGGTCCCGACTTGGGGTTCCCGGCCTTGAGCACAGCGGCTGTTCCTGAGTCCCCTCCCGCTCTGGACTCTCTCCCCGCCCACAGACCCACAGACCCGGAGTTCCCACCCGAGGGCAGCTGTCTTCACTGCCTCTACTCTCCCTGCAGCCCATGAGGGCCCCACCGGCAGGCTCCACCCTTGTGAACAGACTTGAGGGCCTTTCCCGGGAACACCAGGGTGGCCGCCCTGGCACCCTGCCGCCCCTTCCTCCTCCCGAGGACCCTGCGCTCTGCGTCCATGCCGTCGTCTGCCTGCTCCACGGTCCCTTCGCCTTGGCTTCTTACTTACCAAGGGCGTTTTGGCTCTGATCCAGCCTGAGATTCCTCAGGAACGGCTTTTTTTCAATCGAGTTTGAGAAGGTTCAACTGTGCTTCTGGCCTCATGTCCCCCGCCCCCTTTCCTGGTCTAGGTGTTGGCTGGGCGGGTTCCAGACCACTCGCCGTACCTGCCGGTTTGCTGGCTCCTCCCCTGGGTGAGTATGGGTTGCTCGTGCTGATTTGCAGTTTGCCTCAGCGTAGATGACTCCTCTGGCTTGTTTTCGAGGGCTCTCATCCTTTACTCAGAAATAGCTGTTCCACAGTCACACCGTCTACGGCTGGGTAGCGATCTTACCGGCGTGTGCTTGACATACATTGAGGACACATCAGTTTCAAAAGCACTGCTTGCTGGAGAGACGCCGGCAGAGAAGGAGAGCTCCCAAGTGGGCCTTGCATGCCTGCTTAGACTGCTCCTCACCCTCCCGGGCTGGGATCCTGATCCCCAACTAGGGGTTCTGGGGCCCGCTCTACAGTCAGCGAGTCTGCAGAACTGAGCGCTCAGCTCCACGGTCTGGCGTTAGAAAACCGCCATCGTCCCGACCACTTCCTTTATGCCTGCTCAGTGAAAATATGCTTCGTTCCCAAGCTCCGCTCACCCCTCGGGCGCTCTGTGGTGGATCTGCCTTCCTGGGAAGCTCAGGCCTGGACCCAAGGGCTTCTCTTCTGTGTCCGCTCACGTTTGCTTAGCACACCGTGACAGCTCAATCCGCGTTGGGGCACTTATTAGTTCAGCTCATGTCTTTCTGTCACATGTCAGAGTGTGTGAGTGTGAGGGAGACAGAGGAAGGACAAGAGCCCCAGCAGGACCGGGTGTCCCTGCACTTCTCTGTTTTGTCAGGATCCTGGACACTCCGCTGCCTGGTATGCTCTGAGCTGCTCGGACCAGGACTTGAACCCTGGGCAGCTCTCTGAACAGCACTGTGAGATCTAGCTAGCTCTGCACAGCACTCCTCTGTGCTATGACGATGCCCTCAGACAATGTCTTTTATTTTTAGAGATTTCTGCTGTAGTGTTTGCGGCTTGCTGCAGAGACAGAAAGTGAGACAGACAGAAAGCAGAGAGAAATCGCCCCCCAGGAGGGTGGCCACGCCACCATCCCTTCTCCTCCATTATCCTCTCGGGATCTTGGGCACGCACGCACCTGCACCTGGTGTGAGTTTAAGCCACTGGGTTTGAGACTTGAACTGTGGCCCACTACATGGGAGTCCAGCGACGTAACCATTCCACCATCTGCTAGTCCCCCCATACAGTGTCTCTTTGATTAAAGCGTCATTTCCCTTTCTACAGTTGCCATCGGCCCCACGTCGTCCTTCCCACCTGTCCTCGGAAACCTACCGTGTGTTACCACGGTGCCATCACCCTCCATGCGTGCTTTATGATAGACTTGATTTTCTGGCCTTTCTAAAACGTGGACCTCTGCTTGCTTATAGAGATGATGGCTCCTTTTTAATTTTTTCCTGTTTCTTGTGTCATTTTTTAAAAAGAATTCATTTTACTTAATTTGCTATAGGACACATGTGCTTACCAGAGACAGAGAATGATACATTGAAAAAGTAAGCTACCAGGTCCGAGACTCGAACTGCAGTCGGCCATGTGGGTGTCCCGCACCTCAACCGCCACACACCAGCTGGCCCCGTCGTCGTATTTTCACATATCAAAACCTTCTAGTAAGGGCGAGGCCGGATTTCAGTGGTGCAGTTCTGTCTTTTCTGGCTGTATGTGGAGGCCGCTGAGAGTCTGCCTTCGGTCAGGTCAACCCGGAGTGCACCATGTTGTACACGTCTGTTGTACATGTCTGCCCAACGACTCCGCGTGTGCCTCTGTGCGTGCACCTCCTACACTGTCCTGACACTTCAGATAGCGGGGTTTCCTGAGAGGATTTGATTTAAACTTTTTTTTGAGAGACAGAGAGAGATGTTTACTATAGGGTGTGTGTGCTTGCTGGAGAGACACAAAGTGAGAACTCACACCCCCCTGGGGTGGGGATGGCCATGCCGCAATCCCTTCTCCCCCATTCCTCTCTCGGGACTTTGGGCACTCACTCACACGTACCCAGCTTGAGTTTTAAGCCACCAGGTTCAGGAATTGTACCGCGGTCAGCTACGTGGGAGTCCAGAGACATAACCATTATGCCACCTGCTGGTCCCTTGATTTAAAATTCAACAGCTGGGGCCAGCAGGTGTCGTGGTGGTTGAGGTGCTGGGCTCCCACACAGCCAACTGCAGTCCAAGTCCCAGACCTAGCAGCTCTCTCTCTCATTCGTGCACACTTGCCCTAGAGCAAATTAAAAAATAATGAAATTCTTTAAAAAAAAGTAACTGTCTTCATGTATTTTGAATCTTAGGCTAACTAATAATAATTGTTAGCAATTAGTTTCTCTGATGTAGTGTTTAATGTTTTTCTTGTATTTTTTGTAATATATATTTCCAGTTATCTGCTGCTACTTTTTTTGGCTCTTGCAAATAAGTGTATCGAACAGCACTAGGAAAACATGAAGTCAGATCACAAAAATAACAGCACTCTTATTCCGTCTTGTTTGAAAATTCATGAGTCTTATTTTATTCCCCTCATATACCTAGCACTTGACACCCGGGTGGGCCCAGCAGGGGGGCATGACGGCTAAGGTGCTGGGCTCCCACGTGCTCACTGCGGCTAGAGTCCTGGGCCTGGTAGCTGGCTTCTCACTTTCCCTCTCCGTCTCTCTCTGGTGAGCACATACGTCCTATGGCAACATTTTAAAATTAGGTAAAAGTAAATAACTAAAAACATACCTGGCACATAGTAGATGTGCAGTAAATATTTTCTGAGGCTCTTCATAAGCACCAAGCACTGGGCCAGCAGGTGGAGTGGTGGCTACAGGCACTGGATTCCCACGTGGCCGACTGCGGTTTGAGTCCCAGATCTGGCAACTTGCTTTCTCTCTTTCCCTTTCTCTCTCTCTGGTCAAATTAAAATAAGTAAATAACTAAAGTTACAAAAAAAATTTTTTTTAAGAAAAAGAACCAAGCTCTGTGCACATTCTTTTATTGGGAGATTTCATGCAGGTTCCAAAGGAAAATTCTTTGGTATGCTAGTAATGGGAGCTTGGTCTCACTCGTAGCCGCCCACGTATTTGGGAGCATTTGCAGGATAATAACGGCAAGGATGCGCGACAGGCCTGCTGCAGATCATGTGCACGTGCTGCTGCTCCCACCTGATAAGGCGCACTGGTGTGTGAAGTGGCCCATGGTTCTCGCGTGCAGATACGTAGCAAACTCCCTTTCTCTGGGGCCGGCGGGTGGCGCTGTGGGTAAGCTGCTCACTCCCACACGGCTGCCTGTGACTCGGGTCCTAGACCTGATCCCTTGTAAATCTCATGGGATGTGTGCCCACAATTTCTAGAGGAGACTGGAATACAAGGGGCCGTAGGGTGTCTGTTCCCTCTGGGGGTGATTTCTCACTTTCCTTCTCTGTTTCTCTCCAGCAAGTACACGTGCCCTTTGGCAAAAAAAAAAAAAAAAAAAAAACACTGCTCTGTGGGGATAGGCCGCTCGAATGGAAGGAGGCTGTCGCGTGGCTGTCAGACACGCACGTGGGCGATCTCTCTCTTTGAGGCTTACTGATTTAATTTCTGGAGGGATGGGGTCACTGGCAAGAGATCTTCATACCACAGTCCTCACCCCCACCCTGGTGCCTGCGAGTGCCACAGGCATGCCCACGGGCACCCCGGCCTTGCGAGGTGGACCAGGCCCAGGCCCAGAGCCTGCCCACGTGGCTCCCAGTGTCACGTGGCGGTGCCCCCACCCCTCGGGCCACACAGCTTGGTTGCTGACCTCTCAACACCATGTCACTCCCTTCATTTTCCCCTCGCCAGGACCGTCCGTCACTGTTGGCTGAGTCACCTTTAGAATGTCCCATCCAAGGAACGATGGCCGTGTCACTCATTTGGTAGCTCCAAGGATTGCTGGCCGTCCTTAGTAACTCCGGGTGGAAAGAAGGCGTAAGTTAGCGAGGGGCAGGCGGTCCAGCAGCTGAGATGTTCCCGAGGCCCTGAGAGTGCAGGGGCTCCTGTGCGGTCTCTAACTAGGGTGCCCAGTGCCCTTACTTTCCGGGTACTTTGCTGTATTTTCTGCTCTCATTTATGTGCTCTGTGATCTGTTTTAGGCTAAAAGCTGGGATGAGCTGGGATGCTCCCGTGCTTCTGGAAGGAGAGGTAAGAGGCTTCTCTGGTCTCGGGACGTACTTCGCATGCGTCACAGCGTCAGGGCCTGTGAGTTCACGCTTGCAGAGGCTCAGGAGAGACCGTGTGTGCGTGTTTAATTCAATAACGCATGTTCCTGTGGGTGCCCCTGCCTTGTTCGAAGAACCCACAGTACTAGTTCTCTTTAAAGATTCCGGGGGACCAGCAGGTGGCGTAGTGGTTAAGGCACCGGACTCCCATATGGCCGACTGTGATCTGAGTCGTGAATCTGGTGGCTTAAAACTCATGCCAGGCGTGTGCGTGTGTGTGTGTCCGTCCGTCCCAAATCTCAGGAGGAGCAAGGAGGAGGGGCTGTGGTGTGACCACCCCTGAAGGGATGCTTTCTCACGCTCACTCTCTGTCTTTGCAGAGCACACCTGCCCTATGGCGAAAACCCTAAAAAACAACAAAATTGGAATCATTGGCATACTTCCTTTTCCCCACGATTTTGTTGTGTGACAATAATTTTGTACTGGGGGACCAGCAGATGGCATACTGGTTACACTGCTGCACTCCCACATAGTTGACTGCGGTTCCAGCCCTGGACCTGGTGGCCTGAAACTCTCACCAGGGCATGTCCACAATCCTGAGAGCAGAAAGGAGAAGAGATTGGCGCGTGGCCATCTCCCTGGGGGGGGCGTGCTCTCTGCAGTGAGTGCACACGCCCTATGGCAAAAATCTCTCTAAAATGATTTTTTTGTAATGACACATTTTTTTCCTCTTTCCCTGGCACATTCAGAACCGTGGGAGGTTCTCACTCCGTTTGCTCTGTCGCCATGCCGTATGTCATTGGGCTGTCAGAAAAGTCATGACGCTGCTGTGCATAGAAAAGCTTCTCAGGACTTTCCCGACAACCCCGTATTTAATGACCCCTCACTCCTTCCCGTTTTAGTTGACCAAGGTTTTCTTTGCTGAGTGTTCTGATTCTATCTGGTTTCATTGGAAGAGTCTTGGTCAGGTTCTGTCTGGTACCCGTGTGCGTGTTCCGTCATGCAGATACAAACCACAGGGCTGTTCACGCTGACTCGGCTTCGTCCGCAGTGCAGTGGGCGGCCTGCACCAGCCGTGCCTGGCCGTGGGCGGGCTCCCTGTTGGGAGGGTGCTGGTCTGGATCGATGATGAGCATTATTGTCTGAGGATGCTGAGGGACTCATTCCAGATGTCAATCTGAGGTCCAGACGAGGGCCCCTCCAACGGGACAGAGAAGACCCTCCGAGCCGGCTCTGCTCGGTGCCCCTCAGTGCCAGTGGGTACCCGACGGGCACGCCTGTTCTTTCTCAGCATAGGCCGTCGGCGTCCCGTCTGACGAGGCATCCGGATCGCACTCGGTGACCGAGACTTGCTTCGCTGTGCTCACTTTGAACAGGGCACGGGAGGTAATGCTTGGATGTAGGAAAGCTGCTCTCAAGTGGTGAGGGAGGGAGCATGCTCTTCGGCGGTGGTGGGCACTCAGAGTCTTGTCCGTGTGCTGGCAGAGGAGCCCCGCGTGCCTGTGCTAGGCGATGACCAGGCACCAGTGTTCGTGCTGCCTCGCTTTCATTGATTATTTCCTAAGATGGTTTTTGCTTTTCTTCTCTCCCGTTTTGCCAAGGTGGGAGAGGTGCACTCTGGTCCTTCCGCTCAGCCAGCGGTGAGCAAGGCCCCGGCGTCCTTTGCAATCCACACACCGTGAGCTTCGGGCAGTCGTGAGATCTCTGTCCGTCTCCTGAGAGGCTTATTTGAGAATATTTCCGCGATATGTCGTCTTCCCCATCGGGAACCTCACCGAGGTGAATGACACTGCTGAATCCTTGTCAGTTCTTACGCCTGCATGCTTTTATGAAAATGGATAGAAAAAGCCTTATTAATTTATATCGGCTCCCGGAATTGCGAGTCAACCATTCCCGAACATTACTAAGTTCCCTCAGTTGTGTAGTTACTGGGATCGCAGAGCAGATTCTCCATGGGCCAGAAGGCCTTGTGGTCACTCTGCGTTCTCGTTCTTCCAGCGTAATCACTAGGGGTCGGCTTCAGTTTTGTTTTCTGCCTTTGCACACCAAGAGAGGTTGCACGTGGCATGTTGGCTCTGAACAGCACGTGCGAGACCATCCTGGGAGGGAGAAACTGGTGTGACCTGAAATGCTGTGCGTGGTGCTTAGACTGGTGTCCTTGGGACTAGCACGTGGCATGATGGTTAGCTGGACTCCCATGTAGTCACCCATAGTTCGAGTCTCGGACCCAGGGCCTGAAACTCAGGCTGGGTGCGTGTGCGTGTGCAGAAGGAACTGTGGTGTGGCCGTCCCCGGTAGTGACTTCTCACTTTTTGCCCCTCTCTTTTTCTTCGTCTTTCCAGTGAGCGTACCCACCCTGTAGCTAAAATCTCTCTTTAAAAAAAACTGGGGTCCTCATAGCAGGTGGACTGTGCTCTCTTCAGCATGGCATGGTCGGCCAGTCATGTGATAGAGCAGGCACTTCCGTGTTTGCTTACGTGTTTCTGCACGCGTATGCTCCACCTTTCGCTTACACTTCTCTCCGTCGTGAAGTGAGCCGCACGGCTGGAGGTGCATGTCCCGGCGTGTGGCCCCCACGTACTCCAGTGCGTGGCATGGAACTCACACTCGTTTGGAAGCTCACTCGGCTTTGGCACAGGTTGGGCAGGCATGATGCCTGTCCTTCACCCCGTATCCCACCTGCTAAATACTGCAGGTGCGGACAGCCACCGTGAGCGTGTCCATGTCACGTGCACAGCTGTCGCCTCTGGGCTTGAGGGTGAGCGGACAAGGGAATCGAGCCATGGGGGAATGGGATGAGACCGTGGTGGCCTTGGCTACAGGACAGAGCCGAAGCCAGTGTCCAGCTGCTTGCTCAAGGACCTCTTTGCGGGTCCGTGAAAAATTCAAGTCCTCCTTTCCTTTTGAGTTTTTGACACACTAAAACAATATGGCTGCTAATTTTTAATCCTGCTTCCTTAGTTTTTCCCTGTTAAAATCAGAAGATGCCAGCACTTATGCCTGCCGTGGGTCACCCGTTTATTTCCAGGTGTTCTAATGACATGGGAGGAATTCCCCGTGACCTCACAGATACAGCGCTGACACTCCCTCCCTGCTTTGTAAGGACAGAGTGAGTGTCTGCTCTGGCCCAGGGACCGAATTTTCTGTGTTAGCTCTGGCATCTCAGTCTCTCCTCCCATCCGTGCCGTTCCGCAGAGCCGGTCTGTCCTACTGTCCATCACTGTCCCTCCACGTGTGACGTTCCATAGCAATACACTAGGGGTCTTCCGAAAGTGAGAGGCACAGGCGCGATGTGGAAACCTGACACGTCAGCAGGTATTTCACCACAATAATCCTATTTCCGTTTTGTCTCTCCACTCACTTTGAGGCCCGCTCGCCTGCTCTGCAGCCTGCTGACCGGTGGTCTCGGTCTCCGTGACACACCGCAGGTGCACGGGCGTCCTCGCTGGCGTGAGGGATGCCGCGTTTGTCCTAACCAGCCCCTGCTCTCAGGGGAAGGGCTGTTACTCTTTTCTCCTTTGCTATTGCCAGTCGTCATACGTCCGTAACCGGCACACGCCGGCACACGCCGTCACACGCCGTCACACCGATAGCGCTGCTTCTGTTGCTGTGGAAAAACTCCTCCATCTGCTTTGCAGGGAGGGCCGTGCCACCATCCCTGCTCCTCCGTTCTGCTATGGGGACTTGGGGCACACATGTGTCCGGCGTGTGTCTCAAACCTCTAGGTTCAGCCATGTGGGATCCAGCCACTCTAACCACTATGCCAGTGGCTGGCCCCTAAAAACCAAGTTTATAAAAAATGTGAATGAAAACAAAATAAGAAAGAGCTGCCCTGTAAGTGCGGGTGGAGTAAAATACGGAGTTCCAGGTAGTGCGAGGGGTAGACGGGCTCTTGGCGGTGATCTCTGCTCCAGTGTGGGGAAGCGTTGAGACTGCGTGGGGGGACGGTAGCTTTTCCTGTTTCAGATTATCATTATTGTTCTCATTGTTTTCTGAACATTCAATCACTATACATCACTTGGTTTATAAAGAGAATTTACCCAACAGGAAATGCTTCTCAGACCAGTTCAGTAGAGAATAGTGTACATGTTATCAACAGGTAATAACCCATTTCTGTGTCCCCCCGCCCATGCCTCTCAATTTGTTCCCGTGCTATCCTCCTCTCTACTCTTTTCTCCCCTACCACCCCACTCCACACTGTCTTCAGTGTCCATAACGGTTTTCACTGCTTTTATGCCCTCCGATATTTCAGTGCCTACCGTATAGTATGGATACTTGGTAGATACTAAGTGGATACATACAATGTCTCTTTCATAGCCTGGCTTGCTTCACTCAGCAATTAATCTTCCATGTTCAACCACTTTCTATCGAATGCCAGGGGCTTTTTTTTTTTTATGGCTGAGTAGTATTCCGTAGAGTATCTGTGCCACACTTTTTCAATCCATTCATCCATTTGCGGGCATTTGGGTAGGTTCCATGTCTTAGTGATCATGAATAATACTGCAGTAAACGTTGCTCTGTTTGTACTTTCCCAACTAAGGATTCTTCAGTCCTTTGGTAGATACCAGAAGTGGGATTGCTGGATCAATGGTAGTGCTATTTGTACATCTTTGAGGAAACTCCATATTGTTTTCCACAGTGGCTAAACCAGTCTACATTCCCACCAACAGATAGGAGAGTTCCTCTCTCACCACAACCCTGCCACAACGTTTACCACTGTTTATATTTTTAATCTTTACCATTCTGACAGGGGGTAGGGAATCCACATCTCCCTTATGAAAAGGGACATTGAGCATTTCCTCATGCTTTTTGGTTGGTTGGTTGTCCTCCTTAGAGAGATTTTTATTCAGCTCATTTTCCCATCTTTTAATTTGGTTACTCTTTTATTTATTTATTTTTTGACAGGTAAGTTGCTTGAGTTCCCTGTGTGTTCTGGTTATCAGTCTCTTATCTGAGGCAGATTTTGCAAGAATATTCTCCCATTCTGGGGGTGTCAATTCACACAAGTTACTGTGTCCTTTGCTGTACAAAAACTTCTTAATCTGATATAGTCCCACTTGTCTATTTTAGGGATTATTGCCCATGCTTTGGGAGTCTTATTTAATAAGTCTTTGCCTACCCCCAATGTCTCCCAGAGTTTCCCCACCGTTTTTCACCAGTAGTTTTACAGTTTGAAGCCTTAAGTTCAGGTTGTTGCTCCATTTTGAGTTGATTTTTGTTGATGGTGAAAGATAGAGGTTCAGTTTCATCTTCCTGCAGGTGGTTACCCAATTTTTCCAGCACTATTTGCTAAAGAGGTTTCCCATTTGCCAATGGATTGGCTAGTACCCTTTGTCAAAAATCAGTTGGCTGTAAGCTTTGGGGTCTCTATTCTATTCCATTGGTCCACCTGTTGATTTTTGTGACATTTCCATGCTGTTTTGATCATCACAGTTTTATAGTATATTTCGGGGTCAGGAAGTGAGATACCGCCCACTCCACTCTTCTTGTGCAGGATTGCTTTTGCAAAACAGGGTCTTTTATGATTCCAGACAAATTCTATGATTGTCTTTTCTAGATCTGTGAAAAATGTCTCTGGTATTTTGACTAGAATTATGTTCAATATGTAGATTAATTTGGGTAGAATTGCCATTTTGATTATGTTAGTTCTTGCAATCCAGGAACATGGGATGTCCTTCCACCTTTTTGTCCTTTTCAGTATCTTTGAGATTTTCATAGTTGTCTTTGACTTCCTTAGTTAGGTTTATCCCTAGGTATCTTATACAAATTGTGGCTACGGTAAGAAGGAGTCCCTTCTTCAGATTTACTTTGTCCACCTTGTTCTTTGTGTATAGGAATGCTATAGATTTTTGGATGTTGATTTTGTATCTTGCCAATTTACTGTATTCATTTATTACTTCAAGAAGCTTTTTCATGGAAACCTTTGGGTCTTCTAAGACCCATCATGTCATCTGCAAATAAAAATGTTTTCAACTCTTCTTTGCCTATTTGCATGCCTTTTATATTTTTCTCTTTTCTGATTGCATTGGCTAAAATTTCTATATTAAAAGGCAGTGAAGAAAATGGCAGCCTTGTCTAGTGCCGGTTTTAGTGGGAAGCTTTTAGGTTTCCCCCAGTCAGTGTACTGTTAGCTGTAGGTTCTCATATGTAGGTTTTATGGTGTTGAGAAATGACCCTTCTATACCATTCTTTTTTTGGAGAGGTTTTTGCTATAGGGCACGTGTGCTCGCCAGACAGAGAGAGACAGAGAGACAGAAAGCGAGAAATCACCCCCCAGGGGGGATGGCCATGCCACAATCCCTTCTCCTCCATTCTCCTCTCGGGATCTTGGGCACGCACGCACACACGCACAGTGTCAATTTCAGCTGCCGGGTCTGGGACTCGAACCGTGGTCGACTACGTGGGAGTTCAGCGACATAGCCATTACACTAACTGCTGGTCCCTCTGTACCATTCTTGTTGAGAGTCTTAATCATGAAGGGATGTTGTATTTTATCAAATGCTTTCTCCGCATCAATTGAAATAATCATATTTTTTTCTTTCTGTTAATGTGGTATATTTATGGTCTTGTGTGTGTTGAACCACCCTTGCATTCCTGGGATAAAGCCTACCTGGTCGTGATGAATCATCTTTTTAATATGTCATTTGATATGATTTGCAGGTATCTTGTTGAGCATTTTTGCATTGGTCTGTAGTTTTCCTTTTTTTGTCATGTCCTTATTGGTTTTGGAAATGAGGATAATGGAGGCCTCATACAATGAATTTGGAAGGTTTGGGATCTTTAGAAATAATTTGAGTAGAATGGGGACTAACTCTTCTTTCAAAGTTTTATAGAATTCAGAAGTGAGGCCATCCGGACCTGGGCTTTTCTTTGTGAGGAGGTTTATTACTGATTCAGTCTCATGGCTCTATTCAGGTTTTCTGTGTCCTCCTGATTCAATCTTGGTAGATTATCTGCATCCAGGAATTTGTCCATTTCCTCCTTGTTCTCTTGTTTATTGGCATATAGTTGCTTACGGTATTCTCTAGTGATGTTTTGTATTTCTGTTGTGCCTGTTGTAATGTTGCTTGTTTTATTACATATTGACCTATCTGATTACTTTCTCTTTATGAATCTAGCTAATGGTGTATCGATCTTGTCAATCCCAGCTTTTGCTTTCATTTGTTTTCTGAATAGTATGTTTATTTTCTATTTCATTTATTTCTGCTCGGATCTTTACTGTTTCTTTATGTGTGGCATTTTTTGGGTTATTTTTTCCAGTTCCTTGAGGCATGATGTTAGGTTGTCTATTTGCCACTTTTCCACATTATGCACACTAATTGCTATGAATTTCCCTTTTATGACTGCTTTAGTGCTATCCCTTAGATTATGGAAACTTGCATACTCATTGTCATTTGTCTCCATACATTTTTTTTACTTCAGACTTAATCTCTTAGGTAGTTAAGAAGTCATTCAGAAGTAGGTTGTTTAGTTTCCATGTTTTGTGTATTTTTGAGGATCTTTCTTGAAATTAATACCAAGTTTAATTCCATCATGGTCCTTGAAAAGATGCTGGATATAGTTTCTATGCCTTTAAATCTGCAAAGGCTTGATTTGTGCCCTATCATATGCTCAATCTTTGAAAAGGTTCCATGCCAGGGTGAGAAAAATGTATATTCTGTGGTCTTAGGGTGGAAGATTCCATAGATGTTTGTCAAGCCCGTTTGATTTATAGCATCGTTTAGGTCCTGTATCTCTCTGCTTATTTTTTGTCTAGAAGATCTGTCTAAAGGAGATAATGGGGTGTTGAAATCCCCAACAGTTATAGTGGTGCAACCTCTCTCTCCTTTTAGCTCCCGCAGTCTTTGCTTCATGTATTTGCAGGAGCAAATAAATGGTGCTCCTCAGTTGGGTGCATAGATCGGTTACGTCTTGATTAATTAATCCATTTACTACTATATAATACCCTCCTTTGTCTCTTCTTACAGTCTTTGTCTTAAAGCCTGCTTTGTCTGAAATCAGAGTTGCAGCTCTAGTCCCTTTTTGATTTCCATTTGCATGGAATATCTTTTTTCAGCCTTTCACTTTTAGTCTATGTGTGTCTTTATCCCTTAGGTGTGTTTCTTGTAGACAACAGATAAAGGGTTTCTGTTCAGCCAGTCTGTGTCTCTTGATTGGAGAATTTAATCCATTAACGTTCCATGTTGTTATCAATATTTCCAGACCTGTTCCTATCATGAAGTGGGTCATTTTCTTGGTTGTTTTTTGTTCTCTTAAACTGTCCGTCTTGGGACCGGCAGGTGGTGTGGTAATTAAGGATGCTGGACTCTCACATGGACTCCCACACATGGTTCGAGTCCCAGACCTGCCAGCTTGCTTTCTCACTGTTCCTCCCTCTCTCTCTCTCTCTCACTCTGTCCCTCTCTGGCCAAAATAAATAAATAAAGTTAAATAAAATAATTCTTTAAAAAAAAAA
>NW_006204543.1:1080093-1080411 GCF_000334495.1 Tupaia belangeri chinensis
ATCATATAGCTCTCCCTTCAGAACCTCTTGAAGAGGTGGTCTGGAGTTGGTAAATTCTTTCGGGTTTTGGTTATGTGAGAATGTTTTTATCTGGTTTTTGCCGTATGATTTATATTCTTGCCAGGTATAGTATTCTTGGTTGAAATTGTTTTTTCATGTAGCACTTTGGCTTTATTCCCCCCATTCTTTTCTTGCCTGTATTGTTTGTTTCTTTTTTTTTTTTGGAGAGGTTTTTCACTATAAGGGCGCGTGCGCTCGCCAGACAGAGAGAGAGAGAGAGAGAGAGAGAGAAAGCGAGAAATCACCCCCCAGGGGGGC
>NW_006204543.1:1080516-1096807 GCF_000334495.1 Tupaia belangeri chinensis
GAACCGCGGTCAACTACATGGGAGTCCAGTGACATAGCCATTACGCTAACTGTGAGAGGTCCAATGTTAACCTGATGGGGTAACCTTTGTAAGTAACTTGATGTTTCCCTCTTGCCAATTTTAGTGTCTTATCTTTGTCTGTGGTTTTGGCCAATCTCGCTATGATGTGCCTTGGAGAGGATCTTCTTGAGCTGATTCTGCTTGGGAGTCCTATGTATTTCTTGGGTCTGGATATTTGAATGCCTCTCTAGGTTTGGAAAGTTTTCTTCCAGGATTTCATGGAATAAATTATCAATACCCTTATTTTCTTCCTCTTCTGGGATAGCAATTATCCGGATGTTTGGGTGCTTGACAGTATCTAGTATTTCTCATATATTACCCTCATTTTTCTTGGTTTTCTCAGTCTTTTTGATACTTTTTGCTAGATCAGAGTTTCTCTTCTACATCAAGATTCGATCTTTCACGTGATCTCTAATCTACTTTGAATAGTTTCAAGGGAGCTTTTAATTTCCTGTATGACATTCTTCATCTCCAACAATTCTGTTTGATTCTTTTTTATGGTGTCTATTTCTTTCAAATCGTGAAAGGACTTTCTCATCTCTTTATCTTTCATCACAGTTAGTTTAGTCACTAGAAATATTCTGAATTGCTTATCTTACGTTTCTAAAACTCTCATGGTGCTGTCTGTGGGTGACAAGGAATTGTTCTCCCTCGGGGGGAGACATTCTGTTGGTTGCTCGTATTTCTCGTGCCTCTGCAATAGTTCCCAGTCTTCTCGTGATCTGTGTTTCTTCCTAAGTTATTCAGGGCATCGCCGAGCTTCAAATGTGCGCAGGACCAGGAAACTGGCGACCTCTCCCCTGCTCTGCCTCCCTGTTGCTCACCAGCACCCTGCACTGCTGTCATGGGTCCTGGGTGACCCAGAGTCCTTCCAGTGTCTAGAGAGGTGCTGTGCCTGAGACTGAGCTGCTGAGCCTCAACTCAATACCGAAAATGAGATCGCCCAGTCACAGTGCGTGCCACACACCATGCTAAACACTGAAGTCCTGGAAGTCCAAAGGCGAGTGGGGTAGAGGGTGAGCCACAGGGCCCAGTGGCTAACCCTGCAGCTGCAGGCAGCCCGCCTTCCAACAAGGCTCCCCTAAGGATTCTGAAAGATTAGTTTAGATATTTATTGGATGTAGAGCTGAACGTCCTTTATGGGAAGACAGCATTTCAGATTGGCTCACAATGACCATGTCAGTGGCCCACGACACCTGTGTCCACGTCTTTCCCTGCCCTTCCCAGATCACATGGCTGTAATCGCTTCTGCAGGCAAACTTTACCTTAGGGTTTCCATTAGGGAGAGGCCTGAGGTTTCGTTTACTCTGATTGTTCATACATTTGTTGTTGGTACGTAGTTGACAGGTTCTTGTGTGAAAACTGCCTGTCGCAACTTCTAAGTTATAAAGGAAGCAAGTGACTGTAGAGTGTTATTGTCAGTAACGTTAAGAAAGTTCTGAGAAAACAGGGTACTTTGGTGTTACACACCTGCTGACCTGTGGTCTTTTATTATAACATTTATGTATTTTCCAAACTTATCTATTTGCTTTTCTTTTTAAAAACTTTTTGGCAGATAGAATAGCTTTAATAACTAACAGTGTGTTGGAGAATAGAAATATGCAAATCTCTGTACCTTTCAAATTTTTTATGTGTTGGGAGGGTTGTAAATTGAGTCACAAATTTTTTTAAAAAATCATTTATTTTTATTTATTTTGCTAGAGAGCATGTGTGCTAACCAGAGAGAGAGAAAGTGAGGAAGCAGGCCGCCAGGTCTGCGACTTGAACATAGGTCTGCCATGTGGGAGTTGAGCTCCTTAACCACCACACCACCTCCTGGCCCTGAGTCACAATTTTCCAAAAATTAAATTCATGGGCTAGCCAGGTGGTGTGGGGGTTAAAGCAACTGGAGAGCATGTGGAAATTTCCCGAGCCTCTCCCACCGTCCCTCTGCCATTCACTCCTCTCCCAGCTTCTGGTAGCTACTCTTGTCCTCCCTACAGACCTTTCCACCTCTGCCATGAGCGGAGGACGTTCAGTATAGAGTGGGGATATGCAGTTTGCTTTCATAGTCTAGCTTACTTCACTTGGTGCTAAATCTTTTCTATTCCTACACCTTGAATCTAACGGCAGGGTCTTGGTTTTGCTTACGGCCGTGTAGTACTACTCCATGGCGCATGTGTGCACAGTTTCCAATCCAGTCATCAGTTCGTGGGTGCACAGGTTCATTCCGTGTCTTAGCAATCGTGAATGATGCTTCGGCAAACATGGACAGGCAAGTGTCTGCCATTCACCTGTCCTGGGTAAATAGCAAGATGGCACGACTGGGTCATACACATTGTGGTTCTGTTTGTTAGATCTTCGAGGGACCTCCACGTTCTCCACAGTGGTCGTAATGTACATTCCCACCAGCAGTGTAGGTGTTGCTCCTATGGCCTCACCCGCAGTCATTTAATTATTTATCTTATTTATATATATATATCTTTTTTTTTGGAGAGGATTTTGCTATAGGGCGCGTGCGCTCACCAGACAGACAGAAAGTGAGAAATCACCCCCTGGGGGGATGGTCACGCCGCAATCCCTTCTCCTCCATTCTCCTCTCGGGATCTTGGGCACACACACACACGCACCCGGCGTGAGTTTAAGCCACCGGGTCCGGCACTGGAACCGTGGTCGACTGCGTGGGAGTCCAGTGACATAGCCATTACGCTAACTGCTGGTCCTCGCAGTCCTTTACTTTAGTGATCACAGCTGTTCTGTCTAGGATTAAGTGGCATCTCAGTGTGGTCTTTTGTTTTAAGAGAGATTATTGCTATAGCGTGTGTGTGCTCTGCAGAGAGAGACAGAGAACAAGGAATGGCCAAGCCACAACCCCTTCTCCTCCATTCTGCTCTCAGAATTTTGGGCATGCATGCACTTGTGTCTGGCATGAATTTTTTTTAAGTTGCCAGGCCCTGGACTCAAACCGTGGTCAACTACATGGGAGTCCAACAACGTAACCATTACGCCATCCGCTGGTCCCTCAGCGTGGTTTGGATTCCCATTTCCCTTATGGTAGCAGATGTTGAACATTTTTTTTTCATATGCTTTGTTGGGCACTCATTTGTCTTCCTTAAAGAGCTGTCTGTTCTGCTCATTTGCCCTTTTTTTATTGGATTGTTCATGTTTTTTGGTTTTGTTCTTCTGGGAAAGCTGCTTGACTTTCAGTTATACTCTGGCTACCAACCCTGTACCTGAACCCTCGTTTGCAGGGTTTTGTTCTTCTGGGAAGGCCGCTTGACTTTCAGTTATACTCTGGTTACCAACCCTGTACCTGAACCCTCGTTTGCAGGTACATCGTCCCATCCTGAGGGCGCCTCTCCACTCTAATCGCTCCCTGCGCTGTACCAAGGTACTTTAATTTGGTGCAGTCCTGTGGTGTCTTTTAGGGATAATTTGCCTCTGTCTTATTTAAGAAATTGTCTACTCCGGTGTGGTAAGGGTTTCCTCTGTGTTTTCCACCAATAGTTTTATAGTTTGAGGCTTTACATTGACTTCTCTGGTCTGTTTTGAGAGGAATTTAGTTACTGGTAAGGGACGGGTCCAGTTTCACTCCAGCCTTTTTTAATGGGTGGCCAGTTCATCTAGCTGCATTTGCTGAAGACACTTTCTTTACCCCACTGAATTGTCATGGCCTTTGTCAAAGACTCAGTTGTCTGCATGTTTGGGGTTTATTCCTGGATTCTCGACTGTTCCATGGGCCTACATGTCTGTTTTTGTGCCAGTACCATTGCCGCTTTGATTATTACAGCTTTGAGCTCAGGCAGTGACATGGCTGCGACTTTATTTTTACACAGTAATAGTGTGCTGATATGGGCCCTTTATGATTCCACACAAATTCTGTGATTGCTTTGCCCCCTGTATTTGTGAAGAATATCTCCAGTCATCTGATCAGACAAGCATTGTCTTTGTAAATTACTTTGGGTAGAACTGACGTTTTGATTATATTAATTCTGCCCGTCCAGGGCTATGGGCTGCCATCCCACTTTAGTGTGTCATGCTCAACTTCTACTTCCACTTTTTCATACTGTTTTCATAGAGGTGTTTCACCTGTCTGGTTATGTTTACTTATAGACATTTCATTTTTGTATCCTGCCACTTTGATGAACTTTTTATCACTTCTAGGAGTTTCTGTGACTCATTTTGAATTTTCTATGTACATAGTGTCGTCTGTGAATAGACCATTTCATTTTTCCTCTTGGAGTGCCTTTTTTTTTTTTTTTTCCTTTCTTGCCTGATTGCATTGGATGGGACTCCAGTACTACACTGAAAAGGACTGGAGAAAGCGAACAGCTGTCTTACTCCAGCTGTTAGTAGGAAAGCTTTGAGCTTTTCCCTATTCAGTATGATATGAGCCATCGGTTTACCATACATTGCATTTATTTTACTGTGTTGAGAACTGTACCTTCTATACCACTTAAGTTGGGAATCTTAATCATGAAGGGCTATTGTATTTTATCAATACTTCTGCATCAATTCATACAGTCATGGGTTTTCTTTTTTCTTCTGTGAATGTGCTATATTGGGCTGACTGTTTTCCATATGTTGAATCACCCTTGCCTCCCTGGGGTAAAGCCTACCTGGTCATGGTGTGTTACTGGATTTGATTCGCGTGTATCTTGAGAATTTTGCATCTTTTCTCATCAGGAATATTGATCTATAGTTTTGTTTTCTGGTCTGCTCTCGGATCAAGGCAATGGGCTCATAGAATGGGTTTGGGAGGGTTCCTTTATTTTGGATCTTTAGAAATAGTTGGAGAGGGCCAGCAGGTCACGTGGTGGGTAAGTCACTGAATCCCACATGACCACCTTTGCATCCCAGGCTTGGTGGCTGGAAAACTACAGTGGGCATGCGTACATGCTTGTGTGCCCAAAACGCCGAGAGAAGGAGGGAGGAGAAGGGATTGTGCCATGGCCATCCCCCCCGCCCCTGCCCATAGGGTGATTTCTCACTTTCCCTCTCTCCCCCTCTTTGTCTCTATCTCCAGAAAGCAGACCACCCTGTGGCAGAAATCTAAAAAGAAATAGTCTGATGAAAATTGGGGTTAGCTCTTCATTAAATGTGTTATAAATGTTTTATAGGTCTCAGAGACGAGGCCATCGAGACCTGCTGTTTGCTTTGTTGGGGCTAGTTACTACCGATTCCATCTCACTCTCCTGAGTGGTCCACTCGGGCTTTTTGTTTCTTTCTGGTTCAATCTGGGTAAATTATATGTCCAGAGATTTGTCCATCTCATTGAGGTTTTCTTGTTTTGACATAGAGTTGCTCACAGAATTCTGTTGTGCTCTTCTGTATTTGCGTTATGTCCATTGTAACATTGCTTGTTTCATTGCGGATTTTACTTATCGAGGTCTTTTTCTCTCTTCTGCTTTATTAGTCTAATGATGATTAATTTTGTTTATCTCCTCAAAAAGTTAGCTTGTTTTTGTTTTGTTTTGGGTGGGTGTATAGTTCTTTTATTTTCTATTTTGTTGATTTCTCTTTAAATCTATTTTTTTCTTTTTTCTTTCTTTCTTTCTTTCTTTTTTTTTTTGTTGTTGTTGTTGTTGTTTTTCCAGTTCCTTCTGACATGTTAGGTTACTTGCTACCTTTCTATTCTTTTTTCTCGTGAGCAATAATTGCTATCAACTTCCCATTTATGACAGCTGCCTCTGTGCCTCGGATTCTGGAGCTTTTAGTGTTCATTGTCATTGGTGTCAGTAAATGTTTTGATTTGGTCTTAATTTCTTCAGTGAATGTGGCGTCATTTGGAGTAGGTAGTCTGTCTCCGCGTGTGTGCTTCTGAGGGACTTTCTATGGCTGATGTGAAGGTGACTTCTATTGTGGTTGAGGAAGATGCGGGACTTTGTTTCTATACTTCTGATTTCGGCTTATTTTGTGACCTGCCATGTGGTCTGTCTGTAAAGTGTTCCATGTGACAATGAGAAAAACGTGTACTCGTGATCGTTGGGTGAAAGGTCCTGTAAATGCTGTCGGGTCCCTTTGGATTCTGTTGTCATTTAGTTCCTGTGTGTGCCTGGATGACCTGTCCCGTGGTGGAGTGTTGGCATCCTCAGCTGTTAGTGTGTTGCAGTCCAGCTCTTCCTTTAGATCTCGCGGCCTTTCTTTCACGAGCTTGGGTGCTCCAGTGCTGGGTGTGTAAGTGTGAGTGACAGGCCGTCCTGACGGAGTTGGGTGTGTAAGTGTGAGTGACAGACCGTCCTGACGGAGTTGGGTGTGTAAGTGTGAGTGACAGGCCGTCCTGACGGAGTTGGGTGTGTAAGTGTGAGTGACAGGCCGTCCTGACGAAGTAACCCTTCCTGGCTTTCTTCCTTTAGCATAAAGTTCTCGAGGCTCACCCACGTTATAGTATGCATCATATCAGTACTTCATTGTTTTCTAATGAATAAATATTACATTGTATAAACAGAGTACACTTTTTAAAATAATTGTTCTACTTATCTGTATTTATTTATTTATTTTAATTTGACCAGAGAGGAACAGAGCGTGAGAGAGAGAGAAAAAAGGAAAGTGAGAAAGCAAGCTGCCAAGTATGGGACTCGAACTGTGGTTGGCCACATGGGAGTCCAGCACCCTTAACCACCACACCACCTACTGGCCCCTAGAGTATATCTTCTTTATTCAGGAGTTGGCCATTTGCCCTTACGTCAAGTATGGGACTCGAACTGTGGTTGGCCATGTGGGAATCCAGCACCCTTAACCACCACACCACCTACTGGCCCCTAGAGTATATCTTCTTTATTCAGGAGTTGGCCATTTGCCCTTACGTCAAGTATGGGACTCGAACTGTGGTTGGCCACGTGGGAATCCAGCACCCTTAACCACCACACCACCTACTGGCCCCTAGAGTATATTTTCTTTATTCAGGAGTTGGACATTTGCCCTTACGTCAAACGGCGGGGTCTTATTTGTATGGCTGCATAGTATTCCATAGTGTGTACGTGCCAGTTTTTAATCTACTCATTAGCCTGGGGCGTGCGGGTTGATTCCTTACCTCAGCAATTGCCAATAATGGAGCAGTAAACATGATGTGAAGTGTCTTTCTGATGGTTTTCCTGTATGTGGAGAAAGCCAGGAACTGGTGTTACTACGTTCAGGTTCTGTGGTGGTCCTGTTTGTATTTGGAGAAACCTCCATAACGTTTTCCACCTTGGCTGCCAATTCCCACATTCCCACCATCGGTCTAGGAGGTTCCCTTTTCACCACACCCTCACCAGCACTTGTCACTCTCTCTTTCCTTGATCAAAGCCTTCTTCTGAGGCTAAGTGGCATCTCCCTGTGGTTTTGATTTGCATTTTCCTTATAATGAGATCAACTTTTCTTCATATGCAGTTTGGCCATTTGTATCTCTTCCTCGGAGAATTGTCTGTTCAGCTCATTTGCCCGTTTTTTAGTTGGACAAGCTGCTTGAGGTTTCCTATACATTCTGATCGTCAATCTCTTATCTAAAGTTTAATTTCAAGAATTTCCCCCCTTCTGAGGGCTGTCTCTGTACTCTAATTATTACTTTCTTTGCCGTGCAGCTTTTTAGTTTGGCGAGATTCCACTTGTCTGTCTTGGGGGTAATTGTCTGTGCTTTAGGGGTCTGGTTTAAGAAGTCTTTGTCTGCTCCTTTGTGTCTAAAGAGTTTCTCGTTGGGACCAGCAGATGGCATGCTTATTCACTAGACTCCCACGCAGTCAACTGCGGTTTGAGTCCTGGACTTAGTGGCTTAAAACTCATGCTGGGCGGATGTGCATGCATGCCAAAGATCCCGAGAGGAGGGAGGAGAAGGGATTGCAGCAGTGCCCTGTCCCCGGGGGTGATTCCTGCTCTGTCTCTCTGTCAAGCACAAGCACATAGCAACAATCTCAAAAAAGCTTTTTGTTTCTCACCAGTAGTTTTATGCTTTGAGGTTTTACACTCAAATCTTTGATCCTTTTTGAGTTGGTTTTTGATAATGATGAGAAGCAGAAGTCCAGTTTCATTTGTCCGCAGGTGGACATCCACTTGGTGAAGAGACTCTTCTCCATGCATTGTCTTATATCCTTTGTCTAGATCAGCAGCTGGCTGTTAGGATTTGGGCTTTACTTCTGGATTCTCTGTCCTGTCCCTTTGCTGTACATGCCTGCTTTGGTGCCGTCACCACGCTCTTCTGATGATCACACTTTGTAATGTACTTTGAGGTCAGGTAGTGAGATGCACAGCATTACCGTGGAAATATGGAGCCTTTTATGATTCCAGATCAGTTTTGTCACTTTCATTTTTCAGTGTCTGTGAAGTAATTTGATTGGACCCATATTGAATTTGTAAATTAATTTAGGTAATATTAAATTTTTTTTATTGTACTGATTCTTCCAATCCAAGAACATGGAGAGTCTTTCTTTCTTTCTTTCTTTCTTTCTTTTTTCGCGCGTTTTCCTGGTAGTGCTCACACTTCTTTGATTGGGATTTATTGCTAGCTATGTTACTTTTCCTGTGGCTATTGTAAGTCAAATTGCTTTGTTCAGTCTGCCTCGGTCTGTCTTTGGTGTACAAAAATGCTATCTCTTTTCATATATTGACTTTACCCCCTGCCAGTTTACTGAATTCATCTCCCACTATTAGTTTTTTTGTGGATTCTTTTGGGGTTTGTATGTACATAATCTTATTTGTGAGTAGAGACATTTTAGCTGCCAAGACTAGTGAGGCAAGAAGGGGGAAGGGGACCTCCCCCGAGGAGGAGAGGAGGTGTATTTTGAAAAGAATACACAGACAAACAAGTAGAGATAGTGTAATAAGAGAGTGGAATAGGGCAGAGGGCTAGACATGGGGTAAAAAACATATATATGAAAGTAGAAATGGAATATTATGGATGAGAACATGCATTACTAAGCCACTATACAGTATATTCTAGATGGGAAACCACATTTAGAATGTTGTGATGATGCTCAGGGAATGAATGTAAATTAATAAAAAATATTTCAGAAGAAAAAAAAAGGCATTAGAAATACCTATTTGATGACTGCAGTTAAGCTATATAGCCCTAGTTAGGTGCTACTTTATAGTATGTTCATTCTATTCACTGAGGTTTATGCCTAAAGTCAGACTTGTGTTCATGGATATGTACATATCAGCTGTGCTTGCTGTTGAAAATATTTAGATTTATTAAGATATTTAGTGAAACAATAAAATGGGGGAGGCATAGAAAGCACCAATAAATACCAGACACAGTGTGGGAGGAGGGTGGGAGATGGCAGAGGGTGAGATAGGGAATCAAGAATGGGGAAAAAGGCAAAATATACAGAAAACAAGAAATGGAAAATGATTTGTTGACAATAACACATATGTTGATGTGCTTGATTGAGCCAATATACAGTGTATTCTCAATGGAAAAATCTCATTTTGTATGCTATAATGATGTACAGTGAATGAATGTAAATAAAGAAAAAAATGTAAAAAAAAAAAAAAACTAGACGGTCAAGAGACTAGGGAGAAGGTGCTTGTTTACATGTGAGAGCTGATCTCCTTGTTTGGCCTCAACGCAAACAAATGATTCCACTACGTAGTTGCTCTGATGTGTCTGCACTTCGAGTAGTAATTTCTCAGTTACAAACCAGTGTTTCGCAGGGAAGGGGAACTCAGAAATGCAGCACCCACGAACAAGGAGAATCAACTCTGACAGCGTCGGCCCCGCCCTCGAAGACAGCTGCAGAGCGGGATCAGGCCGAGGTGGCTCTCCTCGTGGGAAGACAGCAAGGTTCAGAGAGGAGGGCGTCTGCGGTGGGGAGGGTGGGAAGGGGAGGGGAGCCCTGTACATGCTCTGATCAGAGCGCGCTTAGCAGGTGGGAAACGGACAGCATCTGACAAGGCCAGGGTGGCTGGAACAGAGAGGGCGCACTTGAGTGCCTTGCAAAAAGGGTTTCCGTCTGACCGGGGGCGCCATCAGCAACCTGTGCATGGAAGAAGGGGCAAAAATGTGCACGATAGTATCAGCTGGTTAAGGTGGCCAGATCCCACGTGGCCCACTGAGCTGGCAGCTTGAGAAATGCGCTGCGGACGTGTGTGTGCATGCCCCAAGTCCCGACAGGAGGGAGAGAGGGAGGAGAAGGGGCTGGGGCATTGGCCATTCCCCACAGGGATCGCTTCCTCGCTTCTCTCTGTCTCTCTCGAGTACACACATGCCCTCTGGCAAATTAAAAAAAATTGCACAAGGAACTGGAGAAAGAATATTGAACTGTATCTTGAGTAGTGAATTGTGGACTTCACCAGGTAGGCGTAGATGTTGGGCTCAGGCACTGAAGAACGTTCCTTGTAGGGCCACCACATGGGCAAAGATCCAGTCTGGGAAAATCCTAGGGCTTAGAGAAAATCGGGAGAAGCTGGAATAGTGTGGAGAGTACAGAGTTTGAGAGAGATGCAGACTGCTGGACAGGAAATGGCTAGGGAAATTCATCTCAGATCGCCAGGGATTAATTCAACCCACATGTAGAATTCTGGATAAGGAATGAACTGTGAGAAGCTGGCTAGTATTTATTTTTAAATGTTTGCTATAGAGCCTGTGTGCTCACGAGAGAGAGTGAGAGAGAGAAAAAGCAAGAGAAAGAAAAAGGGAGAATGTGAGAAAGCAAGCCACCAGGTCTGGGACTCGAATCGCAGTTGGCCATATGGGAGTCTAGCACCTTAACCAGTGTGTCACCTACTAATATCTAAAAGGAGACCATTTTCCAGCAGTGGCTTAGGGATGGATCGGAAGTAGGGTAGATGCAGAGGTGGGGAAGGAGACTAGCGAGGAGGTGAGGGAACGATTAGGGCTATGTGTGTGGGCCGGGGACTTCCTGGTCACACACAACAGTGGGTTCTAGAGGAACAAGTGTGTCACAGGGCTGCCATGGCCGTCATCAGCGTCCGTTTTCGTAGGGGTGAGGACAAGTGAGCCTGTCAGCCATTCGCAAGTAGAAGCGTCTTTGAGACCAGAGCTGTTCTTCCATTTGTTCTTACTTTGTCTGTTTTGTGTTGCTTATTTGTTTTTTAGGTTTTTGCCATACCATGCATGTACTCCCCAGAGAGAGAAAGAGAGATAGGAAAAGCGAGTAATGATCTTCCAAGGGGATGACCTCACCACAGTCCTTCCCCGTTCCCGTCCTGAGATTTAGGGCATGCACCCACACGTGCCAGCATGATTTCCAAGCTCCAGGTCCGGACTTGAAGCAGCGTCAGCATGTGGGACTCCAGCGCCTTAGCCACCATGCCCCCTGGCCCCGTCCTTCCCTTTTTTAATCTGAGAAGGTGGTATGTATGACAGGGACATCAAGGTCTGGGGATTTCGGTTCTGCTGCCTTTCATTATGACTGCAAATCTCAGAGGGACAGGTGGGTTCAGAGGAGAGGAAAAACCGGTGAAGTGTCCTGACCTAGGAAAATAAATTCCTGAAGGTATCTTCTCTTTCTTCAGCTGTCGATTTTAATGCTTCCTCCTTGGAGAGGCCTTGCTTGATTCCGTCTGTGAAACAGCACTTACTGACTCCCAGTTTCTCCCTAGGCCATTGCAACTTTTTATTTCTCATCACATATCACTATCACTCTCTAAGGGTTTCTAACTTATTTGTATTTCAATTTATTTCTTGCCTCCCTGTGGAATGAAAACTTGACTTATCTTGTCCGGGTCCTCGCCGTGTCCACAGGTCTTGTAGCGGAGCCCAGTGCTCCATGTATAAATACCTGATCACTCCTTGGTTTGGGCTCACTTGAAGCTGATGGCCAGGATACAGGCCACAGCTCATGTCTCTGTCTGATCGTCCATTATCCTCCTGCCTCTGGGCACCAGCAGATGGCATAGCAGTTATATCTCTCGGCCCTCACACGGCTAACTGTGGTTTGAGTCCCGGACCTGGTAGCTTCATGCTGGACATATGTGAGTATGTACCCAAGATCCCAGAAGGAGAAGGGATTGTGGCATGGCCATCCCATGGGAGGTGGTTTCTCACTTTTCCTCTCAAGGTGTCTCTCTCTCTCTGGAGAGTGGACATGCCCTAAGGCAAAAAACCTCCTAAAATCAAAACAATAAAACCCCTCCTGCCTTGGCCTAAGATTTTCTTCCTCCTTTCTGAGATGGATGCAAAGCGGTTAGAAACATGGTAGCTCTGCCCATCTGCTGCCTCTGGTGTGTATGTCCTCCGATCCTCCAGGCTGTTGGGTGTCTCTTCCATGTTCTCAGTCAGAGGAAGTAGTATATGTTCAATAACCACGCCTGCTCACTGAAGGAAGTAGAAAGACACAGTGGAATGACAGCGGTGGGGAGGACAGCACAGCTCCTAACCATCCCATGCCTGAGTTGTTGATGTAGCTCCTACTAGAGCGATCCAGGGGGGTGCTGGAACTTGGTCATGGCTGGGGATGTTCCACGTGGGCTCAGTTGGAGGAAGAAATAGAGGGCATCTCTATGTGTGGATACGTCTGTGAATGGCTGCATAAGTACCGCCAAGTATTGATTGTGGAGGTACAAAGTTAATGTTGGCGAGCCGGAGGACCTGCAAGTACGGAGTCTGTAAGTAATCAAAATCAACTGTATGGAGATGGTCAGCGTCGACAGTAGAAAAAGCAGCTACAGAGCTAGGAGGGGACTGGGTCTGACTGAAATCTGGCCTTGCTCCTGGTTTTCTTTCTCGCTGAGATAAAAATCCAAAGAGTAGTTAATCCCAGCAAGCTGGGATCTATGACTTCCGGTGCTGTGGCCAAGCAGAGCAGTGCAGTCCGTGCCCGCCCATGTGTGGCCCCCGGTGGTTCTCCAGTTCATCTCCAGTGCTCTCTGTGGACACGCTTTTGCCCTCTCCATCTTCATGCTCACTGTCCGTTTGTTTCCTTGCAGTGAGCTCAAAATCAAGGTGGGAGTGACCAGCAGATGGCGTAATGGTTATGTCGCTGGACTCCCACAGTCAACCGTGGTTCGAGTCTCGGACCCAGTGGCTTCAAACTCACACTGGATGCATGTATGTGCATCCCAAGAGGAGAAGGGATTGTGGCGTAGCCATCCCCCCAGGGGGTGATTTCTTGCTTTCTATCTCTCTGTCTCTGTCTCACTAGCCAGCACCTGTGCCCTATACCAAAATAATCCCTCTTAAAAACAGAGAAAAACCAAGATAGGATAGGGTAGAGTGATGTTGGCTGTTCAGTAAATATATTAGATTGAAGTTTAAGACTACTTAAAAATTCTTAGGGAGATCTGTCAAATTCCTGGTTTTATTTATAGATTTTCTTTTGTATATATGATGGAGTGCATGCACGGGTGGGAAGTGGGGGGAGAAGGCAGTACTGGCACAGGGTCTGATCACGCTGGTCTCCTTCCTCCAGCCCTGCAGCCCATGTGCCTGGGCACTCACTGGCACGCCTGATGTGTCTCAGTCGGTAGGTAGGACCAGAGCTCCCCTGAGCAGCACCTTACCACTATGCCGTGGAGCCAACCCTAGTTCCTAATTTATTTGTATTTACTTATGTAAAGGTTTTTGCCACAGGGTACATGTGCTCACTTGGAGAGACAGAGACAGTGAGAAGGAAAGTGAGAAATCACTCCCTGGGTTAGATGTACCCAAGATCCCAGAAGGAGAAGGGATTGTGGCATGGCCATCCCATGGGAGGTGGTTTCTCACTTTTCCTCTCAAGGTGTCTCTCTCTCTCTGGAGAGTGGACATGCCCTAAGGCAAAAAACCTCCTAAAATCAAAACAATAAAACCCCTCCTGCCTTGGCCTAAGATTTTCTTCCTCCTTTCTGAGATGGATGCAAAGCGGTTAGAAACATGGTAGCTCTGCCCATCTGCTGCCTCTGGTGTGTATGTCCTCCGATCCTCCAGGCTGTTGGGTGTCTCTTCCATGTTCTCAGTCAGAGGAAGTAGTATATGTTCAATAACCACGCCTGCTCACTGAAGGAAGTAGAAAGACACAGTGGAATGACAGCGGTGGGGAGGACAGCTCCTAACCATCACATGCCTGAGTTGTTGATGTAGCTCCTACTAGAGCGATCCAGGGGGGTGCTGGAACTTGGTCATGGCTGGGGATGTTCCACGTGGGCTCAGTTGGAGGAAGAAATAGAGGGCATCTCTATGTGTGGATACGTCTGTGAATGGCTGCATAAGTACCGCCAAGTATTGATTGTGGAGGTACAAAGTTAATGTTGGCGAGCCGGAGGACCTGCAAGTACGGAGTCTGTAAGTAATCAAAATCAACTGTATGGAGATGGTCAGCGTCGACAGTAGAAAAAGCAGCTACAGAGCTAGGAGGGGACTGGGTCTGACTGAAATCTGGCCTTGCTCCTGGTTTTCTTTCTCGCTGAGATAAAAATCCAAAGAGTAGTTAATCCCAGCAAGCTGGGATCTATGACTTCCGGTGCTGTGGCCAAGCAGAGCAGTGCAGTCCGTGCCCGCCCATGTGTGGCCCCCGGTGGTTCTCCAGTTCATCTCCAGTGCTCTCTGTGGACACGCTTTTGCCCTCTCCATCTTCATGCTCACTGTCCGTTTGTTTCCTTGCAGTGAGCTCAAAATCAAGGTGGGAGTGACCAGCAGATGGCGTAATGGTTATGTCGCTGGACTCCCACAGTCAACCGTGGTTCGAGTCTCGGACCCAGTGGCTTCAAACTCACACTGGATGCATGTATGTGCATCCCAAGAGGAGAAGGGATTGTGGCGTAGCCATCCCCCCAGGGGGTGATTTCTTGCTTTCTATCTCTCTGTCTCTGTCTCACTAGCCAGCACCTGTGCCCTATACCAAAATAATCCCTCTTAAAAACAGAGAAAAACCAAGATAGGATAGGGTAGAGTGATGTTGGCTGTTCAGTAAATATATTAGATTGAAGTTTAAGACTACTTAAAAATTCTTAGGGAGATCTGTCAAATTCCTGGTTTTATTTATAGATTTTCTTTTGTATATATGATGGAGTGCATGCACGGGTGGGAAGTGGGGGGAGAAGGCAGTACTGGCACAGGGTCTGATCACGCTGGTCTCCTTCCTCCAGCCCTGCAGCCCATGTGCCTGGGCACTCACTGGCACGCCTGATGTGTCTCAGTCGGTAGGTAGGACCAGAGCTCCCCTGAGCAGCACCTTACCACTATGCCGTGGAGCCAACCCTAGTTCCTAATTTATTTGTATTTACTTATGTAAAGGTTTTTGCCACAGGGTACATGTGCTCACTTGGAGAGACAGAGACAGTGAGAAGGAAAGTGAGAAATCACTCCCTGGGTTAGTGTGCTGGGGAGAGGGGGATGGCCACGCCATAATCCCTTTTCCATTCTCCTTCTGGGATTTTGGGCATACACCCATGTGGGCCCGGTGCGAGATTCAAGCTGCCGAGTCTAGCACTCGAACCTTCGCTGGCCATGTGGGTGTCCAGTGCCTTAACCACTATGCCAACTGCTGGTCCCAGTTAATAGTTTTAAGTGGATGATTAAACATACTGTGTTTGCCACAGAGTTGTCTAATGGACCTGTCCTTACCCCTTCTTTTTTCTTTATCTGCAAGGCCAGACCACTTGTGATGTAAGGAGGAATTTTCCCACAAGATTGGAATTCCCATCACTGGAATTTTGCAGGGGTCTGTGGAAGTGAGCACTTGGATTAAAGGTATGGATTTGGAGAGAAGAATCAGAGGCCTTTTCTTCTATCGGGAGGATCAAGAAACCCCGATGAGATGAAGCCGTAGCGGTGCAGGCAGTAGGGCAGTGCTGACAGTCCTGGGGCCACGTGAGAAGGCCAGGGGTTGAGGTTCCAGGGTGACCTGTGACTTGACCACCCTCACTGTGTCTGTGGGGATGCCCACGATCTTGGCTGTCTGGAAGCCTCGGAGAAGGATCACTGTTAGAGGGCATGGGTCTTCTGCTCTCTCCTGACTTATGGGAAGACCCTGTTAGGGTTCAGGTCTTGTGTTCTCTCTCTCATGAAATAAACAAACGGATAAGCTTTATTTTTTTTCTTCAAAGAAGGAAAAAAGAAACAGACCTGAAGAAATGAGACTGTGGTCTTCTTCTTAAATAATATTACCACCTCCTATTAACTTGGTTAGATGTGATCATGGATTCAAGTTATGAGGGAGGAGGTATTTTGTGATAAACTAAAATATTTTGAAATGAATTCTCACCGTGTCTATAGCTCAGCTTATATAGTACAGCACAAAGGTGCTTAGGCAGAGAGGGAGCTGTCGGGTCTCAGTCATGGATTACGGTACTCCTGTGTTTACTTCTCTGAATGAAGTTTCACGATCAAAGGTTGAGC
>NW_006204543.1:1096840-1110035 GCF_000334495.1 Tupaia belangeri chinensis
TAGAAACAAGATGAATGCTTCGTAACTTGCAATGCTTTCTTACCTTTGTCACATATCATCAGCTGCTAAGAAATAACACTCTTGAGACCAGCAGATGGCATAATGATTACATCACTGGACTGCCACATAGGCAACCGCGGTTTGAGTCCTGGATCCGGCAGCTTAAAACTCACACCGGGCGCATGCGTGTGCATGCCGAAAATCCCAAAGGGGAATAGAGAAGGGATTGTGGCATGGCCATTCCCCTGAGGGATGATTTCTCGCTTTCTGTCTCTTTGTCTCTCTGGCAAGTGCACATGCCCTGTAGCAAAAAGTGTCCTAAAAAAAAAGGAGAAGAAGAAAGGATGCTCTCAAGGCAGTCTTCCTGGGCATCTCAGAGAGAAGATGGAAACGAGCCGTGATAGTTTTCATGGTCCAGTGGAGAACTGTGACGATCACCACAATAGCCACCAGAGTGAGGACAAAGAGGAACAGAAGGAGAACAAAGATGGCCCCCACTGAGCCGCGTGGCCTTGGTTAAGGCCTGTCTCCTCACCTGGCAAGTGAGCACAATGCTGCCTTCTCCAGGGTGGTTAGGACAGAAGGGGTTAATGCACGGACAGCTCTTAGAATAGTGTTTCGTGAAATTGGCAGCCGATGTATTTTAGCTCTGATGCGCCTTCTCCCTGGGAGTGCTTTTGTACCTACTTTTATCTTGACAGAAAGGGGTTTTTCAGAACAGAAGGTCAGCCCGCCTAAATGAACCAGTTGGTTTTTAGACACTGTCCTTGAGGTTCAAGGAGACGTCAGAGCACCTAGTGTGTCCCACCTGTTCATCAAAAATGGGATCTGTCAAGTCCTCGCCAGCGTTTCCACTTTGATCCACTCACGCTGCCGTCATGACCTCCTGCCATCGCGAGGCAAGTGCGATACTGCAAAGTCGTGCTTGGAGAGGTGGCCTGAGCCAACTGGATCCAAAGGGGAAAGCAGGGCTATGACAGTTTCTGTTATGACAAAAAAGGACTTTTTTTTTTTAATTTTTTTGGAGAGATTTGCCCTATAGGGCGTGCTCGCCAGACAGAGACAGACAGAGACAGAAAGCGAGAAATCACCCCCCAGGGGGGATGGTCATGCCACAATCCCTTCTCCTCCATTCTCCCCTCGGGATCTTGGGCACGCACGCACACGTGCCCAGCGTGAGTTTTAAGCCACCGGGTCCGGGACACGAACCGCGGTCAACTACGTGGGAGTCCAGCGACATAGCCATTACGCTAACTGCCGGTTCCCAAAAGGACTTTTTTTTTATTGTAGAGAATCTCATCCACATAATCAGTGGCCGCTGCCCTGACACTCCATCCGTGTCTCCTCCGTGCTGTGTTGGAACCGTCCCTGTCGCGCTCTGGTATTTGCAAAATCAGTCGGTGGAGCTGATAAATGAGCATTTATTGATGTATTGCTTCTACCCATTTTGGTTTAGGAAGTGGGCTATCTCCTGATGCGTACCCTCTCTCCACCACTCGGTATTTTACATCGGTAACGCAAAGCCAGGGACAACAGTCACACTGGTTCTACCACACCACCGGGCGTGGTGGCGCCTGCCCTACGGCAAACCGATGATACCAGAACGACTGCTAGCAAGGCTACCCGTGTGTGCTATGGCTGACGTTTGTGTAAGCACGTTGGGTCTGGCTTCCTCTGACTGGTTATCAGATAGACTTAGCAGCCAATCACACCACATTCCACATTTCCCAGGAAACTTCCGGGTGCTCAACCCCCAAACAACCTGTTCAGTCCCACACAATGGTCTACCTTATACAATTTTACTAATTCTGTGAGGTGAGTCTTTACTACTCAAATCATGGGGCGTTTAAAAGTGTTTCCTCCTTGGGGTCACCAGGCGGCATGGTGGTTAGGCACTGGACTCCCATATGGCTACGGTTTGGGCCCCGGACCTGGCAGCATCAAAATCACACCAGGTGTGTGTGCCCAAAATCCCAGGAGAGGAATGGAGGAGGGAGAGTGGCATGGCCATCCCCTCTGGGGGTGATCTCTCACTTTCTCTCTCATTGTCTCTCCATCTCTCTGCAGCAAGCTCCCATGTGCTATGGCAAAAAAACCCTAAATTAAAAAAAATAAATAAAATAAAAAGAGTTTTCTGTTCATAGTTGTTGTTTACAAAGTTTAGTATAGGTCACGTGTTAAGAGCTTAATCGTGGAGCCTGAATGATACCGAGCCCAGTACCTGCACCTGCGTCCTGGATGAAGTATCGTTAGCTGAGCGCCTAAAATGTGCTGGCATCTGCGCTAGGCTTTTATATTCACAAACCCTCGTAATGCTCAGTGAACCCCACAGGGGACGTGCCGGTACTGTCCCTATGTGACCGAAGGAAGCCTGGGGCTTATAGAGGTTGAGGGACAAATCCAGGGTCATTTTGTTTATCCACACCTTTTCTGAAATATGGTTGTGTTAACTTTTTTAAGAGAGATTTTTGCTATAGGGTGCATGTGCCCACCAGAGAAACAGAAAGAAAGAAAAAGAGAGAGAGAAAGCGAGAAATCACCCCCCACAGGGGGATGGCCACACTGCCATCCCTTCTCATCCATTCTCCTCTTGGGATTTTGAGCACGCACGTCATGTACCCGGTATGTTTTCAGCCGCCGGGTCTGGGACTCAAACCGTGTTGACTATGTGGGAGTCCAGCCACACAGCCGTCTGCTGGTCCCCGCAGCATGGATCTAAGGCCAGAGCACGCGAAGGCAAGCGGGGCGGATGTCAGGGCCGGAGACGATGTTCCTCCTACAGACGTCCTCGCTTCCTCTGCCCCAGGCCGGGCCAGCGGAAGTCTAGGGCGTCATGGATGCCACCTCTGTCACTTAGTCTATCTCTGACACTTTCTGCCCTCGGATTTCTTCTCTGAAATTCCATCTCCCCAGCCCCCAGGGACACCGAGTGTCACAGGAAGCCGTGAATTCCGAGACACGATCGAGGAGTATCGGGGATGGAATCGGCGGCATGGGTGTTGAGATTGCGGGGGATTGAGACGCACGGCTAGAGTGGCGAGGCTGCGGGCAGAGCCGGGGGGGACTTTTACCCCGCCGTTCTGCACTGCCCTTCCTGCGCTCAGGAGGCCCAGTGTGGACAGACATTTTGAAGAAGAAATGGAGTCTTTGCGTGGGCCTGGGGAAGCTCTGAAGTAAGCAGTGTCGTCACAGGCCACTCTACATTGAGAGACTGATTCCCCAGATGGCATCGTGGGGGTCTCTGGTGTGGCAGACGACGTGACGCTGTGGTTGAGGGGACACTCTCTGAGCAAACTCAGACGTTTCCCACTTCCCAGCGCACGCCCCAGGCTTGGAGAGGTCGGCGCGGGAAGTACTGTACACAGTGCTCTCTCCTTTGCTGGACATGGTAGTGGAGAAGGTTCAGTTTACAGACTGTAATCTACATTCTGAGAAGTAGTGTTTTCTGTAGGGAGAAAGAAACGGAAATGAGGGCAATAAAGGGGTCCCAGCCGTAGGTCATTAGAGGACGAGTGTGGGGAACTGCTAGCCAGAAGAGCAGGCAGTTTACAGTGGGCTGTGAGGAAGAGGCCGACTGCTGGTTAGCAGGATGCGAATGGACGAGGATGTGACCCGGCCACGTGTCTCTGAACTAGGGACGCATCACTCATGGCAGGAACACGACCCCGAGCTCTGTATTGGCCAAGGCCTGACCTTTGAACTAGCAGTAGGTTTTGGATTTTCTTAGATACCTGCATCTAAGACTTGATGGGGTTTTAGGAAGGAAGGAGGCTGGTCAGTGACACTGGACAGATTTGGCTTAGTGGAGGGGCTGGATCTTTGCAGTCTCTTTTTTGGACAAGGTAAAAAAGAAGAAAGAAAGAAAAGAGACAACATGTAGTGGGAGGTGAGGAAATACGAGACAAGAGAAGGCTGAGTATGCAGCTTTGCAGTTCCAGGTTATTTGTGTCTGTATATGTAAGGTGTATGTAAATGGGGGTTAATAAGCAAGACTTGGAGCTAGAGTGTGGGAGTTTGAATCCCTGCTTTGCCACCCTTTGTGTGGCTTTGGGCAATTGCTTAAGCTTTCTGTACTTTGGTTTACTTAACTTTTCAATGTGGATAATGATAAAACACAGAGGTGCTGTCCCTGTAATAAGAATTGTGTTGAATTCCTTTATAACGTAAGATGCTTTTACAGTTGTAGGACATTCTTGAACTCAGGTTTGCTCACAGAAGACCATCTCACAGATTGAGGTGGTTCTCAATCTACTTGCATGTCAAGCTTTGGCATGTGTGCTGTTTCACTATGCAAGTTAAGCTACAATAGTGTTAGCTGTTCAGTCCCAGGCATCAGAAGAGCATCTCTCGAGTATCCTCACTATAGACAAAGGTGCTGTGCGGGCCGTGTATTTGTAGAGCTTCTTGGATGTTTGTTCAAGGCCAGTAAGAAGTCCATCACTATGAGCATGCAGCTGTTTCGTCTAACCTCTGTGAGGATCCTAAGGCTCTTTTCCAACACGCCTCCCAAGAAAGACTGGTTGTGCTTCAGGGCATTGCATGATACCATAGACCCAAGGAGTAGAGGCTTCTAGAAGTTGTTATAAAGATCAGGTGCTCTGGGATTAGGGAAGATCAGACTTCCCTCCTCCCACGAGTTGAGAGATAGGAGTCCCGAGCCACTTCTTTCTTTGGCTTCCTTTCAAAGCCTTGTCTTGCTCATGTTTCATAAGTTCCAGAGAAATTAGACCAGAGGCTGGTTTCCAGAGTAGAAGGCCTCAGGACAACTGAGCCAGCTCTATCCTAAGTTTCAGGAAAAACGTCTCCTTCCCTGGTGCTTTCCTTACCTCTAACAGTGGCACAACGGATCTTCCGCAGGGCTTGCCCTCAGCTTTTATAAACGGGTTGACGACAAAGACACAGCTGAAAATAACTAGTTACATCCCTCGGTTGTTTAGGAACCAATACAAAGATAGTCCCCTTTGAGATTTTGCAGTGTACAGAAAAAAACCAGTATTTTCTTGTTATAGTTTTTTAAATTGAATGGCACAAAATGTCATCTTTAAGTGCAAGTGTTGCTGACATGAGATACATGATGTATCTAGTTTTAAGAACCTTAAAATGCCTCTCAAATAGAAATTGGTCATATTTAATGTGCTGTAATCTCTCAGCAGATAGAGCCACTTAACTATTTTAGTAATATAACGAATCTCCATGAGGCTCTTATACCTAAGGAAATATTTACTGCTACAGAGAGCAGTTAGGTTATAAGTAATACTTATAGCAGAAGCAATTTATTTATATTCAGAATTGCTCATTCCTTGAAATATTTTACAGGAAGGGTATACAATGTTTCACTAATGACTGTGGGTAGAAATTTGTTCTGTGGCTTTTCTCCCCAAATGCACTTTCTGTTAGCTTCCAAGAAACTTTGTTTAACGAGACGGTCTCCTTACACACACCTTTTACATTTACTTGTTCTTTGTTCAGAATCATTATTATGGATCAGTAAGAAAAAGATGAATGGAAACCGCAGGATTAGTGCAAAACGAGTAGACAGAAGTTCTAGTATTTAAAGGAATAGAAAGAATGGACAGAGTGAGTTACTGTCAGTGAAATGATGAAGAGATGCCTCAGTGAGCTGACCACAATGGCTTAATACTCAATGCGTATGTACTGCTAACAGTCTAGGAAATTGAGTGGCTGGTGAAGATGGATCCAACATGGCCAACCATGGCTTGAGTCTTGGCTCTAGCAACTTGAAAAACATACCAGGCACATGTGTGTATGTGCTCAAAATCCCAACAGGATAGAAAAAAGGAGAAGAGATGGCAGCGTGATCACACTCCATTGTGAGGGTGCTTTCTTTTTCTTCCCCTCCCCCTCTCTCCTCTCTGGTGAGCATCTGTGCCCTCTGGCCAAAACATTTTTTTTAAACTCAAGAATATAAAAATTGTTACTTGTTAGGGGCAGATAGTTGACATCCATTCACTTAGGTTAAACAAGTTTGGATTAACTTATTTTCTCAATAAAGTGGAATGATGGTTCATTCACGTTGGAGATTATATTAACTTTAGTTTCCAGGTGAACTGTATTTGTGAGGGTGTTTATAGTGTAAAAAAAGAGCAAGTAAAGGTGGTAGCTTGATCGATCAGTGGGCAAAGTGTCCAGTCACAATAGATTGGATGCGAAGACCACTGACCCTTGAACAGAAGAATAACAAGCTCAGACATGGATCCAATATTGATAGCTAAGGCTGCAGAATTCCCTTTCAGGTGATTTGGTGAGAAACCCTTTAAAACTCACTGAAGCAGAAGATGAGAGAAAGGGGCCATTTCTCTTCCAAATCCGAAGGCATGTGTGCACTCCTGGGAGAGCCTTCAATGCCCTATTTTTGGCAAGGAGAAGCCTAGGTTCAGCCATTGCTCTGGCTGGGAAAAGAAGCCACCAGCTGGGTGACTATGCAGAACCATTGGCCTGTGCACAAGATTGATGTAGCATTTTCCCCAAAAAATCTTTGCAGGTGGGAGCAAAGTTACACACTAGTCCAAAGCCCCCCCCTCGTTGTCTCCACCAATGGACCAGTGACTGAGAAATGAACTTTATCTGTTGTTGGAGGGGTTTCTGCTCAGAGGGGATTGTGTGTGGGTGACTTGAACACCTAGTCATGGTGCCAACTAGGTACCCACACACAGGAGGCAGACTAGGAGGTCAAACTCACCCCAAAGAGCATTCTTCACACTGGACCGTGCACGTGAACCACCTGGAGATCTTTGTAGAATGTAGATTCCCACTCAGTTCATCGGGGGTGGCACCTAAATTTATGCATTTTTAACAACCCCTAGGTGATGCTGACACTGCTGGTCCAGAGACCAAGCACTGAGTAAATCCAGCCAGGCGTTTGGGGACATTTCTAGAAATTGACATCGCTGTCAGGTTCCATTGGTCACTTTTGGCCTTGTTGGTATACAGCATTGAGAGGAGGACTGGCACTTTTCATGGGACTATTTAAGTCAGAGGAAGTTACAGGAGACAGACCCAGGTCGGATTTTATTCTTTGGTTTGACGTACTAACATGGTTGCCTCCATTTCCCTAGGTTACACCATGCATGTGTAAGAAGGTTCTGTGCAAATATTTCCTCCTTCAGTCTAATATCTTGATAAAAACATTCTGGATCATGTCACGCTTTCTGGATGGCATGCATCTGTAAGTTGTTTGGTTCCCCATCTCGGCTTCATTCCCTAGGTCACACCGGCAACGTCCGCTCATGGAAATGCTTCATCTCAGGAAAGAAGAGATGAGATGCTGCGCAGTTTTGAGAAATGTCATTCTTAGCTGGCCCCTTGGCCTAGTGGTTAAGGAAGCCAAATCGCACATGGCCAGCCGTGGCTCAGATCCTGGCCTGGCAGTTTGAGAGATTCTAGATGCCTGCACATGTGTGTCCCTAATCCTGACAGGATGGAGAGAGGAAGGAGAAGGGGTTTCACGGTGGCCCTGTCCCATGCTTTCTCTCTCCTATTCTCTCTCTGTCAAGTACACATGCCTTTTGGTAATTAAGTAAAAGAAAGTTGTACTTTTTGTTTAGCTTTTTTATAAAATGCATGCCTCTACTTTCCAGGGGCCAGGCAAGTGGGTGGGCAGATGGCTCACGGCAACGCAAGCCATCGCTAAGTGAACTCTATTTTATGGCCCTTCCTACCAGGGGCAGCACAGAGACAAGCTCCGTTCTGATACCTTTCTTTAATGGTTTCAGTAATTACCATACCCTGTAACATGCATTTATTTTACATTAACCCCGGAACTATTCAGCGAATATTATTTTTTCTCCTGTACACATGAGGCAACAACAGGGAAGACATTCAAAATAGACTTATGTGTGAAAATCACACTCAGACCTACACCAGAGCTCTAAACTCCTAATGCCACGTGGAGTCCTAAAGGGGCCATGTTAATAGACTACATTGTGTCCTTTTCCAAAGGTATGCTGAAATGCTAACCCTTGGTATCAGTGGCTGTGGTCTCATGTCCTACAGGGGTCTTTGCAGATGTAGCCAGGTAAAAATGATGCCATACGGAATTAGGGTAGACCCTAATCTCATGATTGATGTTCTTAAAAGAGGAAAACTAGGACACAGGCATACACAGGAGAAGGCCATGTGAAGGCAGAGGCAGAGACTAGCACGGTGCAGCTACAAGCTAGTGGGGTTTCCAGAAGCTGGAAGAAGCATGGATGGGTCCTCCCCAGTGTCATCCCCTTATCTTTGGAGTAGACGCTGTCCTCTCCACCATAGTCCTCCCACTGCCTGTGCTGGTTCCCCCTACAGCTCTGGTCTCATTCCCCTCACCCTCCTGCTCCTTAGCTACTCTGGACTTTTTGCCATTTTGGTGCACACGAAGTGTGCATCAACGTCTGGCCTTTACACTTGGAACTTGCCTAGTGCATGCCTTCAGGCATGCTTCCCTGCAGACTTGAACCAGAGATCCTCTCATGGTTTGTGCTTTCTCATCGGTCTCATCTCAGTTGTCGCCTCCTCAAGGACATCCTATCTAAAATGGCGCCCCCTAGGCACACACTGTCTCCCTCTACTGCTCTTTGATTTCCCGCAAACATAAATTTTATTTACTTTTTTCCCTCCTCTCTAAGACTCATGCTCTGCAGGGGTAAGGATTTATTCTGGATACTGTAGCACCTACAACTTAGAAACCACTCACTGAAGAAGGGTTGATTAAATGAAATAGGTCAACACAAAAATGTGGGGGAGACACATACAGTGATATAGAGGTCCCCAGCACGGACATTCTGATTGTGGGCAGGTACCCAGAAAAGGCAACTGTACACAAAGCCAGCGTGAGGCTGAGACAAGTGAGGAAGGAAAGGTGGTTCTTGGCAGAGACAGTGGCACATCTGAGAGGATAAATACTCTAGTGTAAGTAGGCTATGGAACGATGGCATGAAGTAGGAGTTAGGGAGAGTTGACCAAAAGCAAGACCTTTCAATTGTGTTCTCCCCAATTCCAATGAGTCTGGAGAAACATTTGCATAGAGAAACAGAAGCAGCATCATGACTTTTCCGCTGACCTTACGCATCCCACAGTGCAACAGAAGGAATCACGTGCCCTCTGATGCACGTGACTACCTGGGCAGGACGAGATCCCCACCTTCCGTCCACTGTGTTCTTAGGTGGAAGCTGCCTGGCCTGGAGTAGTCAGGTAAGCCTTTAACCCTTGTGGCATCCTTGGCACGGTCCCAGGAACATGAGTGACAAGGCAAAACAAGGCACTGTGAAATTACCTATAATGAAAATGACTGGTAATCTCCAGTGATTTCTGTGTCTGTGAGTGACAGGGTTGTACTTTTTGCAAGATCTTTGCTGCTGCAAAAATGGGTCATATGAGGGTTTTAAGTTTGAGAGGTGGTTTCTGTTTGCTCCTTTAATGAGTCGCTTCAGCTCTTTATCATCATACATCCTTTGGCCCCGATGATGAGACTGGTATATTGGATATTGGCTGCGGTATTTGAGAAGGTGCGCTGAGAGTTCTAAAGATGTCCATCCAAGTTAGAGTGAAGGAAATAGTATAGTAGTATGATTCTTATTTGAGAGTACAAGAGCAGTATGCTTGGGGCCAGTAGGTGGCATAGTGGTTGGGGTGCTGGACTCCCACATGGCCTACCACAGTTTGGGTCCTAGATTTGGCCACTTGCTTTCTTGCTTTCCCTTTCTCTCTCTCTCTTTCTTTCTTTCTCTCTCACTCTCTCACTCTTACTCTGTGGTCGAAATGGAAATTAAAAAAAAGATGAATAAAATTAAATAATTCTTTAAAAAGGAAAAAAGTATACTGTTTTAAAGAATTATTTTATCTAACTTTATCAATCATTTGATCAGAGAGGGACAGAGCAAGAGAAAGAGATAGTGAAAAAGCAAGCTGCCAGGGCTGGGATGCAGACTGTGCTCAGTTACATGGAAGTGCACCACCCTTAACCACCATGCCACTTGCCATCCCCATACTGTGCTTACATATATATATATATGCAGTTCTATGTATTATAAGCACACACCCATATGTGCCTGGACAAGCACCAAGCACCGATAACCCCAAGCGGGAGGTTAGAATTTCGATTCCATGAGCACCATCCCATATTCCATCTAAATTCTTGGAGTACTCACAGAAAAGGACTGAGGCAGGAGATTGGGACATGAGTGGGGGATAACATGTTCCCCAAGGCTGGATATGGGGAGTAAGAGGAGGAACAGAGGGAGCCTGCTGGTGTGTCTCCGTTATCTCACTGACTGTCCTCTCTGGACGCCAGCTCTTTGGAGATCAGGGGTGTAGAAATCCCTTCTACACTTTAGTTCCTTCAAACCATTCCAAGCGTGTTGAAACTGTGCTTATTCTTTCTTTAGTTTGAGAACACTGAGCTGCTTGTGGAAAGCAGGTTTTAAAACTTATAAATGGATGAAATGCATGCTCACTAAAAATGAATTCTACCTGGAGATCCCAAAGAGACAGCGGATGTTGGTGAAGGTGGTGTGACCGAAACAGAGGAGGGAGCCCATGCAGCTCCCTGCTCCCGCTTACTCCCTGGTCTGCTCCCTTGCAACCCTGCAGTACTGTTAGAGCAAAGTGCAAGTGGACACACATCCACACACACAATTTTACAATGACATATTTTATATAATTTGTGTTTATTGTGTATTATTGTGTATATATATATATACACAACATATAATTTGTATTTATTTTTTAGAGAGATTTTTGATATAGCACGTGTGATCACTAGACAGAAAGAGTAGTGAGAAATCATTCCCATCCCCAGTTGGGAATGGCCATACAGTAATCCCTTCTCATCCATTCTCCACTGGGGCTTTTGGACACACATGCACACGCACCCAGTGTGAGCTTCAAACCTCCGGGTCTGGGGCTCGAAACATAGTTTTTCGTGTGGGAGTCCAGTGCCCCAAGCACTATGCTACCTGCTGGCCCAATGTTAACAGTCATATATATATGTGTGTGTGTATATATATATATACACACACACATATATAATTTACTTATCTTTTTTTAAAAACTGACAAGAGAATCCTTACCTAACGCTGGGTACCCTCTTGGGTACAAAGCAAGCTGTGTGAGATTCTGACCAGGTGTCACTTCTCTCAGGAAGTCCTCCCTGACTTCCCCTGACTTCTTTGTAAACTGGAGAGGGAAACAGACCTCACTTTGCCCGGGAAAGTGCCTTCTCTACAGTCGGGCAGCCTACCACTGTTTGACTGTTCACCATATTTACTTTCCATCTACGCTATCATTGTGTCATGATTTTCTGTATGTTAACTTTACATCAACTCACTGTACTTATTTTAATGTATTTTATTTCAACTTATTTTACACATTCAATCACTTGTCACTTAGCTTGAAAAGTGAATATTCCAACATGTATACATGTGTCACCAGTCTAGTTGGGAATTGTATACACATCATCCTCAGTAGACAATAACCTATCTCTCTGTCCCACAAATGCCCCACCCCTCCATTTTTTCTCCCCAGTTGTTTTTAAAAGAATTATTTTATGTATTTTAATTAACTAATTAAGTAAACTATAGAGAGACAGAGCCAGAGTAAGATAAAGCGAGAAAGCAAGCTGCCAGGTTTGGGACTAGACCTGTAGTCAGCTATATGGGAGTCAGGGTCTTTAACCACCACGCCACCTGCCGGCCTCGCAACTCTTCACTGTTAGGAACTAAGCCTCATTCTAGACCCTGATATACATGAAAGCACATTTGAAATGATGAGCATGTAGGAATACCTTTCGAAGACACATGTGGTAGACAATGTAAAGGAGGGCCAGACAGTGGCATGCTGGTCAGAAATGTGACACTCTGAGACAACCCACATGGGGAGATTCCAGGTCCCCACCCAGAGACCTCTCCGAGCACACCAGCTGCGTGCATGTTCCCACGATCTGTGGCTGGATGAGGCTGGGGTAGATGGGGCAACAGGACTGCACCGAAGGATCTTTCAGTCTCTCTCTTTCTCAGTCTCTTCCTCTCTTTCCTGCTTATAGACTAAATAAATGAAAAATATGTATACATTTCCCCAGGAAAGAAAACGATGCAAACCCTCACAACACTGGGGTTGGGCAGTGGTACCGTGGGAAAACAAGTGGGTTCCCACGGGGAAGGTCCTGGGACCACCCAGGGCACACCAGGCCTAGCCTCGTGTGCCCATGATCTGGACTGGCCGGCACGGGGTAGCACGGGGACCCTGCTGGGGGTACCTGTCTCTCTCTGAATAATTAAACGTTTAAAAAATAAAGCAGAACAGGAGAGAACAAAACACCTTATCTATATTAAGACCGAAGGTTAAAGAACAAATCATGGATTTTTCGAGGCAAATGGAAGGATAGAAGTGAAACTTGTGATGTTCTGCTAAGTCTTCTAATTATGTGCCATTAACCAAGATGAGTGCTTCCTGTCCTGAAGTTGGACATCCACGAAAAGCTTGCTGTCCAGAGCGTGGGAAGTAAGGAGCAGGGAAGCCTCTGCAGCATGTTCCACTGTGGCGCCGTGAAGGCTGGGGTGTGTGTGTGTGTGTGGATGGGCGTCTCGTGGAAGGGCATGGTGGAGAGGAGAGGGATGTGGCATGGAGGGGTGAGGTCTGGAGGGAGAGGCAGGGCGTGGGGAGGGGCGTGGCATGGTGTGGTGTGGATGGGGGAGGGTGGGCGTTGCAGGGCATGGTGTGGAAGGGAGGGGAGGGCCGTGACTTTGAAGTGGTGTGGTGGGGAGGAGCCTGGCGTAGAGGGGCATGATGAGGAGAGGGGAGGGGCATGACGAGGTGGTGTGGCATGGAGCTGCGTGGCAGAAGGGCGTGGCGTTGCGGGGAGGGGGAGGGGTATGGCAGGGGCATATTATGGGGGGGCGTGGCATAGCGGGAGAGGGGAGGAGGCGTGGTATGGCGTGAGGGCAGGGATGGGGCATGGTGTGAGGGGCTGGTGGCGCGGCATTGCAGAAGTGGGGTAGGGGAGCAGGGTGGAGAGGAGAGGGCAGGGATGCGAAAGGGTGGCCATGGCATCTAGAGGGAGTGTAGAGTGGCATGGAGGGGCATGGCTTTGCAGAGAGGGGGGAGGGGCGGGCTGTGGCTTTTGGGGTGGGGAGATGGCCTGGCAGGGGAGGGTGAGGGAAAGGGGAAGGGGTGTGGCATGGCGGAAGAGGGGAGGATGTGG
>NW_006204543.1:1110970-1114288 GCF_000334495.1 Tupaia belangeri chinensis
CCCCCCCACTTGATTACCAAACCCCACATGACACCCCACCCACCCCATGACCAAGCCCCTCCTTGACACCCCACCCACCCCATTAGGTAAGGACCAGCAGCAGCTAGCATAATGCTAAGTAACTATTACAACGCTTTAGTTGAAGTCCTGGAGGTAAAGGCAGTAAGGTGGTAAGGCGAGGTAGGGGCCAACGGCTCAGCAGTTAGCTTAATGGCTATGTTGCAGGACTCTCATTTAGTCGACTGTGGTTCGAGGCAGGTAAGAGAAGGGGATAGGGGAAGAATTCTGTTTACTAACATATGGGTGGGTGTGTGTGTGTGTGTGTGTGTGTGCAATCTCTGCTTTGCTCAGAGATTCCGGACGTGGGAACCCTGTTTCTTTTCTTCATCCCTCCACCTCCTTTCCCACTCGCACCATCTCTTCCCCTTCTGGAGAAGAGGGCCCTGCCTTCCCTGGTGCTTACTGAGCACTGGTAAATCGTGTAAGGGTGGGGCTTACTGATTTTCTTTCACGAATGCACCCTGCTGGGAACCCCAACGAAAAAGCTCTGGCTGCTGATCGCTTCCGGAACCTCTCCCCAGAGCGCACAGACACCCAGGGAGACTCGACTGCTGGGTGACTGCTCAGTGACGTTCAGGAATGCAAGGCCGGCTCAAGATACAATCCGTCAATGTAATACAAGACAGTAACGGAATAAAAGAAGACAACTATGTGACAATCTTAATGTACAAGCAGCATTGGGTAAAGTCCAGCGCGCAAAAGGATGTCTGCTTCTGTCCTCCCACAGCTGAGATGACCTGTACTCACCTGTAAGTCCCCTGCAGCGTCACTATTTGTTCTGTCCCCCCACAGCTGAGGCGACCTGTACTCACCTGTAAGTCCCCTGCAGCGTCACTATTTGGAGAGCCAGTTCGTTTATTTTTCTGCCCTGACTCTTCTGCAGGTTGTGGGGGAATTCAAAGAAAACCCAACTGCAGGAGAACACCTGGGCTAAAGCGCTCTTACCCTCCCAGCTGCGGGGCAGCCCCCTTTGCTCACACGTTGTCAGCAACGTTCCGGCGCAGGGGGAGGGGGGGGTGTGCCACCACGCCACACTCGGGAACGAGTGGCAGCAGCTCGTTCTGTGTAGCCAATGCTTTTTCTCCCGTGAGACTTTTAGGGGGAGGCTTATTTTTGACTCGGTTGAAAGGGAGTCCAATGTGAATTCTTTGAAACTTTCGAGTTATGTTTTCGTAACTGTAGAATGTCAGTACTAGTGCTAATGCAATGTGAGGACTAGAGGCACGTTTCTTCACGGCTTTATTATGTAAGAGCCCGAGGACGGGAGAGCTCTCCTCCTCTGCCGCTCGTCACAGGCACGCACAGGGGCGAGGGGCCCTCTGGGCCGGCCGCAGCTGGCGCAGGGGGAGCTCGGGAACGGATCACAATGTGGAAAGCAAGGTTTGCTTTGTGCACTGAGTTCTGGTGAAAAATGCCACTGTTTGATTTAGCATTAGGGTACGGAGCAGTTCTGTCTCAGTTACTGCAAGAATTAAAATAACCCTGAAAGACATCCTTCTTTCCCTCCAGTGATCTGGAAGTGGTATTCTCCCTGCCAGCCTCAGATGACCAGGCCGCCTGCGGGGATCAGGCACAACAGCCACCAAGGCACGAGCCCCGCCCACTGCTGCACCTCGACGTAGGAGGATAGATCAGTGTCGCTCCTCAGGTAAAAATACATAATCCTTTTATTTTGTAATGCAGTAAAAGTTAACAGCACAGACACGGAGACTAGAAAGGGGAACTACTGCCTTCCGAACATCCGGTACTCAAGCCTGCGTGTACTTCTCACGGACGCCGAGCGGCATCTGCAACACTTACTTCTGAGTGAGACCGCTCTGGGACACAGGGCGAGGGTCTCAGCAGTACAGCCCCTCACCCAGGTCTGCTTACCGGACGGGTAGGGACAAGGCACGCAGCCGTGCTTCCCGCTGCGCTGCCACACTGCTCACGTGCCGTGGTCCAATGGCTGATTACCAAGACGATGGCCACACGAAGGGGAGACTTTGGATTGTCTATGTAAAATCTAAGTAATAATTAATAGAGTTTAAGTGCACTTTCACATGCTGTGTATAATGGACGACAAACTTCCCGACTCCGCTGCGACAGGCTTGACTACCATTCCATTTGGCCGAATGCACTTTCCCCAGTAAACTCAGAACAACAAGAACAACAAGAAGAAGATCCCCGTCCTTTCCTAGTCTAAGAAAGAGGCTTGGCTGCCGAGACAGTTCCTGGCGAGACACGTGCGGACGACGTGCCGTGGCGCGAGTGGCTGGGGGGGGGGGCGGCGCCCAGAGACAGGCCAGGCTCTCCCTTCCATCTTTATTGATTCTCAAGATTTTGCACAGAAACGCTTTGGGGCTAGAACAGCAGTAATTGCATCACACTGTTTGCAAGACTTCAAGTTTTAAAAGCAAACCGTTAAAAAAAAGATACAGCTCCTGATTTGAGTTGGATACAGGGACGAACAGCACATACTGGAGGTTACACGGTCTACAAACGGTGGACGTCTTCCTTGGGAGAGTAGTTCTGTTGGTGTATATTTTTTAAATACTCAAAAAGGCTCAACCTCAAGCAGTAATAAACACAAGCAAAAGTGATTTAACCCTTAAAATAAATATTCAGAAAAACCTCTCTGTACATACAAGTGAAAGAATATGTAACACTTTCACGCAAAAAAATAATTATAATAATAATAAAGGATTTGTTCATATATGTAGCTGAAATCTGCTCCAGCCCACATGTCCCCAACAGAGAAGGGAGGACAGCCAGAGGTGACCGCTGCGGTTCACTGTCGCACAGCCTTTTCGTACTGGACACTATCACCACCAAACTTATCCCTCTTATATTTATTAAAATTTGTAATTTCTTCTTCTTTTTTTGTTTTTACAGCATGCCAAATCCTTTGGCATACGTGATGGCCTTCAACAATCTTTCTTTAAGTTTTTCTTTGCTTGAATATTCCGGAAGTAAAAGGACATTAAAGCAAGTATGAGATGTAGGTAACCTAAATAGAGAGAGGGGGGAAACGGAAAATTAGGGCACGGGACATACAGACCGCAAATCCCTACTGCACACGGTGGGTGCGGTGGTGTGCAAGGGCACGCTACACGCCAATGCAACGTGTGCACCTCCTGCCATCTACCTCCCAAGAACCAGTGTGTCTTTATCCTGTAACTCAGGGGTCCCCCAGCCCTGGACTACACAGCAGGAGGTGAGCCACGGGCCGGCAAGTCCAGCATCAGCTGTCCTGACAGCTGCGGCCCACAACAACGC
>NW_006204543.1:1114840-1128287 GCF_000334495.1 Tupaia belangeri chinensis
TCAGGGCTTACGGCCACCGTGGTCATTTCCTTTCTGTGTCGGGGCCGTTTTTGGCTATAATCATCTTTAACTTCCCCAGGCCGCCCACGGGTGCTCTGTCTGTACCCGTTGTAAACTGCAGGAAGAGTCTTTTCTGCTCGTCTGTGAACGAGTGGACGATCTCCCAGAACTCCCTGATGAGAGAAGACACAACAGTGACTCAGTCCGCATTCACCAGAACGAGCAGAGCAGCCACGTGGGACTGGCGTCCCCGCCGAGGCGGCAGCGGCCTGAGCATCGGTGACTGCAGGTAGGCAGATCGCCCCCAGGAAACGCCCACACTCTCTACAGCTAGACCAGGAAAGCCAAGAGCGCGGCCAGGATGCCGTCGGCGACACGAGACGGGCTCTGCGGACGCAGCTCCAGGGGCTCTTGCCTAAACCTCGGGAAGGAAAGGGGACACAGCTTACGGACAGCGCCCTCACAGCCGACAGCGACACGTGCACGGAGCAGAGTACCTGCAGCTAGCGCGCGCTGTCTGCGGGGCACTCCATGCGGTTATTCTGGGCGTGACTGAAATCCTGGCATCCCCGAAGCCTATGTGCTAAAAGCCGCTTTACGCTGAGCTCATAAAAAGCAATCCGGATCCGCTTGTTTGAGTAACCCAGTGGCTATAAAACTATTACACTAACCCACAGCCTACAAAATTCAAAATTTTAAGAAAAAATATTTGTAGGTGGTTACTGAATGCTCCTATATATCTGAAAGGTTCTTTCAGAATCTTGGTACGAAGAGTGACACTTCCCAAATCAGTAAGTACAAACCCAGTAATTCCGGTGCACTACTGGGTGGGTCGTTGGGAAATCATGAAGCCCTTTTCCATGTAAAATGTATTATTTTATTGTGGCAACACCCGTATCCTGACATGAACTCGCAGCTGCAGGAGACTGGCCTCTAACACCTCCCCTTCTTGGTTCCTGCAACCTACGTTCACCCTGAGAGAAAAAACCTCAACAGGCACCTGGCAGGCGCACCTCTCAGTTAAAGGGGTCCGACTCGGGTCCGCGTCACCAGGCTAGGGCGCCTGGCAAGGGAAGCACCCTGTGGCAGCTCGGCGGCCGCCCCCCAGCAGCAGTGTACTGCCTCCGAGCCTCCGACGGGACCAGCAGCTGAGCAGGGGTCAGTGGCCAGGTGGGCCGTCACCAGGGGGGAGCTGGCCTTGGCTCTCTTTACACAGAAAAGCGCCAGGTAGTTCAGCTTAACTTCTGACTTTAAAAAGAACCAATTACTGGACAAAATTCTTTTCTGAATTAAGGATAACTTCATAAAGCAGAAGAGAAAAAGAAGCTTCCAGGTGTCCACAGAAAAAAGGAGTCCACGTGGATCACATCCTACTCACATTTCTGACCATCCTTCCAGATGAAAGGGAAGACTGCCACGTGAGTACTCTGGAGACAGCACTGGCAGAGTCCAGCAGGAGCTCTGTGGAAGGGGGCAGGTGGGCGGAGGGTCACCCGAGGACGGGGCCTCCGACTGAGGACTGGGGCAGGTTAGCGCACGGGCCAAGGAGCAGCTCTAAAGGCAGGACTTGGGCAGTGCCTGCGACCGGGAATGGACAATAGCTTCCTGAAGGGAGGAGGGCACCTCACGAGGCACAGATGTCCCTCGGCAGCAGCTGCGGCCTCTCACGGGGTGGCGGTGGCTAATGACAAGGGGCCTCCCCTAAGGCAAGTGGAACCAGGGAGGAGAAGGCTCTGAGCTCGAGCCCTCTAGAAACACGCATGAGAACAAAACCCTGCCACCTCCGTAAAGACATGCAGACTTCCCGAGAGAAACGGTCAGGCTGGAAGAGTGGAAAATCCTCACTACATGCTACACAGCGGGGAGACGCCAACGACAGGAAGACACGTGGAGGTCGGGCCGTGAAACGCACACACAGTCACATCTGAGAGAGAGCCCTCAAGCCCCGGGGAGATATGCAGTGTCCGAGGTGACCAAAGTTCCACTGGGACCTTACAGTACAGAAGCGAAAATATCAGGAAAACAAATGTGTGTCAAAGCCGGGCAGGGAGAAGCCCGACAGTCACTGTCGGAATACAAAAGCCTTCCTTTGGCGAAGTCAAATGCCACAGTGGGAGACACTTGTCCCAATGTTGAAGGACGGCCTCCCTCCAAGGGCGCTTTCCAGAGGAACACAGATACAGCCAGCCCTGGTTGCCATGGGCACTGGCTGCTGTCCACCCTGGACACCCCAAAACCTGCCCATGCTCTGCATGTCCACCAGGGCTGTCCTCCTGGTCGCATTCGCAGAGGCAGAGGCCCGGGGGGACACGAAAGGCCCACCGCAGCATGGGAGGACAGCCAGCCTCACACCCCACCGGGCACTCCTCACCTGGCAGGCCCTGCCAAGGCAGCCCCAGGCGGCAGGGAACACGGAAGGCTGTGTTTCTTTGGGGGTGAGCTCAGCAGCAGCTAACAAAGTCACGCACGCACCTGCCACTCGAGTCACCTGTCACTCTTCCGGGACTCTGACGGAAGCCTCCAGATGTGCGGTGAGGGGTCTGACCGTTCCCTCAGGCGGGGCTCCCCATCCTGCCTGCACTGACGGACGTGCTCAGCCACACGGAGGGCAGGTCCCCGCAGGACACGCCGGGCAGACGTGCCTCAGCAAGCCGTAGAAACGGGCACACTGCACAGCAAAGACATGCAGGCCACGGCCGCTGCCCGCAGTTTGTGAACCTGAGGCTGAGGGTGTTCAAGGTGAGCTAAAAATGCCCAAATCTAATATGGCCACATTAACAGCACACCAGGAATATTCAAGTAAATGACCATGGAAAAACCAGGGGTTTGTAACCGTGAAGACAAATCAAGCCAAACTCCCAATCCAAACGCGTGACTAAAACCTCCTTATTCTAAAACAATCTCATTTTACCACAGGGTGCGCGCTCCCAAAGCAAGGGGAAGTGAGAACTCGCCCGCGTGGCGTGCGCTTCCTCCCCGTCTCCCCTTGGGGTCGTAGGTATGCACGCGCAGACACGCGCTGCTGGGTCCGAGACTGGAACCACACCGTTGGCCCTGTGGGGTCTAGTTGCCTTACCTTCTATGCCACCTACTAACCCCAAAGTTGACATTTTATCACGCCTTCTCCAAAGAACTCCTTTTCAAGGGAACTGTACCCACTGAGAAGAAGAAACTAAGGGTGGGTATACATGGAAAATAAAGAAAAAATATTTTTCTGAGTCACCGTTTTATAATCCTCAGGGAACCAATGGATTCCGGTACTCATACCAGTAGGTGCTAAAAGAGGTACAATAAAAGGTGAGTGTGAAGCTGATGGCGGCCACTTCCTCCTAGGGGGTGTGTGCACGTGCCTGCCGGACAGGGGAGAGAAAGCTCCCTGCAAGGAGTGGGCCATGCCACCCCTCTCCACTTCGCTCCTGGATCTGGGCACGCACATGCACCTGGCGTGTTTCTCATGCCCCAGGTCCGGGACTTGAACCACACTGCTGGTTATGTAGGTCCAGGGCAGCAACGGTTCCTTCCTCCCTCCTCCCCTCCTAGGGAAAACAATGAAAAAGGTCATGTATTCAAATGAGGCAATGCTATTCTGCAATAAAAACTACGCATGACCGCAGCCATCATGGACTGATTCTGGAAACTGTGAGTGTGAAGGATGGGGAGGTACAGGGTACGCCCCGTGTATCTGCAGTCTGAGAACACACAAACTCACTGACAGTAGCGGCCACCGTAGCAGTGGCTGCCCCCAGGGTGCAGACGGACAAGAGGGACACACGGGAACTCGGGCAGGACTGACAGTCTCTATCAGGAAATGAGGGGAGGGTATGTAGGTAGAGTTGTAAATCCAGACTCGCTGTACTCTAACAAACACGACCACGCCACCCAGCGCCTCTCCAGTGCGATGTGGACAAGCAGTGTGGAATCAGTCTGAGAACGACCAGGTACAGAGGAGGAGTTTGGTGGACGGTGCTTGATCTGCCATTTAACGTAGCCCGTCCTTCAAACTGTTCATTCAACAAATACTTTTAAGTACGAAGTAGGAAATACGTTGGTGTGTGTATGTGCAAGTGTGCCCAAACTCTTGAAAGGAGAGTCGAGGAGAAGGGATTGGGGCGTGGCCATCTCCGGGGCTGGGGCGGGTGGGTGATGTGATTTCTTACTCTCCCTTTCTCTGTCTCTTTCCGGTGAGTGCACATGCACTATGGCAGAAACCTTGGGGGGGGGGATAAGTTTGCCATGAATAATAGCAAAAGACATTTTCAGCTACTCTCAGAAAAGCATGAAGCAGCTACAGCTGTCGTGTGAGGCCCTGAGTAGCGCAACGTCTCTGACAGTCCTGATGACGGAGAGTGAGCCAACCCTGCACTGTCACCCCAGACACGCTGTGGTCACCCTGGAAACGCCAAGTAAACACAAGCACGGTAGCTGCTGAGAGTCAGCACGTTAGCAGCTGCTGTACCACAGGGCACGCACCAGCCACCTCCCACACACCAGGGTGAAGAACAGCGGAGAATAATGACGGGAGGTAAAACGGCAGAAAGGTAACAGAATTCCTTCTGCCTTCAGAGCAGTAACCTCCAGGGAAGTTCTAGAAAGCCACGTGTCCGTGTGCCTTCTGGCCTCACCACTAAGTGCGGAGCGCCATCTCTGTCCCTGCCAGCACCTCAGCGGGGGCTGGAGCAGCCCAAGTCTCAGGACCAGGAGCATCGGGGAGCACACGGCGCAACAACAGCGAGGGCATTCGCTCACTTGGAAATGGGCAGAGCAGGGCTGGGGGCCTCCCTCTCTCCATGAGCGTGCAGGGCTCGGCTTCTTCATGTGTAACGTCGGAATACCGACACGCACCTTGCCATGTTATCTCAAGGATTACAGAAAAGACTGTACCCTTCGGACAGAAGGTGCTGTACACAGAGCACTCTGGACCTGTTCCCAGACCATGGAATTAAAGGAAAGGAGAACCCAGTTCGGCATTTCTAACCAGCAGTAAAAAATGCCGCACAAGCAGTAAGACCCAGCCGGAATATCAGATAATCTGTACCCATGGGCAAGCAAAAGCATGAGGTCCATGAAACACTTCACTCATGAAATAAACTGCGATGGTACCTGTAAAACTGGTGATGCGATTAGACCCACCTGCAGCCAGACGCAGCAGCCCTGGAGACAGCGGTCTGGAGCGCGTGGCGCCCCACCCCACCTGTCCCGCCCCCGCAAGGCGAGGCTCCCGTCCAGGGCTCGAGACACTCACCTGATGAGCACGGAGTCCCGGCTGTATCCACCATCATACTCTGTGGTTTCTTCCAGTGCCTGGAAATCGAGATTCTGCAGGTTCAGAAAACACGTGTCACCATCTGCCACACGACAGCGTCACCGCACTCCCCATGGCACCCGCTTGCTTACCCGGCTTCCGCATATAAGCAGCTCAATCTCCTCCGGCCGAAATAAGTACTTCAACGGGGACTCGTTGGTCACCATGTGAAAACCTCTCCGAAAAGCCTTGAACTGTTTTTCTACGGACTTATTGAGAATGTAGTCCGAATACAGGCTGACAAATTCCTGTAGGAAACATTGGTTGTAAGAACTTATAACATGCTATAAAGACAAAACACAACAAAGTACCTGGGAGCATCATTTTCTTGATTTTTCCCAAGGAAAAAATCATTCTAGCAAAAAAAAAAAAAAAAAAGACATTATATATTTTCATATATAAAATACATAATGTCAAATGTATATTTATGTGTGTGTGTGTGTATATAGGCATGCGTGCTCGCCACAGAGGGCAAGGGAGAAAGCAGCTCCCAGGGTAGATGGCCATCCTGCAATCCCTTCTCCTTCATCCTCCTCTTGGGATTTGGGCCCCCAGGTAGGCACACAAACACCTGGCATGATTTTCCAGCTGTAGGTGGGGAACGAAGGCCGTGCTTGGCCACGTGGGAGACCAGGGTCTGGACCACAGGCCTCCTGCTGGCCTGAATGCCGGCCGTCTGGCATGTGATGTTCTGGGCTGGGCCCTCCCCTACAGAGCGCCGCCAGCGGCTCCTCTGCTAGCCCAGCAGCTGCGGGCGTCTGTGCACCCCGGCCACTCGCACCAGGCCCTAAGAGGAAAACACGCCCTTTCCTAATTTAGTGACTGTGTCTCACTTTGAAGTTTTATCAGTAGAATCCTTAGAGATACACTGTATGAAGGGATTTCACAAAGTTCACAGAAGAACAGATTTAAAGTACACGGTTACTTTGGCACACACAAAAATTGCAATCCACACACGCGTTTATAAAATACATTTTCCATGAACTTTTTGAAGACCCCATGAGTATTTACTTTGTTTTGTTCTGGGTTAATCCTATCTGCAGCTGAACACTTTTTAGTCAGCAGAAACGCAGATCCGAATGCAGGCAGTTCTGGGAAGTGCGCCGCACCAAACTGGGACACACGAGCCGCTTCCATGGCACGGTGAGCTACTCAGTGCTCCTGCTCCGCGCCTTCTCTGGAAAGGTGTGCTGCCCAGCTAGAGACCAAACAACGACATAAAGACATTCCTTACCTTCCTGTTTTCATTTGTAATTGGAATTTTATCACCATTTTCCTTGAGATCATACATCATTGGGTTACCGAAAAGGTCTGTCTGTGATATCTGGAAAGTGACCATCATGTCATCTTCCACACTCCCTTCGTACTCCAGTAGGTCTCTCAGACTCTGATACAGGACCTAGGCCAGAAAGGAGACACTAAGGTCGCCATGCCACCCAACACCACTGCGCCTACTCGATCAACGGGAGGAGTCGATGGCCCCCCTCGCCAGTGCTGTCCTGCTCTGCTCCACAAGAACCCTGGGGTGTCAGGGCTACAGCGGGGTTGCAGGAGGAGAGAGACAGACACACCGACTGCAGGTGCCAGGTTGAGGCAGGCAGGCTGAGCTCTCTGGGCTGTCCCATGCAACTTCATGATACAAACTCAACTCTCCAACATGCTTCTCCACGGAATCACTTAGAGAAGCTGCTCGCAGACAACACATAAATATTCCTCCACGTTTCCCAGTGTCCGTGACACTTCAGCTATACTAAAGCCACCTCGTCTTCATGGGTGAATATCTACCTACAGAGATTTCAACTGAAGGCTTTAAATTTGCATTTTAAAAAATAAAAGAGAGCAAACAGCTTACTGGGTGCGAGTCTCCTAGGTCCCGAAAAGTGCCCTTCTTGCCCATCAGCTTCCGGTACACCACCATGGGGAAGTGCACATCCAGGATGCAGTTGTTGTAGATCGCCAGGCCCAGGACGATGCCGATCAGAGTGAACTGACCCTCAGTCTCAAAAGACGACGGGTTAAACCAGAACAGCTTCGTAGACTCATCATATGTGAACATGCCTGTGAGAGAGGGCTTTTTAACGTCTATCACTTCTGTATTTTAGGAAACACTAATATACAACACAGCCTAAATCTGAAACGCTCCCAACATGTGGAACTTATACACAGGCGTGTACTGTTTTTTCCGATTACAGTAGCACATTAGAGAGTAATGTCCAGAATACACCTGATACATGAGCTGTGGCACACGGTGGGATGTCACTTTAAGACGTGAAAAAAACAACTAAGTAAGTAATTCTGTTGGCATTTGAAGCAAGTTAGAAAACAAGTTTGTTAAATTCGAGTTTTCTAATCTACTCTTAACACATAACATTGTTTTGCATGCGTTTTCCACTCACAGGCTGCAAAATAAATTCAGAAACAAACAAAAAAGGCTACTAGATATATAGAAAATGTTTTACCTGGCAAAACTTAACCCACGTACATTATTTTTAAAAAGTTTTGAATTACATTACGGAAAGGTTTGTTTCCTCAAAACTGGACAATGGCCCCATGAAATCTTTTCAACAACTTTCTAACACAGATAACGTCAACTATACAAACCTAGATACATCTGATATCGTTAGATAAACAAAACTGCTCAATACATATGTTAACTGTGAGCCAGTATGTAAAACCAGGGGTTGTGCAGCCCCAGTTTCACATGGTCTTCACCAAACCCCACACCTGCAGACTTCCTGTATCCCCACTAGAAAGCAGGATCCCTGGTCCACCTAACGGAGTGAGCGTTACCAAGGTACATCAGTGTTCTTCTGTTTCAGAAGATTAGGCCAAAGATAAATATTTTAAGTGAATTTACAGTTGTCATCCTCCTAAATGTTTTTCAGATGCTACTATGAAAATTAAAAAATATTTTAGGAATTAGTCTAAAAATACTATAATATCAACAGAACAGAGTGTAGAAATTACATAATAGACCGGCAGATGATGTAATGGCTATGTTGCTGGACTCCGTGCAGTCAACCACAGCTCAAGTCCCAGACCCAGCGGCTTAAAATTCACGCCAGGTGTGTATGTGCGTGTACCCAAAATCCCAGGAGAAGACTGGAGGAGAAAGGATTATGGCATGGCCATCCCCTCCGGGGGTGATTTCTCTTTCTCTCCCGAGAGCACACATGCCCTATAGCTAAAATCTACACCAACAGACAGACACAGAACCTCAAATGTTCCTTCATTTTCATTTTTAGCTTAAGCTAACGTAAAACTTCTTTATGGGCCTGTGCTGTAGGACAGCGGTTATGCACTGTGCGTTGGAGCCACACCTCACAGGGCTGAACTTGGTCCACATCCTGGCCCTCCCAGCTTGAAAAAAAGTGACACTCGCTTGCGAGTAGGCGGCCAAAGCCCTGAGTGGACGGAGAAGTGGGGACAGTTAGAGAGGAGGACCGTGGCACAGCCGCATCCCACTGGGGGTCGCTGCTGTCTTTCCTGCTCTCTGATGAGCATGTGCGCCCTCTGGCCATTTTAAGAAAATGAAAAGAACATTTAAAATATCTTCTTAATCACTCTTAGCATAAATTCAGCTTAGGACAAGTTTTTCTAGTACAGTTTAATGTTCGTGAAATAATGGTTTGAAAATTATCCAATTCATACTTGAGTTTTTTTTTTAAAAATTTGCGTCTGCCAGAGAGAGACAGACAGACAGACCCAAACAGAGAAAGCACCGTCCAGAGGAGGCGACTACAGTGTGAGCCCTTGGCCTCCTCCTCTTGGGACTCTGGGTACACGTGCACAAGTGCCTGGGGTGCTTATCAAGCCTCTGGGTCTGGGACTGGAACCATGCAGCCGACCAGGTGGGACCCAGCTGCCTTCACCACCACACCACCAGCTGGCCCCATACTTGAATTTTAGTTTAGATCTAATTTTTTTTTTTTTTAATTTTAAAAACAGGCCCGGTTACATCATGATAGAAGTGCTAAAGACTTTACTTAATTAAGTATGGTATTAACAGGATCAAGAACAGTTGATAAATAGCTAATTTATAGATTTCAGGAAATGGCACAAATGGACAGCCTGGATCTAGGCCAATAAACTCAATTATTCAGAATACAAATGACTTAGATCACTACTCTCACCTCCATATATGAAAAATAACAATTCTCAAGTCCAAAAGATTCCATTCAGGGTACATTTTTCTAAGTCTCTGGATAAAAAATACCATAACGGATGCCTCTTGTGAAACATTTCTTTTAGGCATTTCCCAGGCCGATCCCGTTAGCCAAGTCTCAAAGTGGAGGGCAATGACGGGCATTGCTCAGTTCTGAGTTGCTCAGTTCTGACCTTGCACGGTGACCTTCGGTAGGAAGGTTCCACGGCATGCAAGCCCTGTAGCCAAGTGCTCGTATTAGACACTGAAGCAGTTCAGAAGCATGCAGCTAATGGCACTATTCGAGAGGCTGTCTTTTCCTTGTTCCACTTTGCCTACACTTTGTCTGTCATAAAAAGAAAAGATAGGGACCAGCAGTTAGCGTAATGGCTATGTCGCTGGACTCCCACATAGTTGACCACGGTTTGAGTCCTGGGTCCGGTGGCTTAAACTCACGCCAGGCGCGTGTGTGTGCGTGCCCAAGATCCCGAGAGGAGAAGAGATTGTGGCGTGGCCATCCCCCGTGGGGGGTGATTTCCTGCTTTCTGTCTCTCTGTCTCTCTCTGTCTGGTGAGCGCACGCACCCTATAGCAAAAACCTCTCAAAAAAATAAAAAGGAAAAGATAAAGAACTGAAACTCCGACCTTTTGCTTTCAGACTGACACGTGTCATCAGCCTTTCCAGGGCTGTGTTCGATGAACACTGTTCTACGTGGCTAGTGTTATTAGAGGTGGGCTGGGAAGAATGCATTGGAGTTCAAAAGGTTTGGGAGAAACAGAACTACGTTTAAGTCCCAAGTAATTCTGTAGCACACTATGTCCCTAAGTGATGGGAGGTCAGCTGCTCTGTCTACATTTTGAGCAGATACACTTGTGAGACCCTCCCAACACGCTTCAGACCCTGTACTTTGAAACCTGAAATGACAGTTGTTTTAGACAACACAAAGTAGCTCTAATGTTCCATTCTGACATGTTTTCAGCTCAGTTTACCAAAGAAATGAACCCCCTTTAATAGGCAGCATCAAGACCTTGCATAAGGGAATGGTACAAATCAGTCCCTAAACGCGTGTGTGCCCACCCCTACCGGCACCTTTGCCTTGAGTTTAGCTGTGAGTATTTAAGCCAGGGCACCCAAATTCTTAACTCAGACGGATGCTATGATGCTATGACAGCACGGTCACATCATTACGGTATTTACCAATGTCTGGGTTGAAGATCTCCTCCACAACCAGCTGAAAAAATTCTTTGGAAACGCCTCCCTCATCAACGCCTTGTTCTCCTTCAAATTCCACATACAATTGCTTCTTCAAGTCTGCAGGGTTCTCCATGGCGATCATCTCTAGCTAGTAATTGAAAAACATAGGCGTGAAAAGCAAGACTGCCAATACTGGGATAAAAGCAAAATGAGAACAACGTAGAGGTGTAGAAAGCAAATAAAAATTTTGACTTTTGGTTTTTAAATGGAAACAGAAAGCAAACTGATGAAAAAGTCGTTATCAGCCTCACAGATAACAAAGACAGAAATGACAGCATGGTTTTAACTCTGCTTTCTAACAAGTAATTTTGTTAAAGAATTGTTTAACTTTATTTATTCATTTTATTTTTTAATTTGACCAGAGAGGGACAGAGCAAGAGAGAGGGAAAGTGGGGAAGCAAGCTGCCAGGTCTGGGACTAGAACCGCAGTCGGCCAAGTGGGAGTCCAGCACCTTAACCACCATGTCACCTGCCGGCACCCTAACTAGGTACTATGTCATGAAATGAGCACAGAGAAAATTACAATCTCACTTTCTGTCACGCGTCTGTAACAAATCTGGGCTGTACCACTAGGACACGGGAAGCACGTGAGACCGTCAAAGAAGTACACGGCTTCTTGAACTAAATCAAGTCGGCTAAAAATGAGGTAGAGAAGTTTGACTTAAAAATCGCCCACCTGCAGTCCGTCCTGCTTATCAGAACAAACCACAGGCATTAAGCCTACCATCTAACAGTAAAATAACTGCACAGTGATCTTCATAAGTGACTTCCATTAAGAAAACACGTTAGACACACGGGGGAGCCCATGCTCTCACCACCACCCGGTAAAACCTGTAAGGTTGAGTCGAGAAGCATCTTATCCCCACGTTTTCTGGAAAGCAGGTGCGGCACGCCCTCACTTGTGCCTTTCCTTGTAACGTCTTGCAGTGGTCGAATTCCAGTGCCCAACGTTTTTAACTATAAATCTCCAATTAAATGCTTTTTGTATCTGTAGAATGACTATACAGTAACCACCTCAACCATAAAATCAACACTACAGGGACCAGCAGTTGGCGTAATGGCTATGTCGCTGGACTCCCATGCAGTCGACTGTGGTTCGAGTCCTGGACCCGGTGGCTTAAACTCATGCCAGTGCGTGTGCGTGCATGCCCGCCCGGGATCCTGAGAGGAGAACAGAGGCTTCTGTTTCAAATAAATGCACAAATGCATATGTGAGTACCAGTATACTCTATAAAATATGTATGTATGTACATACGTACGCACGTGTGCTTCTGCCATAGGGTGTCTGTGCTCACCAAAGACAGCAAGATGGGAGAAATTACTCCCCAGGGGAGATGGTTATGCTGTGATTCCTTCTCCATGGTCCTCTTAGGCTTCTGGGGACACACACACACACACACACACACACACACACACACACACAGTATGATATGAATTTCTAGCTGCTGGGCCCAGGGCTTGAACTATGGCCAGACATGTCAGACATATGGGAGCTCAGCACCTTAGCAACTATGCCACCTGCTGGCCTCCAACAAAATTATTTTTAGGATAAGTTATACTAAGAGTATTTTTGAAAGTCTTTTGTCCCAACGTTCATTTAACATAACCCTTAACCTTTAAACATCAGCAAGCAACTCAATTAAGCGGCTGTTTCCTAATCCGGAAAAAAAACTGGTAATATTCATACAACAAAAGTTGTAAAGGCTCAGTTAAGAATATATGAAAGACCAGGGACCAGCATATGGCGTAATGGTTACATCACTGGCCTCCCACGTAGTCAACCATGGTTCGAGTCCTCGTGTCCTAGATGTGGCTGATCAAAATTCACGTTGGGCGCAAGTGCATTCATTCATACCTAAAATCCAAAAAGGAAAATGGAGAAGGGACTGTGGCATGGCCATCCCCCAAGAGAATAATTTCTCAATTTCTGTCTCTCCTATGAGTGTATGCACCCTATAGCAAAAATCTACACACACACACACACACACACACACACACGCGCGCGCGCGCGCAATCAAACCAGCAGGTGGTAAAGAGGTTAGTTAAAGTGCTGAATCCCACACGGCTGACTGCATGGCTTGAGGCTATAGGGAAAAGGGAACTCTCTTACACTACTGGTGGGAATAAAAATTAGTCCAACCTCTCAGGAAAATAATAAGGAGATTCCTCAAAAATCTATAAATACAACTTCATATGACTCAGCAATCCCACTTCTTGCTATCTACCCAAAGGATAAGAAAACAACAAGAAAGATATCTGCAAATCAATGTTTACTGGACCATTATTTATCATTGCTAAAATATGGAACAAACTGAACCATCTAAAGATTGATGACTGGGTTGAAAAACTGGCATATTATTTATATACCATGGACTATTACTGCTAAAAGAAATGAGATCCTGTCCTTCAACTCAAAATGGATGAATATAGAAGATTAATGCTGAGTGAAGTGAGCCAGGCTCTCACAGACAAACACTGTATATCCCCACTCAACTGTACTGAGTGTCTGCACTCTATAGCAGAGGCTGAGAGATGGGAGGCTGGACAGTGGAGAGGATCTGGGTGGATGCCAGCACAGTAAAGGGTAAAGTGGGTGGTGGAGGGTGGGTGGTGAAAGGTGGTGTGAGAGGAAAAAAGATTAGAAGTAATAAACTTTGATTTACAAGAGAAAAATCGAAATCTTTTTTTGTGCTGTCTGAAATACTGGGTCGCCGGGAAAGTCGCGATGTAGTTCTCCATGCAGGAAT
>NW_006204543.1:1128318-1128875 GCF_000334495.1 Tupaia belangeri chinensis
CATGATTTTCCCAACGCCCCCATAGGTCACAATAGTGTGTACATGTTAATTTATGTCATCAAAATATCAGTTTGCCTAAAAGAAAGGTCTGACTTGTGTGCAAATTTTGCAAATCTTTTGCAAAATTGTAGTTTTTCATTGATCTGTAAGCCATAGTTATATCACTTTTATTTTTGGTGTATGTGAAACTGCAACTGAAATTTATTTTGTCTGTGTGTGTGTGTGTGTGTGTGTGTGTATGTTTTTGGAGAGATTTTCACTATAGGGCGTGTGCACTCACCAGACAGACAGAGACAGACATAGGGACAGAAAGTGAGAAGTCACCCCCCAGGGGGGATGGTCACGCCGTAATCCCTTCTCCTCCACTCTCCCCTTGGGATCTTGGGCACGCACACACACGCGCCCGGCGTGAGTTTTAAGCCACCGGGTCCGGGGCATGAACCATGGTCGACTACGTGGGAGTCCAGCGACATAGCCATTACTCTAACGGCTGGTTCCCTTGTCAATGTTTTTTAAATAAACTGAATAAAGTTTTTGTTAAAAAAAAAACAAAAACA
>NW_006204543.1:1128908-1129688 GCF_000334495.1 Tupaia belangeri chinensis
CACGGAGGTTACGGTACTCAGTCCCACACTGCTGACTGCATGGCTCGAGCTGCAGCCCCAGCAGCTTGAGTACAGGCCAGATGTGTGTGCATGCAAACCCCAAAACCCGCAGCATGTGACTGCATGTGAAATTCTGAGGACTAAATAATATTAACTGTCAACTTAGCTCAAATGTACTACAATACAATAATATACCATGTTCCTCCTTCCTAGTTATCTTCTCTCACTTCCCAAGTGGCTAGGTGTTAAGGGACGGAAGTCAGTGTTGATATGATATTTACCTTTATCTAACAAAGCAAGTAAAAATGCAATGTATTCCAAACTGAAAATAAAGACGATTATCTAATATTTAGACTAGGCACTCTAGAGATGTTCCCCACTAACATTCACAAATGACAGCTGACTCATTATCAGTGTGAAACCTTTTAAAGAATTGGGAGTTTATACAGAATTCAGAGGCCTATGTCCTAGTCTCAGCTACAGTTAAGACACATCATGTGAACAACAAAGCAAATGGGTCCTCATTCCTAAAGATATTACGTCATCCAGTGACATCTACCAATCTGGACTCTATGGTCCCTACCTTGTGTGCAAAAAGAAGTGAATGCAACATGTCCCCTATGGAAATGGAAATACGTAACCTCACTTCTCTTCACTTTAGCTTCATCTGATGCGTGTACCAGACGAATGGTGTACGTGAGTGCTCGGATGACCCCCCTGAATAAAGTAGCGCTTGCTGCCGCTGTTTCATTGGTGCTGTAAATTTTTCCAGCCTTATCT
>NW_006204543.1:1129902-1130469 GCF_000334495.1 Tupaia belangeri chinensis
AGGAATGCCTCATGATTTTCCCAACGCCCCCATAGGTCACAATAGTGTGTACATGTTAATTTATGTCATCAAAATATCAGTTTGCCTAAAAGAAAGGTCTGACTTGTGTGCAAATTTTGCAAATCTTTTGCAAAATTGTAGTTTTTCATTGATCTGTAAGCCATAGTTATATCACTTTTATTTTTGGTGTATGTGAAACTGCAACTGAAATTTATTTTGTCTGTGTGTGTGTGTGTGTGTGTGTGTGTATGTTTTTGGAGAGATTTTCACTATAGGGCGTGTGCACTCACCAGACAGACAGAGACAGACATAGGGACAGAAAGTGAGAAGTCACCCCCCAGGGGGGATGGTCACGCCGTAATCCCTTCTCCTCCACTCTCCCCTTGGGATCTTGGGCACGCACACACACGCGCCCGGCGTGAGTTTTAAGCCACCGGGTCCGGGGCATGAACCATGGTCGACTACGTGGGAGTCCAGCGACATAGCCATTACTCTAACGGCTGGTTCCCTTGTCAATGTTTTTTAAATAAACTGAATAAAGTTTTTGTTAAAAAAAAAACAAAAACA
>NW_006204543.1:1130519-1136079 GCF_000334495.1 Tupaia belangeri chinensis
AGAGCGGGCCAACAGGTGGCACAGAGGTTACGGTACTCAGTCCCACACTGCTGACTGCATGGCTCGAGCTGCAGCCCCAGCAGCTTGAGTACAGGCCAGATGTGTGTGCATGCAAACCCCAAAACCCGCAGCATGTGACTGCATGTGAAATTCTGAGGACTAAATAATATTAACTGTCAACTTAGCTCAAATGTACTACAATAATACATATTACCATGTTCCTCCTTCCTAGTTATCTTCTCTCACTTCCCAAGTGGCTAGGTGTTAAGGGACGGAAGTCAGTGTTGATATTTTATTTACCTTTATCTAACAAAGCAAGTAAAAATGCAATGTATTCCAAACTGAAAATAAAGACGATTATCTAATATTTAGACTAGGCACTCTAGAGATGTTCCCCACTAACATTCACAAATGACAGCTGACTCATTATCAGTGTGAAACCTTTTAAAGAATTGGGAGTTTATACAGAATTCAGAGGCCTATGTCCTAGTCTCAGCTACAGTTAAGACACATCATGTGAACAACAAAGCAAATGGGTCCTCATTCCTAAAGATATTACGTCATCCAGTGACATCTACCAATCTGGACTCTATGGTCCCTACCTTGTGTGCAAAAAGAAGTGAATGCAACATGTCCCCTATGGAAATGGAAATACGTAACCTCACTTCTCTTCACTTTAGCTTCATCTGATGCGTGTACCAGACGAATGGTGTACGTGAGTGCTCGGATGACCCCCCTGAATAAAGTAGCGCTTGCTGCCGCTGTTTCATTGGTGCTGTAAATTTTTCCAGCCTTATCTGAAAATGTAACGACTATGCCATTAAATAACAAAAACATCCTTGAAATGGCAGCAATAATACATAGTAAAGAACAAAAACATTCTTGAAAGAACAGCAGTAATGATCTATAGCAGACGCATGGCACTTGTTACCGCGATTTATTTGCCCTCACAGGAACGTTGAGTAACTTCAACATGGCACAGGAGCTGCAGAGCAAGACTCTAACCCAGGCAGCAGCTTAGAGACCATTACTACTGTGCTTTACAGCCTCACCAAAATAAGGAGCACTAGGCACTGTTTTCAGAATCAGGGTTGATTTTTATTTTCCTTATACTTTTCTGTATTTTTTCCAATGAATTTATATTTTTATAGCAGGATGCATTCAGATGTAACTATGTAAAAAAAAAAAAAAAAAGAAGAAGAAGAAAAAGATCTGAAGAATACTGGTGCTCTTCAACCTCCGACGGAGTCGATCTAAGATGGAGCTGTCTCTGGGCCAGCAGATGGTGTAGCAGCTATGTCACTGGACCCCACATGGCTGACTGCGGTTCGAGTCACAGACCTGGTGGCTTGAAATCACACTGGATCTGTGTGTGCCCAAGATCCCAGGAGGACAATGGAGGAGAAAGGATTACAGTGCGGCCATCCTCCCTGGAGGGTAATGTCTCACTTTTCCTCTGAGTGTCTTTGTCTCTCTTTTGGGTAAGCAAATGCACGCTAGGGCAAAAAACTCTCAAAAAAAAAAAAAAAGAAAAACAATACCGTTAAGGCAAAATTACATTTAATACACCTAACCTACTAAGCGCCGTAGCTTAGCCTACCCTAACACAAACGTGCACAGAGCATTTACATTAGCCTACAGTCGGGCAAACCCCTGTGTTATACTGAAGTGCTGGACAGTTCAGCAATGAGTACTAGGCTGTCGGGAGAATCATCACGTTTTTCTGTGCAGAGGTGCATCGTAACTTCCCTGACATCCCAATAGTAGAGTAAGAGCGCAATTCTTATTATTTCAAGCCAATGTCACTGCCAGTTTTCAGAACAAAACCAAATAGCGTAGACCATCATGGTGATGAAGAATTAAGTGAACCACTTCAAACTGAGGACGGTTCGTGGTTGCATCTGGCAGCTTCCAGGGATCTATGATAGACCGCCATTCTCAGATGTGTGTCAGCGACTCTGTGCAAACTATTACATTATTTACAAGCTACATCATACGAGCTACACGAGTAACCTTTTTAAAAAATGCTAATGTGCCAAAAAACACATAACATGAAACTTAGCAATAACTATGCTGGCAAAAACCAGTATTACATAGAAGGGCACGTTTACTTTTCTCTTTCTTAAAAATGAAAAACTAATACACTGACAAATTTGAGAATAATTTAAGAACTAAATTTCAAAAGCATATCCGTTTATGGAATAGCTGTATCATTTAAAACTTTTTAAAGTCAGAGGTTGTTTTAAAGGCTAGGATGTTTGGAAAATGGAGGAGTCTGTCAGTGAACATTCTAAAGTGAGGATTAATGTGCATCCCTGAATTCATTTAGTCTATAGATGTGATTTTTACATAAGCATTTCTTAAAATAAGAGTGTATTTTGTATGGATCTAATATGAATACTGGTAAAAAGATAAAGACTACTGGAAAAAATAAAAATAGGCGGGACCTAACGGCATCATCTTCCTTTTATGACTTCCTCTTACAAAACTCTTGATTTCATCAATCGTTGAATACAAACAATTTTCAGGAGCAGCAGTTGTGTAATGGCTATGTCGCTGACGCTGGACTCCCATGTAGTCAATCACGGTTCAAGTCTCGGACCCAGTGGCTTAAACCCACGCCGGGCGCGTGTGCATGCATTTCCCAAGATCCCGAGAGGAGAACGGAAGAGAAGGGATTGCGGCATGGCTACCCCCCCCAGGGGGTAATTTCTTGCTCTCTGTCTCTCTCTCTCTCTCTGGTGAGCACACGCACCCTACAGCAAAAACCTCTCCCAAAAAAAAAACAAAAAAAAGGTTTTCAGATGTTCAATTTCTTTTAACTGGCCATGATGATGAAATCCTTGAGAGAGCATTTTTAAACACTGACCTAATATCAAAGCATTCCCTGACTAGAATACCTATATAGGATGGCATCTTTATATAAAGTATCACATTCTAGCTCTGCAAGGATTAAAAGAACACTACATGCTCCCTCGTATGTGGCAACTGGGAACAGACCTCATCCATCAATGCAGAGACGTGGGGTGTAGGGTGGGTCAGAGGGGTGCTGATTAACAGCAGATGCCGACAGGCAGAACGTGGTGACCCTGCAGCACAGCATAGCGGTTACAAGGTTCCGAGCACGGCAAGGAGGCTGGATCTCAGCTTCCATAGTTCAACATTCCTGCCTGGTGTACGCACCCACACCCCAAGTTCTACAGGATGTTGAAGTGGAGGGACAAAGACCGACCGCGTCACCACGTCCCCATGGGGGGTGCTTTGTCTCCCTCTCTGATTAGTGGAGGCATCCTCTGGCCATTAAAAAAGAAAAGGGGAACACTGTCTAATGTCACAAAATGCAGTGGGTTTCAGAATATGGTTAATAATGTACGTAATGTTATAAATGTTTGAAATGATAGGTATACTATCAGCAATTGCTGATTTAATCATTACATTTTATTCACATACTGAAAAACAATCATTGAAACAACTGTTGCTTTAATAAAAAATGTAAACAGAAAAGGAAAAGCCCATCACCTGTAATGTTACGATATTCTGAGCTGTGACATCAACTCCACCCTTACCCATCATTTAAAAAGAAAACAGATTCCTTAGCGTACGGCATTAAAGCACCGGCAGTGCCCACATGAAACAAACCTCTCAAATACTGAAGGACGCACAGGGCTGCACCAGCCGACATAAACCCCGTGGTGAGTGGTTTGTGGGTGAGGTACTGGTCAGCCTGGGGCCTTTAGATTGTACAGACCTATGGAATTTTTTCACGTTGTCTCTAAGCACACGCAAGGCACTTCACTGTGTCTTAAACACGAAGTCTGGGTGCTTGGATAACTGCCGAACTTCACTGTCGCTGAGACTGGAATCCCCAGTTCTACTTCTAATTCTGCCCTTAATTTCTGCAGGCCAGGATCTCCGCATGTGTCATCTTCCCGACATGAAATCTGAGAGAGGTTTCACTGTGTTACCCGATGTTCATATTGAACTTTATGATGCTAAGAATCAATGCAGGTCTGGTCTGCTTCATTCCCGCATTCTAGTTCCTACTTGAGGACAGAAACCAGATGTGAAGCTCAGTTCCATCAGAATGAGCCCTAAGAGACGATGGGAATCCCGCAGGAGCACAGCCATGAGTGCTAAGGTGCGATGACCCCAGAGCAGCGCAGTACAGCGCAATCTTACCCTTACAGGGCTGCAGGCTGCTCAGCTGACGACCCTCTCAAGTTCATGTCCCAATAATAACTAAGGGAGCTTGCCAAGGAAAGGCTGGCAGCTGGTTAGACAGCACAGAAGCCGAGACAGAATGGTCAGCTGCCTGGAGGAGACAGTTCACTGGGGCCGATCACGTGACCTGTGCTAGCTCTACCTGGGCCTCCACAGCCACCTGCCCGGGTTCTAGGTAGCCTGGAACCCCAGAACTCCCTGACTGATCAGAGCTAAGTCTTACGCGACCATCAAATCTCTATTCAGAGCCTGCTCTCTTCCCGATTGTCACGGAAATGTGGCAGCTTCCTAAACATGCACTTGTGTATAAAAATGGCCTCAAAAGATATGGGTATATACAAACTGAACCAACAGCCATCTTCACGAGTAACTGCCTTGGGGCGTAATTTTATTAGAAGATGTGGAGAGCACCAGCAGAAGTGTAACTCCTCGGCCCCATACCACCGCTCCTGATCTGAATCTGCAGAGGAAAGAACCTTAGTTTTGTTTTGTTTTGAATCAACTCTCCTACCTCTTCTTTCAAGCTAGCTGGTCTTGCAATTAACAACTGAAAAGTAAGACCCAATACGAAGCACACTCAGGTATCATATATTTAGTCACTACTTTGGGGGCCTCATTTACAACAATGGAGATGAACTCCAAAGCTCCTTTTAGGTCTTCAAGTCTGGAATTCTATAACTTTATGTAATTATTAATATTAAGCTCACCACAAAGCCTCTCATTTCTTCTCGATCAGACCCCCCTACAAAACAAGCATGCCACAAGAAGTGGTCAGTGGGTATTGCTTTGTCAAACTATGGTAGAGAAGAATAAGACTTAATAAAGCTAAGTAGAGCCTTGGGGATTAAGATGCGGAAATCAGTCTGTACTCTTGGAAGTTCACATGCAAAAAAGATCTTAAACTACCTTTTGTCGTAAACTTTCTACTTTGTGTTACTAAAATAATATTACTTATAATAATTGCCTACTGTGAATAATTTTTAAGACCAAATTATCAACTTGAATTCCAAGACTTTTTTTTTTCCCCTTTGGAGAGGTTTTCGCTATAGGGCATGTGCGCTCACCAGACAAGAGAGAGACAGAGGGACAGAAAGCGAGAAATCACCCCCCAGGGGGGATGGCCACGCCGCAATCCTTTCTCCTCCATTTTCCTCTCAGGATCTTGGGCATGCACACACACGTACCTGGCGTGAGTTTAAGCCACAGGGTCCAGGACACGAACCGCAGTCGACTACGTGGGAGTCCAGCGACATAGCCCTTACACTAACTGCTGGTTCCCTCAAGACATATTTTGATGCTTATTTTTCTAATCCTTTCACATATGTTAACTGCCCCCCCA
>NW_006204543.1:1136211-1148907 GCF_000334495.1 Tupaia belangeri chinensis
ATTCTTTTTTTTCTAATCCTTTCACATTGTTTAACTGCCCCCCCCCCCCAAAAAAAAACCCAACTTACAAAGAGAACAGGAAAAGTTAGGAGCGGCCTCTGCATGTGTGCGTCCCAGCAGCCGCCGGCTCTGAGCCCAGTGCTCCCCGAGGCCCCACAGGGTTCTGAAGGGACGGGCTCCTGCACACTCCTGCCGTTCAGGCACACACGTTACCTAGCGGGTCCTGATATATGACAGGCCAGGCCACAGTACCGGGTTCCGACATAATTAAGCTGAACTTCCTGAAAACATCTGTGAGCAGTAGTTACAAACTCTGTTAATTTTACTCTAATACCTGCTTAGAAGGCTGCTTAAAACCAAACCGCTTGTTTCCTGAGAATCCAAGAGGACAGCGTTGTGAAGAACAGAAAGCATGTCGGTATGTAGCGTTTGCTGGTCCTCAGCCCCGCATTACTAGGAGAAGCGGGAGGGAAAGACAGGAAGACTGAGCAGGCTGCTGAGAGGTCAGATCAAAGAGGTGGACAATTTTTTTCCTGACTGAAGCTTACAGAAGTAATTTCATTGTTTTTAAACGCCAGGCACAGCTTTGGCTGGAGACGGCAGAAGGGGTCCCACGTGACAAGTGAAAATAAGATGTGTGCTTTCAGTATCCGCAGCTCTGACCCGGAAATACATACTGAGACAGGCTTCATGCTTTGCAGAAAACATTACTCACATTTTTAAAAAATACCTTACCATACTGAACTATGTGAAATAAACTGCTGGTTACCCATGATCACTTACTGAGTATATTAATTCTTCATGTGGCTCGAAACGATGTAAGTTAAATAAAAATGGCACCAGAAAGCAGTCAACGGTAATTACTTCAGGCAGTTAACGCCCGTCTGTCTTCCCTGAAAAACTGTCTGCGTTGCTTAAATCACCCAGATTCCTTCGACAATACGACTACAAACAGAGTCAGCATTTTAAAGACCAGTAACAAAGAAAAGAGGTGCGAGTGCTCTGTAACTCACAGCTCTTCCCACTGGTTTACAGTTCAGTGGATTCTTGGTTTAGACAAATCCATTCTAAACATAAACTATAATTTAAAGCAAGCATGCCTGTTCTGTGTGTCGAGTTCCTATCCTGTGTCAGTACATAAACTTGACTGTACCTGAATTTGACGTGACATGACATTTACGTGAAGCTGCAGACCAAGATCCAGCAGTGAGGGCTACCTGGCAGCGTACACAAGGAAACCCTGCAGTGAACCTGGAACGGACGTACATTTTGGAAAATGTGACTGCTAATTGGTTTCTGTCTTCTGGCCAGATCTGCTTTCCTAAAGAGGGACTAGAATGACTCTTCTGTGAAGGGACGGAGGAACAGGAGCGAGAAGATGGCACCTGAGCTCCCAGGCTCCCAGCTCGCCACACTGGGCTTCATCCGTGACACAAGCGTCACTCATCTCCAGGCTCCTGGGGCAGTCGCTGCTTTCCCACAGGTCTCAGGACCCAGAGTGGCCCTGTGGAGACTGAAATGGGAAAAAGACCCCAAGCCGGCAGTGCGATCAAGGGGCATTCTCAACAGAGCAGCAGCACTCCGGACTCACTGGCAGCATGCACGGCGTGACGGGGCGGGCAACTGCACACGGAGGAGTCTGTGGGTACTGCCCGTAACTTTCTGGTGGGGCTTCCCCGCTGCATTTACGCCCCTCCGTACTACTGGACACCTCCCCTCCTTCCCGTGCTGCAGTCTTTCCCAACACCCTCTTCTCTTCTGAACAGAGACAATTTGGGACGAGTTTTCAAGATTTAAAATCCGTTCTTTTACAAAGAGTGATCATGATGTAAGACAACCAATACACTGCAGAACACATTTATAAACTTGAAACGGTGCAACAAAAGCATAAGGCTTATATTTAAGATCAGAAATTCCAAGTGCTCCTACATATTGCACCTTACTTGTTTTCAATCACTGAACTGCAACTTAACACCCACCATCATTACGTTTTTAATCCAGTACTGATAACCGGCAGCCCGACTTACCCGGACAAGCGCATCATCTATGATATGGTCACGTCTGACTTTGAGCCTCAAATATGGATTCAACTGCTGTCCTTGAACTAAGCTGTAGAGAACAGTGATTCTTCGTTCACTGTACATGCGAATTCTATTGTCATAATATAATCCCAAATTCTTTGTGACAGCATTTAATATAAAGGGACACGTCATAAAAGAGAATTTGTTCTCTGTTTCTACTTTGAAAAAAGTATAATCCTTATCCATTTCTAGAACATCATTGAGCGGCTCGTTAATAAACTCTTCAAAGGGGATGAGTGGTTTCCGACAGTCTAGCGTTTTAACACCGAGTTCCGTTTCCAGTGGGTCCACGCGAGGACCTTTCTTGTTTCTTCTCTCCTCTCCCAAAAGCTCTTGCAGTGTCAACTCACTGGACTCGGGAATGGGCTCTTCGTCATCCTCCTCGTTATGGTTCGTGTCCACTTCCCCTCCCACCACGTTTGCATAGTAAACCATTTTCAAGCACTTTGAAGCAGCAACAATGGCATCGTCGTCATTCACTAGGTTTCGGCTGTTGAACTCGTTGCTTATGACTTTGTAAGTAATAAGCTGCTGAAACGTCTCCATCATTCTCCGAATCTGGTCTGCACTGTATTTAGACCACAGTCTAATCAGTTTTCCTTGGGCGGCAAGGGGCAGCTTGCTCATTGCTTTGCAAAATAATGGCAAAGCCATTTCCAGGTATTCAGGACTGTGGAGATTTCTATTCTCCATTACAATAATGAACAAATTCAGGTAATTAGGATCTCTGGAGTACACATTGTGATAGGTCAAGTCACATTCCACATTAGGTGACAAATACACAAGTGCGTTGAGAAAGGCAGTTTCGATTTTCTCATTGGACAGCAATCTCGTGTAGACCCTTCTAATGGCCTCGATGTCCACAGAAACATCGTCAGGGCCCAGTTTCTGTGCACTGCTGTCTCCCTGGGAGGAATCGCCTATCTGTGACGAAGACGCTTCCGAGTCATCTTCCGTGGCAGCAGCAGAACATGCAGCTTTTTCCTTTTCATCTTCATCCTTGTCTTCATCCTTTCCTTGAAGAGATTTCAGTTCTCCCTTAGTGTGCTGTTTGACTTTCCGAAAGCTCTGTACCAATGCCTCTGCGCTAAGAAAAACTCTTCCAATGACACGGATTAAAGGGGAATAATCCTCTCTCTCTCTCTCTACATAATTCAAGGATTTCATATACCTTCTCTTCTGTTAGGTAAGTCACATCTAGAAAATTAAGAGGGAAAAAAAAATCATTTATTTTCATGGTACACGAATATGTTTACCTCACTGTAGTTAAGTTCTAGTGAAAATAGAAATAATCACACATACTGGATAAATATCTACAATTTAAAATTCTTGCAAAGAAAACTAATATGCAGATTCAGAAAGCAAAATATCAAGTTGTTGGGAAAGTCCTGTCATATTCTTCTATGCAAAATTGTGTTGACTTTTTCAATGACCTAATGTTATGCTTATATATTATCTCTTGTCTTTTTTTTCTCATTATTTTATTTATTATTTTTTAATTTGACGAGAGAGAGAGAATGTGAGAAAACAAGCCACCAGGTCCAAGATTTGAACCATGGTCAGCCATGTGGGAGTCCATTGCCCCAACCACCAAGACACCTGCTGGCATAACCTATTATTTATTTTCAAGGAAACACTAATACCAATGACCTTACCCATTCTTTTTACCTTTTAATTAAGTTATGACAGTTCAAACACTCTTTAAAAATAAGGGCATGGGCCCAGCCAGGTGGTGTAGTGGTGAAGGTGGCCGGATCCCACACAGTCGAGTCAGCAGTTAAGAGTCCTGGACTCAGTGGCTTGAAAATTACACCGGGCGCAGGTGCACATGTGCCCCAAATCCTCAGTGGGTGGAGAAGGGGTTGCAATGTGGCCATCTCCCCTGGGGGGATGATTTCTCACTCCCCTACCCCATCTCTCTCCAGCAAAAACAGACAGAAAATAACAGGGTATTTAATTGTACATATAAACTGACATATCTGGTCTGACTGGTCACCAAAAAATGTATTTCTTGGAAATAAACTTTATTTTTAAAAATTGTTTAATTTTATTTCTTCTTCTTCAATTTGACCAATGAGAGAGAGGGAGAGAGAGAGAGAACACAAGCCACCATGTCCAGGATGCGAACCATGGTCACCCAAGTGGGAGTCCAGTGACTTAACCACTACGCCACCTGCCAGCCCCAACATGGTATACCTTTTACGACCTCACTGAAGAGTGGAACACTATTCTTCTGAGAGATTCCTTTCTGATTTCATTATCCTGTTTTCAAAAGACTAAGAAAGTGGAATTTTAAGAAAGGTTCTTTTTATTCTTTTAGAAACAGCTCTTTTTCCTTTCAGGTCTTCCTAGCTTGTTCTAGGGTGGCTATTTTGTGAGTGACTGAGAAGAATATACCACGTCTCATCATCTCTAAAGCTGAAACTGCCATCTGCAACCAAGAATCGGATTAGAACGAAGTTTACAGCGGCAGGAAATGGCTTCTGTGCACGGACACTGGGAAGGAGGTAACTTGAGAGGAGACCAGGAAAGCAGAGACGATGGAGTCACCAAACCTAGTCCCTCTCCTTGGGCACAGAGCCGAGTCACATTTCCCAGCTTTCTGAGGTGAGTGTTACCTTTCAGGCCACGGACTTCCTTTCTGGCTAACAAGATGAAGAGTATTTTATACTGGGGAGGGGGTACGGCAATAAATAATCTAGTCAGCGTTTCGGCTTTCTAGGGATTACACGGGTCCAACAACATATTCCCGAGAACAGCCTTCATCTATCTTTTCAGCAAAGTGACAAACTTGTCATTATTAGATCAAATCTTAAGCAGAGGGTTTATAGCCATGTAGACAATCCTACTGTCTTTATGCCAAATATGCCCTCAAACAGGGAACTGCGTAACACTCAAAACTTTTAGTGATTCCAATTTCTGCTATAACGTATGTTTCACAGTAAAGGACAATATAAAATGCACGTTACTGCATTAACGCCCCATAAAAATGTCAAGTTTTATTACACCACAAGTCTTATCTGTCGACACCTGTATAGTTCATCTTTCTTAGAGATTTTTTTACTACAGGGCACATGCACTTGCTGAAGAGACAGAGAGACAGAAGGCAAGAAATCACCCCTTAGGGGGGATGGTCATGTTGTAATCCCCTCTCTTCCATTCTCCTCTCCGGATTTTGTGTGCACATGCATGTGCGCCCAGCTTGAGTTTTAAGTCGCCAGGTCGAGGACTCGAACCACGGTCGACTACGTGGGACTTCAGCAACGTAACTATTATGCCATCTGCTGGTTCCTCTACAGCTCATTTTATGGGCCCTAACTCCTCTTTTTTTATTTCTTAAAGAAGAATTTTATTATTTAACTTTATTTATTTATTTGCTTTTAAAAAAATTCAACCAGGGAGGGAGAGAGAGAGAGACAGAGAGAGAAAGTGAAAAGGTAAGCCACCAGGTCTGGGACTCGAACAGCAGTTGGCCATGTGAGAGTCCAGCACCCTTAACCACCACACCACCTGCCAACCTTGGGCCCTAACTCTTAAAAAAATAAAACAAAAACACACGCACAATTTTCAGGCATATAGGTAAATAATGTGTCTTAGTCATTAATTTAATTATTATTTCTGTCACCAAAATAAAACGCTGGCTTCGCCAAGCAATGACAGCTTGATGTCATTATAATAACACGAAACAAAAATTAAATGCATTTCAAGAGGTTATGGTTTTTGGTCGACAACTCTCAGTTAAAACAGAACATTCCAGTGCTGGCAGGCGGCTCAGTGGTTACGGTGTTGGACTCCCACATGACCAATCCCAGCTGGAGTCCTGGATCTGGTGACTCGCTTTCTCTCTCTCTCTCTCTGGTCAAACTGAATAACAATAAATAAATAATTATTTAAAAATAAAAACATTTTACCTTTAAAATCGACTCTTGCCCCATGTCCTTCCTTCTTGTTCATCTTTATCTCAGAGCAGGAGTTGTTAGGGACACCTTTTGAGTTTTCGAGGTAAGCGGAGCTTGCTCCTTTCTTGGAGGGATGAGGATCACAGAGTTTTGCATTAATCTTATAAAGCTCGAGGGCTTTAATAGCTGCTGCATTGTTATCCATACGAAGAAACGTCGGGCAGGAAGCACAGAACTCATTCGTGCAGGCCTCATTCCCACAGCCCTCGGTTAACTGGTGGTAGTAGCGTTCTATTAGATGCTTCGCAGCTGCTCGCTTCCTGTACCGGACACCCAAACAATAAGCACCAGGGTTAGTACAGCTCTCAGGTACAGCACCACAACACTCCGCCCCGCGGGTCGCCGAGGCAGGTTAGTCAAGCACCGGATGAAACCGGAGTAGACCGGGGTGGAGAAGGCAGAGGCCCAGTGTGTACCCACACCCTTAGACCGGTGAAGCACCTGAGACACTGTGAGACAGCAGGAACGGCACTGCAGGCCCCACTTCTGACACGGTCCACAGCAGACCCAACCGTACTGCTGATCTGTCGGTGTGTGTGTGCGTGTAAATCCTTCAGGACACCCGGAAAATCGTAAGGTTTATGGCTGAGTGCTACTACCTTATCACTTTAAAGATCAGCATTAAACTAATTAGTATTAAGCATTAAGTCTACTAAAGGCATCAACTCGGTTTCCCTTATATTGGGTCCCTAGAAAATTCACGACATATTATAAAAATGTTTTTCTATGACTTTTGTGACGACCCAATATATTCACCCTTTCAACAGTTTGTAAACAACTTGCAGTTAGCACAAAATTTCTATCTATAAAAAAACTATTTTTTCTTGATTATAAACCATGCGGGAGATTTTAAAAATGAATTTGTAAGTGAAATATCCAAAGCTTGTGTTCTATAACTTGATTCTAATGTACGTAATCTTGAACCCAAAGCTTGTCACTGAACTTCCTCATTAATTCTGTATCACAGGGACATGGGATATTTAAGTTACATGAAGGCAAAACCTTGTATCCCAACTACTCTGTGAACCTCAAGTACAAAGACGGATGTCCCACTGCGACCGCCAAGAACACTGAGGAAGGAGTCACCTCATCGAGTAAAGAGCTGGGCAACATCACCTATTTCTACGGCTCATCTAACTCTAAAATGCCCTTTTTCTAAGAACCAATAAGAAGTACCATAATTTAAACAGAACAGTCTGCTAGGCTAAAGAGCTGTTATCCTTCTTCCTGCTGGTCGCAAATTCATAAGCTTGAGGATAAAAGCTACAAAGAATCAAAACTAAATGAAAAAATAATTCACCTAATTTAATTTCAAAATTTCAAAATGTCCCTATGAACTGTCCCTAACAGGTGGGGCTAACCTGCCAGGGCCCTGGAGCCTGTGTCTTGTTAGTCATGAGAAGCCACACTACCACGGCAGCAAACACACAGATCGGGCACACTGAGGAGTCTGCTCTGACTCAGGAGGAGGACTGTGACTTCGCTATCAAAGTAGACAACAAAGGGTGACAAGTCAAGCATGATCCATTCATTCTGGTGCTTGTGTTTTTCAAGTATTCCATGCAAATATATCACTCTCATCATGCAAGTACAGGAAAAAGAAAACCCCACAGAACACACTTTAAAATTACATGGACATAACTTTAAAAGTACTGTATACTAAACGCAGGTAAACAGCTGCACTCCTGAAAATGGAAATATTCCAGATGTGTCACTACGCGGTACATGAAAGTGGCATGTTAAAGTTACATCAGGGGCGAGTACAGAGATGTAATGCTGAGCAAATCACGCCAGCCGATGACCAACACTGCAACCCTGCTCAGTCTACAGCGCATGTCTGCACTCTGGCAGACATGGACCTATCTGAGGATACAGCAGTGGGGAACTCGTCCAGGGAGCAGAGCTGCTGCAGGAGAGGGTGCCCAGCACGGGGCGGGAGGGACTCGGGCACACGGACAGGCACGTGAGTGGAAGGTTCTTCCCTGAGATGAGGTACATGGCAATATCTTTGATTTGATTGTCACATACTACATGTATACTTTTAAAAAATAGTGTATGCTACAGAGATGTACAACAATTAAATGTGGGGCCCAGCAGTTAGCGTAATGGCTATGTTGCTGGACTCCCATGTAGTTACGCAGTTCACGCCCCAGACCCATTGGCTTAAAACTCACGCTGGGCGTGTGTGTGCGCGTGCATGCCCAAGATCCCGAGAAGAGACTGGAGGAGAAGGGATTGCGCCGTGGCCATCCCCCTGGGGGGTGGTTTCTAGCTTTTTCTCTCTGTCTGTCTGTCTCTATCTTGCGAGCACACACACCCTATAGCAAAATCTCTCAAAAAGAAAAAACAACAACAACAACAACAAAAAAAACAAATGTGAATAAAAAAATCATGGAATAAAATAAATTTCAAGAGTTCAAAACTCAGTGCCCATAAGCTTCACTGGAACACAGACAAGTGTGGGGGGTGTGTTTATGTCTATTCTCACATTACAGGAGCAGAGTTGGTCATTTTCACTGAGACGTTCGGCCTACAAAGCCTAAAATGTCATTTGGCCCTTTACAAAAGAAAAGTTTGCCAACTTTTAATTTAGAGTCTGTTTGTTCTACCTTCCAATGACGTTTCCCGCTAATTACTCGGCCTCCTCATCTCTCCTTCCTCTCAGCAATTAAATGAATACCAAACACGCGCACACACACACGCATACACGCGCATACACGCGCGCACACACACACACACACACACACCCCTTTTCTCAAGTATCAGGAAAGGGAAGAAAAAAGGAAAAAGAAAGTGAGGAGTGGGGCGGAGGATGGGATTTCTCCCACTAAGTAATTTCAGTGACGCCTTAGCTAATGTTCAGAACCAAACTTTTTAGAAAAGGAATTATAGCTGAATTCCTACCATTTGCCCAGATTCCACTGACTTCTTCCCACTCAAAAAACAAAGTACTTTATAACATATTAATTTTTTAAAGTAGATGTATGCCTTTCTTACTTGGTTATAATAAGATTAAATGACACATTTACTAGGAAACCTCAATTAAAACTTACATTTTTGTTCTATTTGTATTACTGAATTATTGAGACAGTGCCATGAATAAGTGTTCTATGAAAGGCCAGCAGATAGCATGGTGGTTAAGGTGCTAGATTTCCACATGATCAACTGTGGTTCAAGTCCCAGACCTGGCGGCTTGAAAGTCAGGTTGGGCACATGTATGCGTGTACTCAAAATCCCAGGACAACGGAGAAGAGATTGTGGTGTGGCCATCCCCCTTGAGGGTGACTTCTCACTTGCCCTCAGTCTGTCTCTTCCTGTTCAACACATGCACCCTGATAGCAAAAACAAAACAAAATAGTAATAAATAAAAATAGTTACATGGATTAAATCACATTTGGAAGGCCAGAGTTTACCCTACATGACTTGATAACGATCTTTTAAAAACGGTCTCATGTAGGGGAGGGGAAGTTTGCTGATATCAAGGATTAACTCTGAAGTGCACAGAAAATCCAAGACGGGCTGATGACAGAAGGAGGGTACGTGATAAAGCCATGTTCCATATTAACGGCAGAACCTAGGGGGCAGGCACACGGGTGTCAATTGAGAAATTCTCTGGACCTGGCTGCAAAGTGAGAAACCCCCACAATAAAGCGGGGGGTGAGAAGTGGAAACAGTGTTTTACAGTGCACTTTCTAGACAGCATGCCAACTGGCAGACAGGACAGTCTCCTCTTGGCCCATCAGTGGCAGGAAAAGGACAAACAATGTCAGTCTCGCCAACGGCACTCACACTAGGTTTGCTGGCTTTGATTTTAGTTTAGGAACAGTCCAGTAATTACCAAAAGAAGAAAAAAAAATCGATGAAGATAAGCTGTAAGCTGACTATAACTCAATACAACTTCATCTACCCATCAGGGAGACATACCCCAGGAAATCGATTTAATGTTTCTGTAAAAATGAGAATCCACCTGGACCAGAATTACTGAAGAGGGTCCCCTGATGGTACAGGAGGCAGACGATGAACAAGGGCTGAAAGTGAATTTGAAGGACAGCTGAGACACCAGCAAGAAACACAAGCACCAAAACAAAGCCAAAGAAACTGACCCTGACCAGTGAACGGTGCTCGGTGAACGACGAGCAGACAAGACTGCAACTAGAGCCAAAGGCTGCAACCATAAACAGAAAACGGTGGCAGGACGGTGGCACAGTTGAAAACGCCACATTCTGTAAGGCTGACCCACATGGGAAGGTTCTGGGTTGGCATCCAGGGACCTCTCTGAGCATGCCAGCCACACGTGTGCTCATGATTCAAGGCTGGTTGAAGGCGGGGGTGCATCGTGGTCTAAAGGCCCAGTTACAAAGGTTAGCTCTCTGTCCGCCTCTCTCAGTCATGGACAAAAAAAACCCGTAACTGTGAAATGCAACATAAAAACTAATGGTGATAATGTACAGGATAACAAAAGGAGATAAAAAGACTAAAAAGGAAATGTGACTTGAATAAAGACAAGAATCCAGAGGACAGTTAGGAAATCAGCTACCAAGGCCTGCTTAGGCTGTAAGCTGGTAACCACCACTCAGTAACAGTTCTCGGTGGTGTCTCTTTGCTCCTTCTAGGATAGTATCTTTTGAAGAGCTTTTTTTTTTTTTTTTTTTTTGGAGAGGTTTTCGCTATAGGGCGCGTGCACTCACCAGACAGAGAGAGACAGAGAGACAGAAAGCGAGAAATCACCCCCAGGGGGGATGGCCACGCTGCAATCCCTTCTCCTCCATTCTCCTCTCGGTATCTTTGGCACGCACGCACACGCACCCGGCATGAGTTTAAACCACCGGGTCTGGGACGCGAACCGCGGTCGACTGTGTGGGACTCCAGCAACATAGCCATTATGCTAACTGGTCCCTTGAAGAACTTTCTCCCCCCAAAGTTGTTTTTAACGAAGAACCTGTAAAGAATGAGCAATGATATCCTAAACGAATCTGAAACAGATCTGAGAAGAGGCCTGTGACACAGCTGTATCTGACCTAAGGCGTGGTCTGTCACACTGAAGAGTTCATTACATGACCCAACCAAACACCATTAAATATAGAATGAGAGTAAATCAATGTCTTCTGTCATTCTTCTCTTTAATCACAATAGAGTGTGAGTACACATGTGGCAGATGAGGGGGTGAGTGCCCGCCACAGGGTCTGGTCAAGCGAAGACCCCTTCTTCCAGTCTTTCAGAGAGTTGAATTTTGATCACTAGTACCTATGCCAGTGTGTTTAAAGTGCGCCAGGCAGGGAGGGGATTCAAACCATGATTGTCATGTGGGATCTGGCTTCTCTTAAGCAGCATATCACTGTGCCAAGGAACAGGCCCAATATTTCCAACTGTCAGAAATACCGTAACATAACCACAGCCTTCGAGGGCCGCTTCGTTCACCCCATGCCCAGAGTGCTTCCTTAAAAACCGAGTGAAAATGTACAGCCGATACTTACATACCATCAACGGATCTTTAAAAATAGAAATCTTTTTTTAAGTGTCATATTTTATAAATAAAAAGGAAGAAAGTGTCAAATTAAACCCAAAGTTAGGGTTAAAAAAATAAAAATTAGAACAGAAATAAATACAGGATTAAAAAGCAAACAAAAGTAAGAGTTGGCTTATTGAAAAGATCAACAAAATGGTCAAACCCTTAGCTAGATGAACAAATGAAGGAAAAACAGTAACAAAAATCAGAAATTAAAGCGGAGATAGCTGTTGCTGCTACAGGGAAGAAAAAAATAATAAAACTAATAGGAACAGTTACATCTCAGCAAATTTAATAAGCTACAAAGCCTAAATACATTCCTAAACACTGTCAATGGAAAATAACCAACTCTAAAAAATTAGTAATTAGTCACTGATGCGGTTTATTTCCGAGCAAAATATGAGTAACCTAGGCCCAGAGAGGAGGCATACATGCCTTTCTATGGGGTGGTCAGGTACAGGGGTTCCTTGTATTTGATTCTGAGAGTGACAGACATGACAGGGATGTTGGATCTGGCAGCTTGCCTTTTTGCTTTCCCTTTCTCTCTCTCTCTTTGGTCAAATTAAAAAATAAGAAGAAAAGGAACTAAATAAATTTTTAAAACTTTAAGTATCCTTTAGGGAAAAAAAAAAAAAAAACGCAGATTGACCAAAATCACTCAGCTGCCAACAATAGAAACTAAGAAAAAGATAAAAAGCACATATTACTAATATAAGAAACAGAAGAGTAAATATCTCTTCTGTAGATCCCTATCAACATTAAAAGAACAATCAAGGAATGCTACTAACTCTACATCCATAAATTTGGCACTGTAGATGACATAAACCAATTCCTTAAGATACAATTGGTCAGTTAAGAAACAATTTTTTTAGAGATTTTTGCTATAGGGTGCATAGCAAAAATGCTCACCAGAGAGACAAAAAAAAAAAAAAAAAGGAAAAGAAAAGAAAAAGAAAAAAGATATCACCCTCTATAGGGGAGATGGCCATGCAACAATTCCTTCCCCTCTAATTCTCCTCTTGGGATTTTATGGATGTGTACACACACGAGCCTAGCATGCGTTTTTTTTTTTTTTTTTTTTTTTTTTGAGAGGTTTTTGCTATAGGGCACGTGCACTTGCCAGAAAGACAGAGAGACAGAGAGACAGAAA
>NW_006204543.1:1149963-1176903 GCF_000334495.1 Tupaia belangeri chinensis
CCGCCAAGTCCAGGACTCAAACCGGGGTCAACTATGTGGGAGTTCAGCAACATAACCATTACGCCATCTGCTGGTCCCCCAAGAAAGAAACAATCTTAGTAGGCATATACCTATTAGTGAAATTGAACCAATTACTAAATTTCCACAATAGAAAGCAATAGATACAGATTTCGATGACGAATTACCAAACATTTAAGAAAGAAATTACATCAATTCTCTATAATCTTTTTTAAGAGACAGATGCACAAAGGATGCTCTTATCTCATCCTATGAACCCAACATTACCATGATACCAACACCAGACAAAGACATTACCCAAAAAGAAAACTACCGACCAATAAAAATGCAAAAATTCTTCTAAACAAAGGACTAGCAAAAAATACAACAATCCCTAAAATTAGAAGCATAAACCACTACCAAGTGGAATTTATCCCAAGTATGCAATGTTGGTTCAACTTTCAAAAATCCGTTAATGTCATCTATCACATTAACAGGCTAAAAAGAGAAACCACATAATATCAATAAATACAGAAAAGTACTTGACAAAACCCAACGGCCATTCATGAGTTAAGAAAGGGAAGAAAGGAAAGAAGGACGGATGGACAGAAACTTCTGGTATGCTAGAAAACAAGAAAATACATCCTGAACCTGACAAATAATGCCTACAGACACCTAATAGCTAACACCACACGTAACGATTAGAAAGCAGGGACTCTCCCACCAAGATCGAAACAAGACTAGAATACTCCCTCTCGCCACTCTGGGCTCAAGGTCCTAGATAATTCAGTAAGGCAAGGAAAGGAAATAAAAAGTACACTGATTTAGAAGGAAGAAAAGAAGTACCTTTGTCTGCAAAACAAACGACTATGTGCATAGAATATATATGGAATTCAGAAAAAATTCCTGGAAATAGGAATTACTAGGTTGTCGGAAAAGTCATGACTTTTTTTTTTGTTTTCCTATGCAATTATACATCATAACTTTTCCAACAACCCAATATCCAGGAAGGCTGCAGAACACAAGGTTCATATACAAAAGGAAATAGCTTTCCTGTACACAACCAACGAATGAGGCAGACATGAAATAAACACACATCCAAACCAGGGCTCTGCTTTATACGGTCCAGAGCTCACTGTACCTACGATCTAGCCTCTCTAACTGGGAACTCTGAGACTGCTCCAGCCAAGCTCACATTTCTCACTACTTATTCTATTTAACCCTGCTAAGAAGTAAGATCTTTTAGAAGTGACTTTGAGCTTTTAGGACACTGGTTTCCTATTTTCTCTATGGCTGTTTTTCAGACTTCCCATCTAAATCTAGAAATACTTATGCTTGCCAGGGACAAGCCATTAGACATGTTCTCTCTGTTTCAAGGCCAAAAAATAACCAAATAACTTCCTAGTGACTACTTCAGTATATATACGTCAAACACTCTTTAGAATTTAGTACTATTCCAAGTCCTTTGACTATGCAAAACGGGTTCCTCAAAAAAACTCAATATATAGAGAAGAAAGCTAGATGTGTAAATATTTTGATATAGGAATAAGTACAGATGCACAGCAACGCAGAGAGAGGCAACTTAGTAGAAAGTGAAAGGAAAAAGACGACCAACAGCTGATGGCATAGAGTGGCAGGGATGTTCTGAACAGGGAGAACAAGGGAATAATAGCACAGGGGCCTGAAAAAACGGTGCGACAGTGCAACAGTCAGCGACGTTAAGGCTCTCGTAAAGGTTCAAGAAATACAAAAATGCAGAGGTGGGGAGAAGCTGGATTGTGGGAGTTCTCACAAGCCACCGTGAGAAACTGATTTTAGAAAAAGAGAAATCTCATACCCCCCCCAATAAAAAACATGTGTATGCTTATTCTTGCCAGGAATTTAAAATTCCTAAGAGTCACTCAATGGTTTTAGGCAGGTTAAGGGACTGATCAGATGTGCCTCTGCAATAATTCCATTTTCTAAACTGGGACCAAAGTGGCCAATACCGGAGGTAGGCAATGGAGTGAGGCGATGATACTGTAACAGCCCAGGCAAAGAATGAAGTACCAGCCAGAACGCAGAGGAGGGGAATGACTCAAGTGATGTTTAAAAGAAGTTGTTTGTAGGAGGCAAATGAACAGGAAGAGCTGAAGAACAGGCCCACGTTTCTGATATGGGCAACAGGAGAGGAAGCAGTGCTGGGAGCTGGGACGTTAGGACGGGAGCGGAAGCACCCATCAAAGCCAGTAAGCGGTGTGTGCATCATGTCACTTAACCCTAATTATCCTGGAGGAAGACGGCAGTGAGGAACAAAGGACCTAGTGGATCCAGACATTCTGTTTCTAATCCAGTTGGGGAAATAATGCCCCTTTTATTTTCACTGACCTCTGCTGGCGAGCGGAAGTACCCATCAAAGCCAGTAAGCGGTGTGTGCACATCATGTCACTTAATCCTAATTATCCTGGAGGAAGACGGCAGTGAGGAACAAAGGACCTAGTGGATCCAGACATTCTGTTTCTAATCCAGTTGGGGAAATAATGCCCCTTTTATTTTCACTGACCTCTGCTGGCTCTGAACTCCACTTACAGCTGATAAGCTCTATGTACTGTTTCATTAATATTTCCTAAAAGTCTTAGGGAACCAGAAAGACACAAATCAATGAAATTCCAAATTCACATTCATTCCTTCGAGTACCTCAGTAGGACAGCCAGGTCTTGCTAACTCTGCTCTTCAGTGAGGTGAGTCCACCCACTCAGCCATCCTGACGGTCACCTAGAAGCCTGCTTCCTTACACTTCCTATGGTGAGAAAGTGGACAGACGAGGACTCGGTCGCCCCACACGTGAGGTGCCCGATCCCTAGCAAGCCAAGCCAAGGGCTCTGACCCGGTACCAAGGCCTTTCGCCTTCGCCAGCAGCTTCCCACTTCCAGCCCACGTGCAGCTCCTCCCGCAGGTGGCTCGGGGTACGGACCGTCTCACTGCGGAGCGCCGTCCTGCCTGACTCAGGTCTTGGAAGAGTCACTCCTCCTGCACAGAACCCTATGTTCCTAAATACCCTCAATCATCCTCCTTTCAGCTTGGGTATGGCTTCCGGACGACTAGGTCTCCCTCCAACCTGCAACCTACTCTCATGTAACTTACTGCCGCTGCCCGCCCATTAAAGCGGTGAGCTCCCGGAGGCAAACGGCACAGTAAGCGACTCTGTCGTGTCCTCAGTATACAGCACATGACTGAGGCACAATGAAGAGTCTTCCATCGCTCTTCTGACAGCATCAGTTGACCCTAATTTGTACTAGATATTTGACCGTGAAGGGAAACGCATGTCAGAATACCTCTCGGTTTCTTGGGTACATCAAAACATACAAAAGGACTTGCAAAGACTCCACCTGGAGAACACAAATGTGAGGTGAGAACCCATAGATGAGGACCCTGAAGACAGAAAGATCACCTATCTGACTAGAGAGATTCCTCTTTAATTTCTGAAAATATTTGAGATGTTATTTGATCCATAAGCACTTAAAGCAGAAGTCAATGTAGAAAATAAAAGCATCCACGTGGCATCTGCACAGCCGAGTGATCGAGTGATTACAGGGCCAGCTTTCCAACTGCACGGAAGTATGAGTGTGCCGTGACGTGCCGTGGCAGGTGTCATGTCTGCGTACAGGCACATCGGTTTACTTCTGTGCATAAACTGATCCTAAAATATTCTTCGTACGTTTCCGCAAAGGGATTAAAAAGGCAGAGCAAACATTCTGCATCCACTTCCTATCTTCCTTCTTTGAGGTAACTGAGTGTTTTCTGATGACCTATTCGATGCCAGGCACTCCCATTACGCTTCCCTCCCACTGATAAAGTAAAATAGATACCAATAGGAAAGACGCCAAATGGCATTTAATCCCACAAAGAAAACTGAAGTAAAATACATCAGACAGAGAAGATAAAATGTGATCACTCTCTGGTGAAGTTGGCTAGGAAAGGTCTCTCTTCCACGACATCATTTAAACAGAGAGTCATGAAGTGAGGAGGGAAGTCACGTGGCTGTCACAGGGAAGGGTCAGACAACAGGTACATGATGTGGAGGGCAAGAGCACAAAGTCAGTGTAGACAGAGATGAGCAAGAAGAGAGGTGAGGTCACAGAAGGGAAGGGGAACCACAAAGATCGGTAGCTTTTACCCTTCGGACGGTTTTGAACATAAATAACATGGTTTAACTTAGATTTTAAAAAGATCATTCTGGTAGCCACTGGAAACGAACCCACTGTGGGGCAAGACTCAGAAAACAACTTTATTCTTTTGGCAAAAGGTAATGGCTTTAATCAAGATAACAGTAAAAGTGTGTGTGTGGTGGGGGGGAGTGGTAGAGTTACAAATACTGAGAAAGTGGAGCCAACAGAATTTGTTAGTAATCTGAGCAGGAGAGACAGGGAAATCAGGGATGGCTGTAGTAATGTGAGCAGGAGAGACAGGGAAATCAGGGATGGCCGTAGTACTGTGAGCAGGAGAGACAGGGATATCAGGGATGGCTGTAGTAATCTGAGCAGGAGAGACAGGGAAATCAGGGATGGCCGTAGTACTGTGAGCAGGAGAGACAGGGAAATCAGGGATGGCCGTAGTACTGTGAGCAGGAGAGACAGGGATATCAGGGATGCCTGTAGTAATATGAGCAGGAGAGACAGGGAAATCAGGGATGGCTGTAGTAATGTGAGCAGGAGAGACAGGGAAATCAGGGATGGCTGTAGTAATGTGAGCAGGAGAGACAGGGAAATCAGGGATGGCCGTAGTAATGTGAGCAGGAGAGACAGGGAAATCAGGGATGGCCGTAGTACTGTGAGCAGGAGAGACAGGGAAATCAGGGATGGCCGTAGTAATGTGAGCAGGAGAGACAGGGAAATCAGGGATGGCTGTAGTAATGTGAGCAGGAGAGACAGGGAAATCAGGGATGGCCGTAGTACTGTGAGCAGGAGAGACAGGGATATCAGGGATGCCTGTAGTAATATGAGCAGGAGAGACAGGGAAATCAGGGATGGCTGTAGTAATGTGAGCAGGAGAGACAGGGAAATCAGGGATGGCCGTAGTACTGTGAGCAGGAGAGACAGGGAAATCAGGGATGGCTGTAGTACTGTGAGCAGGAGAGACAGGGAAATCAGGGATGGCTGTAGTAATGTGAGCAGGAGAGACAGGGAAATCAGGGATGGCTGTAGTAATGTGAGCAGGAGAGACAGGGAAATCAGGGATGGCTTTAGTAATGTGAGCACACGAGAAGGGAAATCGTGGATGCTTCCAAGTCTCCTTGCTGAACTGGGGGGTGGTGGGGGGAGAACTGCTTTGGATGGATTCGTCAAATGATTACCAGAGAAGTAGAGTTGAGAGGATGAAAATTAAGAGATCTACTTTAGACTTTTTAAGACTGAGAATCAAATCCAATTCTTAGATAAATAAGTTTACAGTTAAAAGGGTAAATCAGAGTTGGAGGTGGAAATCTGAGAACTTCAGGGTACAGATAAGAAAGCTGTCACCCAGAAAGGATAAAGAGGTCTCAAGACTGGGTCCTGGGGCATTCCAGAATTTAGAGTAAGCTGAATATTTACCTAAACTACTTTAATGAACTCTCAGTCACTTGATACATTTATCTTTGCTCCATTTATAGTAATACACCTGAAGATACAGCCTTAGTCTTAAAGATAGGGTAGAGAATTACCGAGCATTAAAACTTTAAAATTACTGGGGCCAGTAGGTGGTGGTGAAGGCACTGGACTGCCACACTGCGTACCGTGGTTCAAGACCTACACATGGCAGCTTATTTTACTCTTCCTTGTCAAAATAAAAAAAAAAGCAAATAGATAAATAAAATAATTGTTTAAAAAGAAAAAAAATCTAAAATTACTGAGAAACTGCTTTGAAATCATTAAGGAAATTAAGACATCTAGGGTCCAGGCACATGGTTGAAGGAGCCAAATCCCACATGACCAATTGAGCAGTTTAAATCCTGGCCCTAGGCAGCCTGAAAAACACTTGCATATGTGTGTGTGTGTGTGTGTGTTCCCGCCCAAAACTCCAAAAGGATGGATAAGAGGAGGAGGGATTGTGGTGTGACCACACCCTGCTGGGAGGGACGCTCTCTCCCTCTCCCTCTGTCTCTTTTCTGACAAGCTCATGTGCACTCTGGCATAATTTCTAAAAATTTGAAGTTAAGAAGTCTGAATTAGTATCTACTATATGGTATATGTACATTTACATAAAATCCCAGTAAAACAGACACATGATTAAATGAAAAAGATCTGGGTTGTTGCTCCTTTCCGTCTTTAAGCTGAACTACGGAATGGTTCCAGCTTTCTCACTGTCCCCTCTCTTTCTCTGTGCCAAGTGCACAGGTCCTCTGGCAAAATTTTTAAATTACAGAAGTTTTACTAGGACCAGCAGTTAGCATAATGGCTATGTCACTGGACTCCCATGTAGTTGACTGCAGTTCGAGTCCCGGACCTGGTGGCTTAAACTCAGGCCGGGCATGTGTGCGTGCGTGCCCAAGATCCCGAGAGGAGAATGGAGGAGAAGGGATTGCGGCGTGGCCATCTCCCCTAGGGGGTGATTTCTCGCTTTCTGTCTCTCTGTCTCTCTGTCTGTCTGGCCAGCGCATGTGCCCCATAACAAAAAAAACTCTTAAAAAAAAAAAGGTTTTACTATGTTTTTCTGCACCCTGTGAAATACATTAAGGATTCCTAACAACAAAGAGGCATATTCTTAGGCGTATGTAAATTATATTTCAAATGCATTCAAGGTGTTCCTGAAAGTGTGTCATATGCAAATATGCACCAAAGTACCAAAAAAGTCGTGACTCAGGAAGTGTGGCATGTTACCATTAATGAACCACATCACCTAATTCTTAGATAAAACCAAGAATCCTTTATTATCTATTCTGTAATTAAGACTTACTATACTAGGTAGAACAAACCTAACTCACCATACTGAAATGCTGCCTGGTTATGGGAACCCAAGAGATGATGGTGGATGAGAAAGCTGAGAGCTGTAATCCCACAGCAGCTATGGCTACAACCTTAACCAGCTCTGGTGAGACATCACAAAACTCAGGTCCTATGGCTCTGCTTTAACACAGTCAAATTCAATTATGAGAGCTTGCTTAACTCAACCAGGACCTTACACCAACTTGGGACAAATATCCTATCACTGCTCACACTATTACCATCCTTGGCTTTAACCAATGCAAGCTTCACTTACCAGCATTCATCTCCATTCTTTACTCTCAACCCACTTAGAAGACAGTCTGTCCCACATAATGGCCCCTCAACCGCTTAACTTTCACTAATGCCTGGCTCTCTCTTATCCTTGTAACACTCTCACATGAGGGTGTCATATAAAACAAAGTCCACCATTATTCTTCTAACTCCCTGTATTAAAAACAAAGCCGAACCTCCTCCCCTAACAAAACAAGAAGCAACTTCTAACTTGAAACTCACACGACCGACCTGAACACCTAGCTTTCACCTCCATGTTACATTCATAAACGAAAATATCTAGTTTACCCCAGTTCCAGTACTGCCAAGGTGAAGCTGTCTACATACACAGCCTAGACCAAATCCCAAAATCTAGTCCCCAAAATACCTGCCTTTCGCACTTGAAGGCTCTCAACCACACCTTTGTCACCTCAGGCTCTTTAATAACCAACTTCTGATCGTTCCCATAGAGGTCTCACTCATAGTGCACTATCTCCTTGACCTATAAAGAAACAGGACTTTAAAAAATTACTGTAACTTACAAAGAAAAGCTGTATGTGTTCATCATGTACAGCATGACTTTGAGAAATATCATACCCTGTGGAGTTAGTGTAGGCAATACTAAAAATTATCACTCGTAACGATCAATTTTGTGGTGAGGACTAAAATCTACTCCTATGATTTCTAATACAATACATTGTCATCATGTTGTACAGCAGGAAAAAAAAGAAGTAATTCCTCTAACGGAAATTGTGTACCCTTTGACCATCTCCACGACCTAGTCTCACCTGACCCCAGCCCCTGGTAACCACCATTCTACTCTCTTCTGTGGATTCGACTTTTCCAGCTTGTACATGTAAGCGATACCATGTGGTACTTGGCTTTCTGTGCCTAAATTAATTTAAGTGATGTATCTCCAGGTTAATTCCGGTTGCCACCTATGACAGGATTTCCTTCTTTCTTTTATTTATTTATTTATTTTTTTAATTATTTTTTTTTTGGAGATTTTCACTGTAGGGCGCGTGCGCTCGCCAGACATACAGAGAGAGAGACATAGAGACAGAAAGCGAGAAATCACCCCCAGGGGGGATGGTCACGCCGCAATCCCTTCTCCTCCATTCTCCTCTCGGGATCTTGGGCACGCACGCACACGCGCCCGGCGTGAGTTTTAAGCCACCGGGTCCGGGACACGAACCGCGGTCGACTACGTGGGAGTCCAGCGACATAGCCATTACGCTAACTGCTGGTTCCCAGGATTTCCTTCTTTCTAAAGTAGAATTCCTGTGTACATATACCACATTTTCTTTATCCATTTATCTGTTAATGAAAAAAACTGATTCCATATTCTGGCTACTGCGATTACCACTGAAACCAACCAAGTACAGATACCTCTTTAACAAAGTAATTTCATTTCCTCTGCCTTTATACCCGAGTGGAATTGCTGAATAACATAATACTTTCAGCTTTTACTTTTGGAGTAAACTCCCTATGTTTTTCATAACTGCCATACTAGTCTTCATTCCCACCAACTGTGTACAATGGTACACTTTTCTCCACCTTCTTCCAAACATGTGCACTTTCTTTTTTCAATAAGTCATTCTTATAGGTATGGACAGATATCTCATTGGGGTTTTAATTTGTATTTGCCTGTTAACCACTTGTGTGTCTTCTTCATAAAATGTCTACTCTGGCTCTCGGCCCATCTCTTAAGCAGGCTGTTTTCTTACTATTAAGCTGAGTGAGTTCCTTATGTATCTTGGTATCACCTACTTATCAGATGTATGGTTAACAAATGCTTTGCCTTTTCTGTAGATTGTCTCTGCACTCTGTTGATGGTTTCCTTTGCTGTGCAGAAGTTTTTGGTGTGATGTAATCCCATTTGTCTAATTTTCTGTTTCCGTTACCTGTACTTTGGGGTCATATCCAAAAAAAAAAAAGTTGCCCACGACAACATAATAGATATCCCCTGATTTCTTCTAGTACTTTTATCATTTTGGACCTTGTGTTTGCGCCTTTCACCCATTGGAGTTAAGCAGTACATAGTATGAGATAAGGGTCTCATTTCATTCCTCGGCATGCAGATGCGATTTTCCTTTCACCATTTTTGAAGAAAATGTTCTTTTCCCGTTGTATGTTTCTTGGCACCTTTATTGAAAACCAATTGATAGTAAATACCCAGATTTATTTCTTGGCTCTCTCTTATGTTCTACTAGTCTATATCTATCTTCATGCCACTACCATATTCTTCTGATTACTATAACTTCATAGTGCATTTTAAAATCAAGTTACTGTAATGCTTCTTTTTAGTCAGGATTGCTTTGGGTACTTGGGATCTTTTTAAATACTACGCAAATTTTAGAACTACTGTCTCTATACATGTGAAAAGTAACATTCGAATTTTGATAGGGTTACACTGAAACTGCAGATCACTTTGGCTAGTACAGGCGTTTTAACAATATAAATTCCTGGGGCTAGTATGTGGTGTAGTGGTTAAGGTGCTGGACTATCACATGACAACAGTTCAAGCCCCAAACCTGGAGGCTTGAAAATCATGCCAGCTATGCGTGCGTGTGGACCCAAAGTCCCAGAGGACAAGGGACAGTGGTGTGGCCATCCCCTGGGGGGTGATTTCTCACTTTCCCCTCTCACTGTCTCTGTCTCTCCCTGGTGAACATGCCCTATGGCAAACAAACAAAAATTAAAAATTCTTCCACTCCATAAACACACGATAACTTTCCATTCATGTCTTCACTAGTTTTTTTAACCAATCTTTTACAGATTTCAGTGCACAAGTCTTTCACCTCCTTTGTTGAGTTTATTTGTAAGACTTTTTTTTTCCTTTCCTTTTTTTTTTTTTTTTTCCGAGCGGTTTTTGCTATAGGGGACGTGTGTTCACCAGAGACAGAGACAGAAAGCAAGAAATCACTCCCACCAGGGGGCATGGCCACGCCGACATCCCTTCTCCTCCATTCTCCTCTCAGGATCTTGGGCACGCACGCACATGTGCCTTGCCTGAGTTTAAGCCACAGAATATAGGACCTGAACATAGTCGACTACATGGGAGTCTAGTGACATAGCCATTACACCAACTGCTGGTCCGACTGCTTTTAATAGTTACTGTAAATGGAATTTTTTAAAAATTATTTTTCCAATAGTTCACTTTTAGTATATGGAAATGCTACTGCCTTTTCTATCTTGATTTTGTATCCTACATTCATTTGTATCCTACATTTACTACATTCATTGGTTACTTCTAATATTTTGGTGAAGTCTTCAGGGTTTTATATATGTAAGATCTTGTTCTCTATCATTTCATTTGGGTATTTTTTCTTTCTCTTGCATAACTGCTCTGTTGAGAATGCCAATATTCTATTAATTAAAATGGTGAGTAGGCATCCTCGTCTTATTCATGATCTTGGAGAAAAAAGCTTTGAACTTTTCCCCATTGAGTATGATGTTAACAGAGAATTTGCCATACATGGCCTTTACTGTGTAAAGTACATGGGTTCTATGTCTAATAACTAGTAAGTGTTTTTTTAAGTTTGTTTCTTTGATATGAAAGAGACAAACAGACAGACACACACACACACACAGGCATTCCCAACAGTATGCTCATGCCATGACCCAGTTTCAGCAAGCCTTATTCATGGACATGCATGTGAACACAGCATGCTCAGGAAGGTCCAGGAATGTGAACCCAGAACTGTTCCCATGTGTGTGCAGTTGTTACCACTGCACCACCACCTGGCCTCTTGTTGCACGTTTTTAAGCATGAAAAGATGTTAAATTGTCAGATTCATTTCCTATATGTATTGGTACAATCATATGATTTTTCTTCCTTTTTTTTTTTGAGAGATTTTCACTGTAGGGCGCGTGCGCTCGCCAGACAGACAGAGACATAGAGACAGAAAGCGAGAAATCACCCCCCAGGGGGGATGGTCACGCCGCAATCCCTTCTCCTCCATTCTCTTCCCGGGATCTTGGGCACGCACGCACACACGCCCGGCGTGAGTTCTAAGCCACCGGGTCCGGGACGCGAACCGCAGTCAACTACGTGGGAGTCCAGCGACATAGCCATTACGCTAACTGCTGGTTCCCATCCTTCATTCTTTTAATGTGGCACCTCATGCTCACAGATGAGTATGTTATGCAATCTTTGTTACCCTGAGATAACACCTACTTACTCACAGTGAACAATCTTTTTAATGTACTGTTGAACTCAGTTTGCCAGTGTTTCCACTGGGATTTTTACATCTACATTTGCCGGAGATACTGGCCTATAATGTCCTTTTCTTGTAGAGTCCTTGGTCTGGCTTTGGTATCAGAGTAATGCTGGCTTTTTAAAATGAGTCTGAGGGACCAGCAGGTGGCATGGTGGTTAAAGGCGCTGGACTCCCACATGGCCAACTGTGGTGTGAATCCCGGACCTAGTGGCTTGCTCCCTTTCCCTTTCTATCTCTGTCTCTCTCTGGTCAAATTAAAGAAATGATAATAACAAATAGAATTAAATAAATAAATATTTTTTTAAAGATGAGTTTGAAAGAATTTCCTTTTCAACTTCTTGAAAACAGTATGTTTGGTAAAATTCAGCAATAAAGCCACCAGGTCCTGGGATTTCTTTAGAGAGAGACTTCACTACTGTTTCAATCTTCTTACTCATTATTCGTCTGTTCAGATTTTTTATTTCCTCCTATCTTGATAAGAATTATGTATCTGGGAACTTTTCCATTTCTTCTAGGTTACTGAATTTGTTGGTGTATAATTGTTAATAGTAGTTTCATGGTCCTAGTCTGTGGTATCACTTCCTTTTTTTTTTTTTTGGAGAGATTTTCACTGTAGGGCACGTGCGCTCACCAGACAGACAGAGAGAGACATAGAGACAGAAAGCGAGAAATCACCCCCCAGGGGGGATGGTCACGCCGCAATCCCTTCTTCTCCATTCTCCTCTCGGGATCTTGGGCACGCATGCACACGCACCCGGCGTGAGTTTTAAGCCACCGGGTCCGGGACATGAACCGCGGTCGACTACGTGGGAGTCCAGCAACATAGCCATTAGACTAACTGCTGGTTCCCTGTGGTATCACTTCTAAAATGGCTGTGCTTTTGTTCTGATTTTGAGTCCATTTGTCTATTTTCTTAGTCTAGTTATAGGTTTGTCAATGTATCTTTTCAAAACACTAGCTCGTAAGTTTGGCTAATCTTTTTTATTTTTTCTAATCTTTATTCCTGCTCTCTGGTCTTTATTATTTCCTTCCATCCACTAACCTTGACTTTTTTTTTCTAGTTCCTTGAAGTGTGGCATTATGATGTTTCTTTGATATAGTTCTTCTCTTTTGATGTATACATTTGTTGCTATAAAGTCTAAGTTTGGTTTTATGTTGTGTTTCCATTTTTGTTTAGGATCTTCATTTATTGTTGTTATTATTATTTTTTTAGGTTTTTGCCATAGGGCACAGGCACTCACCAGAGAGAGACACAGACACTTACAGAGAGCAGGGAAGTGAGAAATCACCCCCTACGGGGATAGCCATGTTGCAATCCCTTCTCCATTCTCCTGACAGACCACAGGCAGGCACACGCATGGCTTGAGTCTCAAGTCACTAGGTCTGGGACTCTAACTGCAGTCAGTCGTGTAAAGTCCAGCACCTTAACCACCAGGCCACCTGCTGGCCCTATTTAGGATCTTTTTAATCTCTTTGACCCACAAATTATCCAGAGGCATTTTGTTTTAATTTCTGCATGTTCATCAATTTCTCTAAATTCCTCCTCCAATTACTGATCCCCAGTTTCATACTACTGATAACAACTATGATTTCAATCTTCTTGGAGTTGTTAGAAGAGTTCTCCTGTTGCCTAATACGTAATGTACTTTGGGGAACGATGCATGGATTTAAGAACATGTACCCCGTCATTGCTGAATGGAGTGTTCTGTACGTGTCTGGTTAGATAAATTTGGACTAAGTATATTTTACACCTGATATTTCTGTAGTGATTTTATTTCTCGATGGTATGTCCACTATTGAAAACAGGGTACTGAAGCCTCTTACTACTACTGCATTATGGTTTAATCTCCCCCCGCAGACCTATTAGTATTTCCTATATATTTAGGTACTCTGATGTTGAGTACAGGTATATTTTTAACTGTTGTATCCTCTTGGTGAACTGATCTCCTTCAGCATTTACTGTGGTTTCTTTGTCTCTTTTTTTACAGTGTTTTGTTAAAGTCTACTTTATCTAAGTGGAATTAACCCTATTTCCAGTTGGCTTCCATTTGTACAGACTATCTTTTTCAATTCTTTCGCTTTCAGTATGTCCTTAGAGGTGAAGTGAAACTCTTATAGCAACATATAATTGGTCTTATTATTCAGTCACATTATGTGTTTTGATTGGGGAACTTAATCCACTTATGTTTAAGATTAATTACTGGCAGATAAGAACTTATTGCCTCGTTCTGTTAGCTATCTTGTGGTTGTTTGGTAGATGTTTTCTCTTCTTCCTCTTTTGCTGTCTTCTTTTGAAACTAGATAAATTTTCTAATGGTATTAATTTAATGCCTTCCTTATTTTCTTTTGTGTATCTATCATACGTTTTTGCTTTGTGGTTACCATGAGGCTTACATAAAACACCTTAAACTGATAGCTTTAACAGGCTATTTAATTATTGCACTAAAAAAGAAAAAGGTCAACACTCTTTACCTGCTCCCCATAGTTTTGATGTCACAATTTACCATCGTTTTATACTGTACTTTTCTTATCAAATTACATTAGGTATTATTCCAAATAATTATGTCTTTTACAGAAGATACATAAATACATACAGCTATTAAGAGTATTCTGAATTTAACCATGTACTTATTTTCACAGTAAAATATGTTTATATGTTTTCATACAAAACTAATTAGCATTCTTTTCTTTCAGCTTAAAAAACTCTGTAGTATTTCTTGTAAGATAGGCTAGTGGTGGTGACAAACTCCTTTTTTCATTTTCCTGGGGAAGTCTTTTTCCGTTATTTCTGAAGGGCAGCTTTCTCAGGTAAAGTATTCTTGATTGGCTTTATTTTCCTTCAGGACATTGAATGTGCCATCCCATTCACTCCAAGTCTATAAGATTTCTGAGTAGTCTTATTAGAAATCCCTCATATGTGATACGCTTCTATTCTCAGGATATTCTATTCTCTTTATCTTTTATTTGTGGTTTGATTGTGTCTTAATGTCAGAATAGGTCAGATTTTGGTCTGACTGGAAACTTTTTACCTTAGTATACCTGGGTATATTTTCACATAATTTCTTTAAATAAGCTTTCTGTTCATCTTTAATTTCTTCTTGAACTCCTGTAACTTGAATAACTGTTCTTTTGATGCTGTTCCTTAAATCTTACAAGAATTTTCTTTTTTTTTTTTTTACAACTTCTTGTTTACTTTGAAATAACCAATCACCTGTCTTCAAATTCAGATTCTTTATTCTGCTTAATTTTGCTGCTGAAATTTTTTTGTATTCTTCATTTCATTCAATATATATTTCAGATTCAGAAATCTATTTTTAACATAATTTCAATCTCTGTTAAATCACTGGTTGTTTTTCTGATTACACTGAACTGTTTCTATTGTCTTGAAATTAACTAAGCTTCCTTTATAACATTTACTCTGAATTCTTTGTCAGGCAGTTCACCAATCTCCTTTTCCTTAGGGTTCCCCCCACCCTTTGCTGGTATCAGGTTTCTATGATTGTGCTTGATCTTTGTGCTCTACACATTTTAAAGAAGTATAGACTTATTGCAATCTTGGCAGACTGGCTTTCCATGGGAAGGTGCTCTACCTGTCAGCTTGTCTGTAGATTCTGGGCCAGCTGTCCGGCATGCTTCCAAGGGTGAGCTTGCTTCTGAAGTCCTCAAGTAGGCTGGCCTGCTGCCTATGCATGGATCCACTGGGGTAGGCTGTTGATTGGATCTGAGAGGGAGAATGGGTCTGAATCCAGAGGGGCTGACCTGAAGCCCCAATACGCAGGTGCCAACCTGGCACTGGGGTTTTCTAGGGTAGGCCTGGATTCTGAAGCCTCTGGAGCCTGATGAATTAGACCAAAAAGACCACCTTAAAGGCTGGGTGTGTAGGTCCTGGCCTGGAGTCTGTCTATGAAAACTGGCCTGGTCCATGAGAATTGGTCCTGAGAGAGGGTGACCAAAAAGTTGAGAACACAGAATGATCCAGGAGCCTGGGTCAGATGAGACTGGCTCAGCGCTGTGATCTACTAGGAACAGCCTGAACCCTGCACATGCTGGAGCAGGACTCCCTAGACCCTGAGTATGTTTAGAGCATGAGGCCACAGGGAAAACTTTATGCTGAATTCCTCTATTGTTGCCCACCTAGTCACGGCTCATACTGATTAGATTACTGAAGCCCTGCTCATCCGACCCTGTATTTTCTCTTCCCTTTGCCTCCCTGCTGCCAGTTATTAAAATACACACTCAACAGGGTTACCACCCTGGGAGCAATTTCCTTACTGATTCCCAAATACCTAAGGCATAAAAACCAAGACCTTTAACAGAGCGTGCAAGGTCTTAGTCCTTTCTATCAAATTTTATCTCCTTCGTTCCTCTGCTTTCCAGTTGGCCTGTGATCTGAAAGTCCTCAGCTGCCTACTGGTTCCTATAATCCCTGTGCTGCTTCTGCACTTTGCTCACGCTTCCACCTAGAAGAACTCTGCTCGCATTTCTAGCTGACTAACTCCGAGTCACAGGATTTACCTTGGCCTTCCCTGTTCACCACGATTTCTCTGCCACGTGGACTGGGTTCCTAGTGCACACCTGGATACCCTGTTAGTCATTTACATTCCCACTGCCTCCTGGGTACTATTCTATCTCAATCATTGAAATGATATGCTTCTGTATCTTTTCTTCTGGGTATACTGTAAATTTCTGCAGAGTAGGAACTAATTTTTATGCATCTTTGTATTTATAACATAATAACATAAAAAAATAGACTGTTTAACTCTATTCTTTTCCCAATGTTCCTATTTCCCCACAACTTCTTAAAAAAAAAAAAAAAAAAACAATATTCCAGGGAGCATGCAATTATCCATTAAGTAGTAGAAATCTAGTAACTTGTTATCAAGGTTTAAAAGTACTTGGTAAGGGAAAAAGTAGAAATGATCCTATCTCCTAATTTACTTTTAACTCATTACTTTAAAAAAAAAAAAAAAAATATGATTATCATTTAAAATAGCACAGGGCAACATGAAGGACACCAGTTCCTATTTCCCCACAACTTCTTAAAAAAAAAAAAAAAAAAAACAATATTCCAGGAGCATGCAATTATCCATTAAGTAGTAGAAATCTAGTAACTTGTTATCAAGGTTTAAAAGTACTTGGTAAGGGAAAAAGTAGAAATGATCCTATCTCCTAATTTACTTTTAACTCATTACTTTAAAAAAAAAAAAAAAACTATGATTATCATTTAAAATAGCACAGGGCAACATGAAGGACACCAGAGCCTCAACCAAGTTACACTTACATTCGGCTAGCTTCAATGTCGTCAGACTGAGGTTCTCCTGGTGATCTGTAAAATGCAATTGAGAAAGTGTTAGAAAAATACTCCGTATTCCAAAAACAGGTAGACATGTTACTTGGGAAAACAAATTTGCAAAGAAGATTTAAGCACTAAATAAAAGCTTTAAAAATAACGAAAGATTTTGACATAAAAAAAGTGATCAGATCAGATTGCCATATAACATTTAAGGGCTAGATTAATAAAAAACTAAAGGCATTTTTTTTTTAAGAAGAAGAAAGTAAAACACTATACTTAGATACTTAGAAAACAGACCATAAGCCATAATTACTCACAAAGTCAAATATTTATAATAGAAGCACAGAACCATGAAACTTTCTATAGCCAAATATTGGTTGCCCACATTAACTCACTGGTATTCAGTCTCAACCCTTACACCACCAAGCTGGCAAGCTGCTGCCCAGGCCAGCTGCCTGCTTTTTGTAAAAGGGGTTTTTTTTGGTTTGTTTTTAAAATTTTGGAATGCAGCCAGACTCATTCATTTAGTTAGCATCTATGGCTACTTTCACACTAAAAGACCAGGTATGAGTACCTATGGCAATGACCATATGGCCCACAATTCCTAATATATTTATTATCTTGTACAAAAGACACACACACACACACACGTATCAACCTCTACTCTGGATAATTCCAACTAAAATCTAATAGCCTTAGTGAGTTTCCTTTTCTTTTCCTTTCCTTTTTTTTTTTAATTTGCTGTAGAATGCATGCACACTCACTGGAGCGAGGGAGAGAAAGTGAGGAAGCACCCCTCCTGGGTGACAGTCACAATGCAATCTCTTCCCCCTCTTCTCGTTCCTTTCACGACTCTGCACATGCGCACACATGCACCCAGCGTGTCTTTCAGGCTGCCAGGTCAGGGACTCAAACCATACAGTCAGCCACGTAAGTAAGATCTAGCCACCCTAATAATCGTGCCACTGGCTGGCCTGCCTTGATGAACTGTGGGACACTTAAGTGAAACGTACCATTCTGATCAAGAGTATCTTGGTTTAACAATGAAATTCCTGAAAATACACTGTCAGGATACTATCTGCCAAGAGTGTATAATCAAGGATACTAAAATTTTGTTCTGGGTTAACTGTAAATTAACTTCAGGTTTAAATAGTTGCCAGTTATTTTCAGTTCTTTCTGAATATACTGCTGTTACTTTATGTAAAAGACACTAAGAAGTCTTTCATTTTCATTTTGGGAGACGTGACCAATTCCTCTACACCTACACCACATTATCAAAACCAGTAATTCCTTTGTTTACAGACAGCATCAATTAGTGTGTAATAGTCGATATTTTAAGGTAAAACTAATACTGATTCTGAACAATTTCAAATTCCCAAGATAGGTAAATTATTTTTTGAGATCAAAGACTAAATTTTCAAACTAACATTACACAGTCATTTGTAAATTTATCAACAACTTTAGACTTCCAACTTTAAACTGTATTAACAAAAGAATCTTTTTCAGAGTTATCAGGGAAAAAAATCTGTTTCCTAAATTTCTTAGCATTAAAATAAATTCATGTCTTTATCCCTTTCAAAATTATTCTCACTATCTAGTTCATTTAGATTCCAAAAACAAGAATGCCAAAAAAAAAAAGAAAAAGGAAAGTAAAAAGGGAAAAAAAAAAAGACTCCAGCAGCTCAAATATTTATTTTAGATCTTCTTTGCTGTACATTTAAATATTTAATTTTACACAAAATTATATAAGAACTAAAAATTGGGGCATGCTGGAGGTGGCAGTGACTTGGCAGTGACACAAATGCAAATTTCTTAGCATTAAAATAAATTCATGTCTTTATCCCTTTCAAAATTATTCTCACTATCTAGTTCATTTAGATTCCAAAAACAAGAATGCCAAAAAAAAAAAAAGAAAAAGGAAAGTAAAAAGGGAAAAAAAAAAGACTCCAGCAGCTCAAATATTTATTTTAGATCTTCTTTGCTGTACATTTAAATATTTAATTTTACACAAAATTATATAAGAACTAAAAATTGGGGCATGCTGGAGGTGGCAGTGACTTGGCAGTGACACAAATGCAAAAATTTCACTCCACCCTCTCCCCCAGGGAGCAAGCAAATCACCTCTGACACACCTGGTCTCCACCAGCCTGTGGGCAAGTACCCCAAGATTGCTTCCAAACTTGTATCTCCCAGACAGAAGAGCTAAAAACTGCGGACAACCCCATGTACCAGCTGACTCATTTTTGAAAGTGCGACCCTCCAGCATCAGATGTCATACTGTAAGGAGGCAAGGAGGCAGCGCTGGCTTGCAAAACAAAAAATAAACCTGCTGGCACTGAGGGAAGAGAGGCAGATTAGAAGCTTTCAAACACATAGGCGGTAAAACTTTCAAAATTAACAGGGAAAGAAAAAGAGAGAGGATAAAAAAAATGAGGACATGATGACAGGAAAATAAAAATATTACTACAAAAAGGTAAGACATAAGCAAGAAGGAAAACAAATCCAAGTTTCAGAAGTACAATATGTAGCTCCTGCAAACTTTTGAAATCCTGAAATGGCATAGAGATTAAATACATTATCCAATAACTACATCTATTTTCCCAAATTCTGTTCCCTAAAGAAAATAGGTGACCTTTAGCATCAGAGTATCGCATTGTTTTAAATACGCTCTATTAGTACTTAATATTTACCTATATGAAAGTGAACTATTGAAACCACTTATAAGTCAAGTCAAATAACAGAAGCCAATATAGTCTAGGACAATGGAAGGAAGGATTGAAAAGTCACTACCCAACACAGATCTCTCATGGGGCTTAGACACAGCACAGATTGCTTTCTATTCAAACTGGAAATAGCTTTTCAATCAAGAGAAATGTGAATAAACACAGAACTAGCAGAAACAGTGAATATTAGTAGTGCATATCTATATGGACTTCCAGTTATCTTGCTGATAGTATATTTCTGTAATATTCTAAATAAGTTACCAAAAAATCCTAAAGAGACAAAGTCTCAAACCCATAAAATATGGAAGATAGAGCACTAGTCCCAGACTTTCATTTTGGATCCTAAGTATCCTTTTTGTTCTTTACTTCCAGGGTGACAAAAGAAAGAATATTGTGTGTGCCTGTAATTTTATCAAATTCAGAATATATAAGCAAAATGAATTTTTAAAAAAACTTAGTTTACCATGAAGTTTATCAAAACAAATCAGAAAGGAAACTGAACAATTGAAACAATAACCAAGTAACATTAGAAACAAATCTTGGAAAAGTCTCGATCTTGGGTCTTGATGTGGACAGGAGAAAGTACAGTCACTGATCTGAACACTGCAGCATGAGCGAGCTAATTCAAATGGTGGCTCACTTCCAGTAATACTGGGTGCAGCTTCTCCACTCTGCAAGCCACTCCAGTTACCTTCACTGTAACTCTCTAGGAGAGGAAAGTACACTAGTTTTATTAGTTATAAAAATTTCTAGAGAAGTATTTAGCTAAAACGATCACCATCTAAAGGCACATTTTAAAATGCAGATTGAGAAAACTTTTCAATAATGCTTATAATAAAATGTGTATTTAAAAACCTGATTTTTTGAGAAATAGTTTATTACAAATATACCTTTGGTGATGACGGCCATTGATATTCTGAATGGGAAAATTAGAAGGACTGTAATTTTAGGAAGGAGATTAAAAGCAGAAGTAGGTCAACTCTTAAGTCCACTATCCTCAGCAGTATTACTGCCAACTACATTTTCTTCATCGTTACACATGTATTTCACTTTACAATGACAGCCTTTTAAAGGCTGTAAAATAACATTCAAAATTACCTTTTACAAGCTGTGGCCATTCGGTGACATCAGGGTGATCACAGCTTTGAGTCACTGATTAAAAACAGGCAGTCACACCAGTCTAGCTGCTAACTTGATCTGAGCGTAGGCTTAATAACTCTAATAAATTAAACAAACCTTCAGTTAGAACATTTTAATATATAAACTCAATTCATTGTTCAAAAAATAATTTTCAAAGCTTCAAATTAAGTGTCAGTGCAAAATTCATTAGAAGAATTATTACAGAAAAGCTTTTAAGGACTGTTTTCTAGCAGGTATTTTTTCTTTTTTTCCTTAAATGACCTCTCTTGAGAAAATGTGGCTAGTAATCCCTTACATCTGATGCAGTGTCACAGTTGACAAGCATTGTCAACAGTATTTTCAGTTTCACAATTTGGCGCTTCTCTAATCAAGACTGATAGGGAAGCAAGAATTAACAAGAACTTTTTAAAAAGAAAAGAAAAAGAAAAAAGAAATGAAGCAACCTCAGAGTGATTAATTGACTTGCCCAAGATTCCAGAGTTAGTACTGAAGCTAGGACTAAAACCCAGACCTACCGAGTTCCTATCCAGGGCTATTTTTCGTTTTGTTTTGCTATACAGTTCCATGATTTCAATGCATGTAAATGAGCAAAGACTTAGAACATGGATTGAAACCTCACAACTGTATGGCAACAGTTTGAACAGGACTACTTTAGTCAAAGGATTCTTTTGAGAAATCACCCCTCCAGGGATGATGGCCACACCGCAATTCCTCCACCTGGCAGTGAGTTTTAAGCCGTCGGTTTGGGACTCAAACTGCAGTTGACTATATGGGAGTCCAGCATTTAAACCATTACACCATCTGCTGGCCCCAAAGGATTCTTAAACTGATGAAAAAAATCAGTCACTAGGTAGGAAATGCTTAATGCAATAATTATATGCATATATACACACACACACATACACACCAAAATCTGAGAGAGACTTGTTTTGTAATTAAGTAGAGTCAAAACTCTCTGGGTACTGCACGAAGATGTGTCCCATTTTCTCAGCCACTAAGATTCAATTTTATGAAAGAATATGGTAAAATGTAAGAAGCATATCTTCTTCCTTCAATTAATCCTTCCACATGGTCTTAGATCAACTTTCCTGATTATCACAGTTCAAATTTAGCAGGCTTCCTTTAATCTTACGGTAGCCCTGAAAAAGGTATCATGCACCTGAAATACCCCATTGTCAAGACATCATTTCATGCAACCAGTTTCCCCTGCCATACTATGTTTCCAGACCAAATCTGAGAAGTGAAAGAAGATGAGAATGTCAGGAGGGAGAAAACGCTTCATAGGTCACACCCTCAAGCTACCTATAGACAAGAACAAAAGGTGGGTTAGCAGCGAGGCTGCAGAACTTGCTATGGAGCACTAGGTACGGAGAGCCCCAGGGGAAGGGTTGAAAACACCACCGCTTGAACGATCCCCCTCCAACCATGAATGCAGGAACCCAGAGGGGGATGAGGAATGGCCTGGACATATGTAAGTAATTTTGAGAGATTCCAATAAATGGGACTTATAACTTGTATAATCACCCCATTTCCCAGATTTTCCTATCATAATTTTATGTTTCCTAATAAGAAAATAGCTACAGCCGCGTTCGTCTGGGGAAGACAGCATCACCCTGCAATGAAAGGAGGTCCTGATGTAGTTCCCCCTTGGATTTGCTTCAGATTAAGGGTTTTAGTGGACTCAGAAGACCCAAACAAGTCTAACTTCCCAACTTGTAAACACAAAAATGGTAAGGTTAAAATACCTTTTACTTGACTTACTGAGATCAATTAATGAAGAGCTACATGAATTTGGGAAATTACTGAGTCAAGGTCTGTAGCAGCTCCCTCCTTTATGAGGTCCAGTACTAAACCAAAGTCAGCTGGATACATCTCACTGTTCGGTCACTCACTAGCTGGGAAATCTTGGGCAAGTTATTTAACCTTTCTGAGCACCAGTTTTCTCACAGATAAGACTAAGATACTAATAGTAGCTATTTCACAGGGTTATCATGAGAATCAATGAGCTAACATGTAATAGCACGAAACCAGTGCTGGGCATATAACGAGCTCACAGATGTAAGTAGTTATTAATACTCATAGCCTAACACCTAAAACCAGCCCCCTTAACCTTCTTATGCATATTATATTTTTTTCACAGAGCACTCGTCTCTTGAAAACTCTTTTGGCACCCCACTTGGGTCTCTCATATAGTCTATCTGGATTCAAAGTTACTTAGCATTTAGTACAATGCTTTAAAAATGTCAAGTGCCCAAATGTACTGAATATATTTGTCATTCTAACCATGACATAAAGATATACATGCAATATGAATTACAAAAAAATAAAACAAAAACATACCATATTCGCCAAACTTCTGATGAGCTGGTGAATTCTAAAATCAGGCTCTTAGAGATTTTTAACCTAAAATATAAAACACCTCACTCAATTCTTTTTATATGGACAACTGAATAAACTTAAATTTTTTACTAAAACTCATTATAAAATGAAAGTGATTCGTTTCTGTAATATTTATGAACACCTAAAAACATATGAAGAGGCAATTACCCTGGTGCTACTCCCAGGATGAGTGGACAGGTGGTTAGGTGGGCCCTATGGCCTGAGAGCTTCCAGCCGGCAAAGGCATGCTCCCCCATTTCATCTGCAAAGCTGAGGGTTACGATTTCTTTACCCTTGCTCCAAAAGGGCTAAGAATACATAAACACTGTTCTATTACACAGTTCTGATCCTGAGAGCTTTCAGCTGGCAAAGGCATGCTTCCCCATTTCATCTACAAAGCTGAGGGTTAGCGATTTCTTTACCCTTGCTCCAAAAGGGCTAAGAATACATAAACACTGTTCTATTACACAGTTCTGATCCCTTCCAATACTTGCACTGCGGCAATCTGGCTCCGAACGAAACGCTGTGTAGTCAGAACCTGTCGCGTCAGGCACAGAGAAGGCGCTTACTGCTACCTCCTAGAGCAGCGGCCTTGGACAAGTCCTTTGACCTGAATATCAAAAGTCACGCTGTTCTAAGAATAGCTTGAGAATCCTTTACCAAAATGCTTAAGACCAGAAGTGTTTCAGATTTTGGATTTTTAAAAATTGTTGAAATATTTGCATATACATAATGAGATATCTTGAAGTTAAGAAAATAGTTTAATCATATCATTAATTTACGTTTTATACATGCCTCATAAAAAGGAACTTCAAAACACTGATGGAAAAAAGCAATGAGAAAATAATAAAAATAACTTTAGCTCTCAACATAAGCTCCATCAAGTTCAAAACACTTTTCGAAGTGATGATAATCTCCTCTATTTCTAAAAAACTAAGGGTCCTGGGAATTTAGCCATATCAATATAGGTTTTTTTTTCTTATTAAAAAACAAAAAACCAAACAACTGTCCATTAAAGATCTTAAGGGGAAAAAAAGGTCAGAAGGGAAACTCCCCAAACTGCGATGAGCACTGGCACAGCAGCTACATCACCGGATTCCCATATGGCCAACTATGGGTTTGAGCTCCAGAACCGCAGCTTGAAAATCACACTGGGCATGTGTGCGTGTGTGCCCAAGATCCCAGGCTGAGAAAGGATGAGACAGGAATGTGTTGTGGCCATCTCCCCCAGGGGTGATTTCTCACTTTTCCTGTCTTTCATTAAAAAAAAAAAAAAAAAAAAAATTTTTCTTTCTTTCTTTCCCTCTCTTCCTCCCTTTATACTTGACCAGAGAGGGACACAAAGAGAGCAAGCAAGTGAAAGAGAAAGTGAGAAAGCAAACCACCAGGTCCAGAACTCAAACCTCAGTCAGCCATGTGGATGGACTGCGCCCTTAAACACCATGCCACCTGCAGGCCCCAATGAGTGCATGCACCCTACGGCAAAACCCTCTTTTAAAAACAAACAACAATTGCAATGAGATGCAAGCAGGAGCATCACCACACAGAAAACGACTTTTTGGTAAAGCTGTCCTAGTTTTAGCTACAGCTGTGGTAACACTCCCCAAACACTCTCACAAAAAGTCCTTCCAGAAAGTCAACAAGCAAAGTGCCTTCAGCATCCCAAAAGCCTGTTCCCAAGACCTCTCCTCCTGAGTGGTCTGCTTCTGCTTTGACTGGGCCACCTCCACCTCCTGAGAGCCATGGCTTTGTACTCTGCCTTCAGGGCCTTACTGGTAAAGCCACCTGTCGTTCCCTGTTGCAATTGTTCAAAGAAATGCTCCAGGTTATCGATCTTCTCTGTTAAAATTTCCATGAAAACCTGCTCTTGCCAGCAGGTGGGTACAAAGGTTGAACTGGCTGGACCCCCCACCTCCCTACATGGCTGAATGCACAGTGCGAGTCCCAGACTCAGCAGCTTCCCAGACTCAGCAGCCTGAAAAACACAATGGGCACTGGGATCAGCACTTTGCGTAATGGCTATGTCGCTGGACTCCCACGTAGTTGACCACAGTTCGCAGCCCGGACCCGATGGCTTAGAACTCAGGCTGGGCGCGTGTGCATGTGTGCCCAAGATCCTGAAAGGAGAATGGAGGAGAAGGGATTGTGGCGTGGCCATACCCCCTGGGGGGTGATTTCTCGCTTTCTGTCTCTCTGTCTCTCTCTGTCTGTCTGGCGAGCGCACGCGCCCAAAAGCAAAAAAAACTCTCAAAAAAAAAAGAAAAAAAAACATGATGGGCGCATGTGTGCAGGCACACAAAATCCCTGGAGAACAATGGAGAAGGGATGGCAGTGTAGCCATCTCCCCTGTGGGGGGTGGGGTGGGAGGTGGGGTAGGGGAGGGGGAGGAGGGCACTTTCTCTCTCTCTCCAGCAAGCACACACACCCTAAAACATTAAACCTCTGCTGGTCTCTACAGCTGATTAGCTTTCAACAGTTCTCGCCAGCCACCATCGAGTCTGCTCAACTTTGAACTGTCATCAGAATTGCATAAGCTGAACTTGAACCACCTGAGATGTCTATTCGCTGTTTCCCCCCTTAGAATTACTTTATTTAGCTTTTACAAAATCCTTTCTTTTTAAAAATATTTATTCCATTATTGTACATCTCTATAGCTACTGTATTATTAACCATTGGTCAGCTTCAATTAGATTACAAGCAAGATTAACTTTTTCTTAGAAACTATAGTGAATGATCTGCTGCTTGTCAAAGGCATCTTCAACATCCCGCACCTTCGTAAAAGCAGTTGTCAATGTGCAAACTGCTTATTTCTTTGGGAGCACCGTCCCCAAAACTTCTCGTAAAGCATCAATGAGTTCATCCATTCTCCCACCCACTGATTCACCATAAATGTGATAGTCTTGTGTCAATAGAAGAATCCATATTGTTCTGACAGGTGTCCCAATTTGTGAAGCTGTGCCTTCCTAATTATGGAGTAGCAACATACAGTCATAGAGGAAATACACCAACCCTGTAAGTATCAAGGCTATGTAAGAAACTCTAAGTACGAGAATTTAACAATTAGAACCCTAACATCAGACACAGTGACCACAGTTACATCTCTCTCACCAACAGAGGGCTCAATCTAAGAACCAAATCATCAATGTAACACAGTGATAGCTGTATCAACATACACCCTCTCCCCCTCTGAAATTTTCATTTGTTTGCCATCAACCCTCTCTCCACGCACGCACGCACTGTTATTAATGTAATGTTATGAATGTGCCCTTCATCCTCTGTCCCACAGCCTGCTGCCTTCACACCTTCTCAATCTACGTCAAAATTCCATTTCATTAACTTCCTTTTCCACCACTTGTTACTGTGACACCCATAAGTCATCATCATCCCTAAACATTCCAAACCTTGTGGCCTCTCAATGCGACATTTCTATAGCAGCTCACACTACCTGGCTTCCCTAACTCTGTACTGACCGGCGTTCCTCCATCTCGCTAACTGCAAGTCAGTCTTCTGCTGCTTCACCTTCTCATTCCTCACCCATGGCCACTTTCCAGTTTGTCACTAGCCACTTTTCTTAACCTAAATTAGTTCTGTGAGCAATGCTGATCCCTTCCCATAGGTAGCATCTCTGTACGTAAGACCCCTAATTCTACATCTGCGAGTCCTTGCTCTCTGAAGTTTTAAGCCTGGGACTCCCAACTGCCAATGGTACACACCTATCTGAGCATCTCACTAGCATCTACGCAAAATGTATCTAAACTCAAACTCAATTTTCCGAGAACTTACTCCACCCTGTTCTACGTGTAATTTCACCGTCCTCCTAACTGTGGACTGAAAAGGCTGGTACCATTCCCTCTCGTCTCTGTTCCTTGATAGCGCCCGCACACGTGTGTGAGGGGAAGAAGGGAGACGGGGAGGACCGTGGCGAGGGAGGACAGGAGGAAGGGAAAGATAAGACTCACAACAGGGCTCACCAC